>NC_048602.1:19476688-19785438 GCF_003668045.3 Cricetulus griseus | reverse complement strand
GGTTAAGAGCACTGACTGTTCTACCATGGTCCTGAGTTCAATTCACTGCAACCACATGGTGGCTCACAATTGTCTTGAATGAGATCTGGTGCCCTCTTATGGCATGAAGTCATAAGACATAATAAATAAAGTAAATCTTTAAAAAAATGTTTTTTAAAAAAAATTGAAATGCACAGGCAGCAGCTTAAGCCCCTTTTTGAATCTGGAGCCTGACTTTATTAGGGGTGTCATTTGGAACAAGTTGTACACTGTGCTGTTGTACTCGCATGCACATTTGCGGGGAAGACAGCACAGGTAAAGATCTGAGATCTGTGTTACCTGATCAAATGCACCTGAGCAGAGGACTGGGAAGGGAAGTGCATGAGGAGGGGGAGGAGGCAGGCAGAGGGCAAGGAAACAGGGAGGAGAGGGGCCAGGGGAAGCCTAAGAGGAAAGCAGAGATACAGGAGAGGGGAGTAGGGGAAGAGCCAGGGACAAAGGAGACAGGTGGAGGAGTGAAGAGTTAGTGCCAGTTACAGGTGGGGGAAGGGCAGGAAGTTGAGAATAGGATAAGGCAAATTATCCACAAAGTGGCATCAGCACTTATTAGTCTAACATACAAACATCAAATGCCAGCCAGACAGCCAATTAAGAGTTATCTGGTGCTGGGCACTGGTGGCACACGCCTTTAATCCCAGGACTTAGGAGGCCAGCCCAGTCTACAGAGCTAGTTCCAGGACAGACTCCAAAACAATACAGAGAAACCACGTCTCACAACCACCCTCCCAAAAAAATAAAAAATAAAAATAAATAAAAATTACCTGGCACAGCCGATTTCATCTTTAAAATTAGCTTAATGCTATAAACCTACGAAAAAAAAGTGCTGGTGAACCCCTTAGGAACAAGAGCAGCCTGGGGGTGGGTAGAGGACCTCTCAGCCCCTTTTACTCCTTGGATGCAACTGTGGTAAAGTATGTACAGCCTTGGTTCAGTCCAGAGAACTAGCCATCCCAGTAAGAGCAAGAGACTTAAAAAGCTGACTCCTGTCCCTCCTGACCACAGGGATCCTGGCTGGTCAGCCTCTGGGCAAATAAGTGTAGTCACGGCCTTTCACACATCCCAAAAGAGGTGGCAGGCACCAGACCATCTCCTCATTAGTTGCTGAGGCCTTGTCTTCAGTGAAGACCCTCTCTGACACTCCATCAACATTCCAGAACCTGCCACCAAGCTCATGTTGCAGAATACTTCAGGGGTGGAGTGAGAGCTTGGTCCTTAACGGTCCCCCTCTCCAACAACAGTGACCAGGAAAACAAGTAATCCTTTCAGGCACTACCCACCTACAATGGGAACAGCAGATGTGGTGGCTCATCGAATCATCCCTTGAGTTGGCATTTCATCTCCCTGGCTCCTGGGGACATCGGTGCTGGTACACAAGTGTTTAGTCCCCAAGAATAAACTAACAAAAATGCAGAAAGATGGCAGCATAAATACATCCTGTGTTGATCTTTTCTTAAATGACAATATAATTACAATTTGAATACAGAACAATATTATACCGATGTGATGTTGTGTGCAAGACTGGAAACCTGACCTTGATCACATGTGAACAGGGCTAAAAGAAAACCCACAAACATATCTGTTACCCATTCTAACCCATCACACACACACACACACACACACACACACACACACACACACACACACACGTTTTTAAAAAATAAATTCTGTCTTTACATTACCTGGCATCTGTAGATAATTCCTTTAGTAGGAAATACTTCAAGATGAGTGCCAAATGGATAAAAACTGGATCATGAAGAAGCAGGAATGTTAAAAACTATATACATATCCATAATACAACAAGTTTTGTTATGAGATACACAGATGATTGCTGATTATTCTATTTTATTATATCTCCACCAGACAGATGTAAACACTTCTTGGGACAGACACATGAAGTATTTTCTTATCTTCTATTAACCATGTTAATATTAACATTGTTAAAACATGTCTATAAAGGAGCACACATCAGGAGTACATCATCTACTGTTGGTCTTGAACTCAGAAGGATGAAACACGAGACCTATGAGTTCAAAGGTATCCCTGACTAATTACTGACATCCAAGCCAGGATGGAAAACATACATCTGGAGGAAATTTGTGGAAATATAAAAAAAAAATTAGACAAGGACCAAGAAGCCACCACCCTTTCAAAGACACCTTTATGTGAAAAGTAGGATAACACTGTCTGATATTTAAGTAAACAATGAACCACTTAGATAATGGGCAACCCATTCTATACATTTAAGCAGAAAAAAATGCCTATCACAAAGTGAAAACACAACAGAAGATGAACAGAGTCAAAGAAGCAATATATGAACCAGCAAATGAACTTCAGTAAATGGATTTGCCACATATACAGGACACTTCAATACCTACTACAAAACTTTCAAAATGCAAACCACAATACTCTGACCTCAACCATCATACTTGCATGAATATGGTAAACAATTTACTTGCTGCGAGGGTATAATGTAATAGATGAAACAGAACTTTTTCATTGAAACTGAAGTCAACTGTGATATGTAAAATCTTTACTATATTGTTTACATGAATAGAATTTTTCTCATTTTTCCTTATTTTCTAATGTCAAGATGCCATATAAATGTTTAAAATATCATAGGGCTAGAGATGTGACCAAGCAGTTAAAAGTTCATTCCCACGACCCAGGTCAGGTTTTTAACAACTTCTTGTAATTCCTAATACTGAGGATACAATGGTATAAAATACTGAGAAGGAGGGCTGGAGAGATGGCTCAGAGGTTAAGAGCACTGACTGCTCTTCCAGAGGTCCTGTGTTCAATTCCCAGCAACCACATGGTGCCTCACAACCATCTGTTATGAGATATGGTGCCCTATTCTGGTGTGCAGATATACATGGAAGCAGAATGTTGTATACATAATAAATAAAATCTTAAAAACAAATACTGAGAGGGATAAAGACCGGGCCAATCAGTTAAGACAAGTCCCTGCCCAGAATCCAAGTGAGGTTTTTGTGACAACATTCTGCAATTCCTATTAGAAATAAAGGAAGACTAAGGGGTTTACGGATCTAATCACATGCACATATCTGAAGACACACTGACATAACAAAATAAAAATTAATGAAAATCATTGAACATTTCCAATCCTGACTATTTTTCTTTTGTATGCATTCATTCCTGTAACCCAGATGTTGAGGCATATAAAGGCTTACCTACAGTTTTTCAGTATCATGGACTGCTTCATATAACAGAAAACAAGCATGAAGTCAGAGAAGTCAGAGAAATCAATACTTCTTAGTTGGTGGTATCATTTGGGATGAATTAGGAAATGACGCCCTGCTGGAGGAAATATGTCACTGGGGTATGCTTTCATAATTTACATCAGCACACCATTTCCAGTTTCCACTCTCTGGTTCATCCTGCAGGTTGAGGATGTGAGATCTAAGCATCATGATATAAAGCAGCCATGTCTGACATCTGTTGCCATGCCACTTTCACTGTGATCCTGTATCCCTCTGGAACCAAGAGTCAAACTCTTTCATGAGTTGATATAAACATTATGTTTTATCACAACGGAAAAGGCACAAATAAACATTCATGAAGTTTTATACCTGAATTAGTTATTTCATGTCATTGAAAAGGAAATCTAAAAGGGTTACTTTAGCATTTAAATTTGTAGGGCTTTGTCCATATGAGTTTGCAAGTGCAAACAAAATAAAGATGGGCATTATACTGATTGATAAGATTGTTGACACTGTGAAATTATTTTCTCCGGAATACTCTTATGTAACTAGAATGTGTTAGCTAAAGATCTTATGAAATCCTTTATAGCCAGACTTTCTTCTATATGAGTTTTTTTCAGGTCCTCAAAGACTATTTGTGATATGAACAAGCTATAACAGAATGACTGAACACTAAAAGGTTTATATAAAGACCACCACAAAGTGCAAAACCTTACCATACTGACTACATTAATATTTGCTCTGCAGTATGATTTTTTTCTCAGAATTTCAAAGACTACAATGATGTGCAAAGGCTTTAACACATCACTTTCATAGAGGTTCTCTCCAATATATGTTCTTTTATGCATTAGATTATGTGACGTGAAAGGCTTGACACCACAATACTTTCATAGAGTTTCTCTCCAATGTGTTCTTTTATTAGTTGAAAACATACTGTGACATGAAAGGCTTTACCACATCGACTACATTCATAGGGTTTCTTTCTCTCCTGTATGTGTTCTTTTATGTGTTTGGAGACTACAGTCCTATGAAAAGAATTCACCACATTAATTACATTCATAGTGCTTCTCTCCTGTATGGGTTATTTTATACATTAGACGACTTATATGCATAGGCCTTAACGCATTGATTACATTCATAGGGTTTCCCTCCAGTATCAGTTATTTTCTGACTTAGAAGATGAGTATGATATGCAAATGCTTTCACACATTGATTGCAATTATAGGGCTTCCCTCCAGTATGGAGTCTTTCAGGCCTTTGAGGATGACCATGATATGCATAGGCTTTAACACTTTGAGAATATTCAGAAGGTTTCTCTTCAGTATGACTTCTTTCATAAATGACACAGTTAAAAATTTTAACACATCCATTACACTGTTGAATATATCTGTATGAATTAATTTTATAATTTGGTCTAATTGTAAAGAGAAATCAGGTCTTAAGGTTTTATCGCTGTTTACACTCATGTTGCTCCCGCTTCATTAAGGATGGTTTGGCTCACATTTATAGCATCTTTTTTCTATATGAGATTTTTCACATATTTGAAGATAACTGGAAAAACTCATAAATTTTCCTATAGTGTGAGCCATACTACACTTGTTAAGCGAACCAGGACAAACAGAAGTATATATACATTCCTAGCACACAGGGATTTTATGAAGTGTGAGTTTGTTGATATATTTCCAATGAAAGCTGGAAAAGCAATTACTTGTGAATATGTATCACATTCAACAAATCTATTCAAATTGGGTGCTGCTACATATCTTCTAATTGTTCTTAGAGAGAGGGATATGTTGATTCTTTCCATATCCTTATGTTTATATGGCTAGTACCAAGAGTGACATATGATATACCTAATAAAGGAAGAATAACAAATAAAAGGTGTCCACATTGTTTTGGCAGCATTTAACTTTCTGTTCCTTACAGACATATGATGTAGAGAATAAGGTTTCTCCACAACAGTCGCCCTTGGCTCTTGAATGTAACTATCCCTCCTCTCACTAAACTTAGCAAAATCACAAGCATATGAATAACACAAGCTTTACTATGAACCATTTGCTTATTACAAGGTTTTGGACATGTATTTATTACTTATCCAATGTGCATACCTTATGTAATATGAGTGCTATGAAACTAAATGCATTGGTATATGGTTTTGTGGGAATTTAATAATCATTAATGCACCTTAAGCTGTGCTTAATTACACTGTTGCTTTCTTTAAAACTTCCACACACCTTAAAATTTCTTCTCCCCCCCCCCCGAGTGGGGTGAGATTTAGCCACCATCCCAGAAATTCTAAATAAAATTTTTATTACTTAAACTGAAAAAAATTTCTTCTCAGGCATATTTGTATTAGCTTGCACATTAAAATTACCTTCTGTGTAGCCTAAAATATAGTACCAGAAAATGCCTGATATATTATTGGAAGTCATGCAACATTTAAGTTCTAAGGTTCTAAGTTCTAAGGTTCAGTGAACCTTAGAAACATGCCTGATTCATTCATATCATCCTTGCTCACTTTCAATTGTAATTACAGAAGAAAATCAATAACCAAGAAACAGTTGCCCTCTTATTTTAAAATGTGAAGGAAAATTCATAGTCTTACCTATAGCAGTAAGGATCCTGTAGTCTTCACTATCACATCTTTATGGAGATTCTTCTGGGAAGGATCCAGCAAAGCCCACTCTTCCTGAATGAAGTCAACATGCACATTGTCATAGGTCACTGCATTCTAAAATATACCGTAAATGTATAAAAAGAAAGTTATACAGTATAAATGTAAACATCTTTGAAAATACACTATAATATATTTCTCATGCTTCCTGGACTTATTCCATGACACAGAAGTTCTAATGTAATCACAAGGTCACTTCAGTGGAAAACTGAATAGGAGGGTCACCTCTGACATTTCTGCACCTTTTGAATGGGATATCGACATGTTAAAGAAATGCCTATTAACAAACATAGAGAGACAAGCAGACAGATCAATAGTACTCAGTACACATCAGAGAAATTGCATGATCAATTACTAACTACAAGAAAGATGGGCAAACAGGGTGTACCAGCTCATGCCTTTATTTGGTTAAGGAAACAAGGAAAATTGTGGTATCTTCTGAATCAAGATTTTCAGTTGTCATTGTATTTTTGGGAGCCTCATTCAAGTTGTTCTGAGTATATGGTAATCAACTGGCTAAAGTGTAAATACAGAGAAAACTAAAATGCCCTGGGCATAGGGAAAGCGATTCAGTTCACTGAGGCTAGAGACCCCTGCAGCTGTGAAAGGCTAAGTACATTATTTAAAGTGTATTAGAGTCTTTGTTCCACAGACCCACGTGAACTCACACCCCAACCTCAACATCCACGACAGACTACTATAACACCCTATGGAATAAAGCAACTATGCATATTTCCAACAGACACGTCTGTGCAAACTGTGATAGAAGAAATTTCTTCGGGAATTGCTTCATCTCTATGATGACACCTCAGGTCAGGAATATTGTATTCTAGAATCTTGGTTTAGCCCCCATGTCATCACCATTTCTGCCAAAACAGAGGGTCCATACCCATTGGTCACACATAGAGATGGATGGCTATAGAGAATCAACAGACTTCCAGATGCTTTTTATTTATGATTTGTTTGTTCATAATGTTAACATACAAAAAAACTGAGAAACAACATTGGGTGCTAATTATGAACATTACTGGACTCTCAGTTCTTTTCATTAAAAAGAAAAAAAAAAGACTCTGCCATGGCAAAGAACCACATTCTCCTATTTGACACTCACAAGTTAGGATGATGCTATACAATGATTGGCTTAGCTCAGAGTCCTACAACTCCACTCAGAGTCCTACAACTCCAACCCTACTATGACCCCATTAACAACATTTTTGTTCGAAATTAATTTCCTTTTATTTCTAAATGTGTTTACAACTTGGTACATACAAAACCTAAAGAAATATAAACATCCTGCCATCTATATTGTTAAAAAATTGCTTAATAATTGTATGTTTTAGTGCCTGAGATTTATTTTCCTGCATTTATTTATTATTAATTAGAATATATATTGTATACTTTCTCCTTTTCTTGTTATGGCCCAAAGTTGAACATTGCTATGAAACTGTTAATAATTCTTATATGTGGTCCCCATTGGCACTGTGTTTTGCCTCTAGGACTAGGGTACCTTCTCAAAATAAAACTTACTGTAAGCTCTGTCTGCATGGAGTGTTTGTCCCTCACCTGCCCATGTGCCTCTCGCACAGTATTATAACTTTGAATCCCTTTCATTTCATTCTTTAATTTTTATTAATTTTTTCATTTATTTTATATACTGACCAGTTTATCCTCCCTCCTCTTCTCACACTCCCTCCCCTCATGCCCCTATTCACTCCTCCTCCAACTCCTTAAAGAATGGGGCAGGCCTCCCATGGGAGTCAACAAAGTATAGAATCAGGTTGAGGCAGGACCAAGCTCCTCCACCAGCATCAAGGCTAGAAGAGGCAACCCAGCATGATTCCTGAAACCGCTGCATAGAGCCCCACAAACAGACCAAGCTACACAATTGTCACACATATGCAGAGGGCCTAGGTCAGTCCCATGCAGATTCCTTAGCTCTCAGTTGAGGGGTTCCTCCTCAATGTCTTCAGCAGGACTCCCAGAGCTCAACCCAGCACTTGGCTGTGGATCTCTGCATCTGTTTTCATCAGTTATTGGATGAAGGCTCTCTGATGATAACTAGGGTACTCACCTATCTGATTATAAGAGATGTCTTATTCTCTTCAGGCTACATATCCACTATTGCTAGGAATCTTAGCTGGGGTAATCGTTGTGGATTCCTGGGAGATTCCCTAGCACCAGGTCCCTCCCTAACCCCAAAATGTCCTATATCGAGATATATCTCTAATTACTGTGCCCTTCCTTCTACCCTCAACCCAGCCAACCAGACCCCACTGTTCCCATCTTACCAACCCACCCACACTGCCCCCAGTTTACCCAGGAGATCTCTTCTACTAGACACAGCAGAACTTTAGATGACCATAGAAAGAGAAAACAAGGTATTTCATGACAAAACCAGACTTAAACAATACCTACAACCCAGCCCTACAGAAAGTGCTAGAAGGAGAACTCCAACCCAAGGAAGTTGGCTGTACTCACAAAAACACAGGCAATAGATCATCTCACAGCATCAAAACACAAAAAGGAACACACACACACACACACACACACACACACACACACACACACACCACATCACCACAACAAAAATTGAAAATCAACAAGAAATAACAATCACTTGGGATTAGTATCTCTTAGTATCAATCCACCAATAAAAAGACACAGAAAAACAGAATGGATATGAAAGCAGGATCCATCCTTCTGCAGCACACAGGAAACACACATGAACTTGAAAGACAGACATTATCCCAAAATAAAGAGTTAGAAAATGAATTTCTTGGGCTGGAGAGATGGCTCAGCCACTAAAGCTAGGCTCACAACCAAAAAAAAAAAAAAGAATTTCCCATCAAATGGACCTGAGAAGCAAGCCAGTGTAGCTACCCTAATATCTAATAAAACAGGCTTCAAACTAAAATTAATTTTAAGATATGGAGAAGGGCATTTCATAGTCAAAGGAGAAAAACATCAAAATGAAGTCTCAATTATTAACATTTATGACCCAAATACAAGGGCACCCACATTTGTACAAGAAACATTACTAAAGATTAAATCACATATCAAACCATACATATTAATAGTAAGAAACTTCAACATCCCACTCTCACCAGTAGACAGGTATGCTAGACAGAAACTTAACAGAGAAATAAGGGAAAGAATAGATGTTATGATTCAAAAGACTTAACGGGTATCTACAGAAAAGTTCACCCAAAAAAGAAAGAATATAACTGCTTCTCAGCACAGCATGGAATCTTCTCTAAAATTGTTCATGTACTTGGTCACAAATAAAATCTCAACAGATACAAAAATTTGGAATAGCCCCAATAATCTTACCAGATCACAACACAAACAACAGAAAGCCTACAAACTCATGGAAAATGAACAACTTTCAACTGAATTACCACTGGGTCAAGGAATAAATAAAACTAGAAATTAAAGACCACCTAAAATCCAATGAAAAAGAATCCATGGCATATCCAAACTTAAGGGACACTATGAAAGCAGTGCTAAGAAGAAAGTTCATAACACTAAGTACTTACATAAAGAATTTGGAGAAATCTCACACTAATGACTTAACACACCTGAAAGCTATAGAAAAAAAACTCACCCAGGAGGAGCAAACAGCCAGAAATAATAAAAGTCTATGCTGAAATCAGTAAAATGGAAACAAAGAGCAACACCAAGAATCAGTGATATCAACAAGATATCAAAACAAACTAAAAGGCAGAGAGAAAATATCCAAATTAACAGAATGAGAAATAAAAATAACAACAGATACTGAGGAAATCCAGGCAATCTTTAGGCCATGCTTCAAAAACCTGTACTCCACAAAATTGGAAAATCTAAAAGAAATGGACAATTATCTTGATAGGTACCACATACCAAAATAAATTCAAAACTACATAAATAATTTAAATAGACCTATAATCCCTAAAGAAAGAGAAGTCATTAAATGTCTCCCCCCAAAAAAAATTTCAGGGCCAAATGGCTTCAATGAAGAACTCTATCATAATTTCAAAGAAGATCTAATGCCAATAATCCTCAAATTGTTCCACGCAATAGAAACAGAAGGAATATTTCCAAATTCTTTTTATGAGGCTGCAGTTACCATGATACACAAACCACACAAAGACTCAACTGAGAAAGAGAATTACAGACCTATCTCCCTCATGAACATTGATGGAAAATTACTCAATAAATTTCTGGCAAGCCAGATCCAAGATGACATGAAAAAAATCATCCACCCTGATAAAGTAGGCTTCATTCGAAAGATGCAGGGATGGTTCAACATAGGAAAATCTGCCATACAAACTGAAAGAAAAAATAAATCCACACGGTCATCTCATTGGATCCCAAAAAAACACATTTTAGACATGTAAAAACAGCTTAGTCATGAACCCCACTACACCCAAGGCTGTATCTGATAACAAGAACTTAGCAATATCACTCACTCCAGATAACCAGACATAGTCCTAGAACAACATGACATCTAATGGACAGTATATAAAGAGACCAAAGCTCTACTCTAGACATGTGAAGAGACATCACCTTGATCAGCCCTGGGGATAGAGCATCTCCCTCAGGATCATGACCCATGAATCAGAGACTTCAGTTAGAGACTGGACCTGAACATCAGCTAAGATACATTGCACAGATGAGCAGCCCTGGCAGGATAGGCTTAGGACCATAATTGGGAATTCAGAATACGAACCTTGTGTGATGTCCCTTGTCATACTAAAATGTTATACTAGTTATACATATCTAACTTCTTGCTCACAAAAGTTAGGACCACTTTCCTATGACTGATGATTGCCTTAAATGCATCAGGATGAGGAAAGGAACACTTTTCTAAACTAAATGCAAGAGAACAGATTTTTAAAGAAACAATGTATGATTTCTATTAAAAACATAAAAGAACTTGTTTTGCTCTAATTGCTTTATGAGTAAAAAGAACTTCTGAAAACAAATATAACCCTGTTTTTAATGTGCATGTTTGAGGGAATGTCTTCCATGTGTGTACAGGTAACACACCAGAAAAGAGCCTATCAGATCCCCTAAACCTGAAGTAGTGGGTATCTATGAGCCTCCTGATTTGGGTGCTGGGATCTGAACTGAGGTCATCACCAAGAATATGTGCTGAGCCAACTGCCAAGCCCAATAATACTTTTTATCCAATAATCTAAAAGTCTTTTACAGATTAACAACAACACATAAATAAATAAAATATAAAATGATCCTAGGGAATATGATGCATCAATGTTAAGATGTTGTTTATGGTTAATTTGAACCATAAATTGAATGCAGTCCAAAGATAATGCCTAACATTTTATAAGAGAAAAGCTGATTTCAAAGCTACATGCAAAGTGGAAACACTCAGATGATATATATATATATATATATATATATATATATATGCATCATCTTTCAGTAATACATGATTAGAATGTATTCAACTTTCTGCTACTGACAAACACCATGATGTGTGATTCAGTGAAGTTCAGTTCTAGGACAACATATAAACAGTACACACATTGATACAATATGACTTATATATTTACCAGGGAAGCTACAATAATCAAGAATGTATACAATATTTGTAAAAGAATAGAGGATGGAGAGAAAAAGCCAAGAACAGAAGCAGGAAAATAAAAAAAAAACAAAGGATACTCAGCCAAACACCTATGATTCTATGTGTACAAAAATTAAATAAACACATATTTCACAACTCCAACAAAAGTAATTAAAAGTAACCCTTAAACTGTTAATTTTCTGAACCTACAGCTACTGATATTTCTTCCAGAGAGGCCCCATGCTCTAGAGACCTCCCAGCAAACAGAAGTGATCTCCTCCAGAGTCTTCTATGACTACAGCCCCTCGTGCCCCCCTTGTGATTTCAGACAAACCCAGCCCCAGTGATGTCCAATCCAAAGACAATGTGAGGAATAATTTAATATCTGCTTTCTGCCACATGGATAATGTCACAAGATGTGACATCTTTCATATACACATTCAAAATACTATTCTAATATGAAATACCTCTAAAGCTCAGAAACTCCTTTTGTGACCTAGAAATGAACTTCACTGAATCACTCCATGGTGGCTGTCAGTAACAAAGTTGAAAACATTCTAATCATGTGTTGCTGAAGGATGATGCTCATCACCTCCTTCCTACCAGTTTCTAAACTATCTGTGACATTTGTAAGATAAACTTCAAAGTGGAAGGTAACATGCAGAACTTCTAGAAACCAGACCTTCAGTTTTTCAATCTGACTTCTCACTGCACAACAAAAGCAACGCCTGTGTGTGCACAAAGGACAGTGATATTACCACCTCATGGTATCCCATGTCAGGATGACAGAGCATCCCACTCCCCAGGAAATCCACATTCAACAAAACTCAGAGGCCAAGGGCCACTGCCCAGGTCAACACAGGGACCAACAGAACTTCACTCTGGCTTATAGTCCATCCCAGCCCAAGCAGTTCAGATTCTGATAGCTCAGCCAACCTCTTCTTCCTGGTCTGAGGACAGTGGCCCCCACACTCATCATGACATGGCTTGTGGTTTTCCTTATAGCTCCCCACAGTAGAACAAGAGGAGAATCCTAGAAAGAAACTGTAAGCTACCTCCCACTGTTGCTCCTAATGGCTAAGCCTTCCTGAAGTTCATCATTAGTGAAGATGACCCTGATGGGCTTCAGGACATTAGCAGTTACCCTACTGGGTGAGGAGAGATCAAATGACTCATAACACATTGGCTCTCCCAGCTTTGCCCTTCCACACTACAGTCAGACAGGGTCCTGATATGGGAAATTCATAGTTTAGTAAAATCCTGCAATATAACAGAGCACTTCCTGTTCCTCTTCCAAGGCACAGGGTCTCATGTGTACACATTCAATTACACACTCAATGTCCAGCACAGGCAACCCTTTGCTTCATAGCTGGAAGGTCCTACAGACAAACACAGGTCACATTCAAACAGTATCTGTTGTTAAACAAAAAGAGGCCATAGATGAGAACACAAGGAAGGGGCTATAGGAGGCCTTGGAGGCAGGAAAGAGACAGTGGAAAAAATATAGTTATAATCCCCCCTATGTTACAAAGCTGAAACAGGCTTTATGGCCATTTGCTCCAGAGACTAGGGATTTGTATTAGAACACACCAAGTTTCTCTTAGGACTACCATCTTAAACTTGGAAAAAACATTTATGTTAGGCAGGGCAACACCATTTTATCCAGTTATTCTATTTAGGTTGAAATGCTGTAACTATAGTAATTTGGTATCATGATAAGTTCTGTTATTTAGATTTTTGATCACCTGATCCATGAAACTGAGAAATGGCCAGTCAGGATATTTATGGAATATCTGAAATTGATTACCTGACTCCACATGGCTAATGTCAACAGCAGGAAATCTTTCTTCCTTCTTCTTGCCCCTCCCTTTCTGTGCTGTGACTACATCTGCTTTACAGTTGGTGAATGAAATTCTTACACAGGTTCCTCCTTCTTTGTAAATTCACAATAAAATCTTGAGAACTTGGAGGAAATTCATTTACTGGTTATTTTTCCTTCCCAGAGACCAGTCAAGGCCCACCCTGGAAGGAGTTGCATGACTGTCTTTCCAAAACTGGGCAGCAGAAGCAGGATTCGGTGTTCAAAGCAATTCTCAATTATACAGTGTGAGGTGAGCCTGAGCTACAGGAGACATTGATCAAAAACAGTGGTTCTCAACCTTCCTAATGCTGTGACCCTTTAACACAGTTCCTCATGATGTGATGACCCCCAACCATAAAATTATTTTCAGTGCTACTTCATTACTATAATTTTGCTGTTATGAATTGTAATATAAACATCTGTGTTTTCCCGTGGTCTTAGGCAAGTCTTGTGATAGGGTAATTTGATTCCCCCAAAGGGAGCTGGGACCCCACAGGTTGAGAACCAATGCTCTAAACTGATACATATAAATAAATAAATAAACAGCACTTAAGAAAAAATGGAATGAAATTCTTAAACCAGGAAACAATGGAAAATAGAAACAATGGGATTATGGCAGTAATGCATTGAAAGAAAATGACATTTTAAAATTGTTATCAATAATTGATTTTTTAAAGAAGATAAAAATAATTGAAAGAACACTTAGCTATACAGACTTTGAAACAGAGTAGGCCCTTTCCTGATAGGGAGAATGTCATTAATAAGACATTGTATGACTTTGTGCCATGTAAAATGTTGCCCGGAGGCAAATCCTTTACATCAACAATTCAGGGCGTTGGTGGCACACGCCTTTAATCCCAGCACTCCGCAGGCAGAGGCAGGCAGATATCTGTGAATTCAAGGCCAGCCTGGTTTCCAGAGAATGTGCTAGGATAGGCTCCAAAGCTACACAGAGAAACACTGTCTCGAGTAGATCCAGTCAACAGACCAAAGTTATTCGGAGGCCTGCCCCTGGGCTCAGGGGTTTGCATGGACCATGTGGAACTTTACAGGACAGGGAATCTGGCTGCAGGTTCCCACTCTGGTACCCGGCAGACCCACCACACTGGCTCCAACACCTCACCGTCTGCTCCTCCCCATCTGGGGACAACAGCCCCTCACTCACCAAATCGTGGTTTCCCAGATTGCACAAGCTCTCCACTCAGCTCCCTGTAGCAGTGCTCACAGCACAGAACACACACACACAAAACGGAACTAGCTCCTTTTCAGAGACAAGCCTGCAATTGCCGCCAGGAAGTCACCTCTAGTGACTGACAGGTCACCTGGAGGGCCTGATTGGCTAGTGAGGGCTGGTGACAAGGTCACCTCCCATAGGATTACACTGTCCTTAAAGACACAGCACAAAGATTCCTGACCAGACAAAGATAGACCATTTCTATTGTTGATATCCAGCTTTAATCCATTGTGATCAGATAGGATGCAGGGTACTATTTCGCTTTTAAAAACGTCTCTTGAGATTTACTTTATATACTGATGTTTGGAGAAAGTTTCACGGGCTTCTGAGGAGAAGGTATATTTAGTATCTCAGTGGGGATTTCTATAGATATCTGGTAGGTCCATTTAACTTATGATCTTATTTAATTTCAGCATTTCTTTTTTGTTTTTGTCTGAATGATCTTTCTACTGGTGAATGTGGGGTACTAAAGTTTCCCAATACAACAGTGTGAGGATTAATATTTGATGATAACTATAGTAGTGTTTCATATATGAACCCGGTGGCCTTGCGTTGGTGCATATGTATTAAGAATTGCAATATCCTCTTTGTAGATTTTTCCTTTGATGAGTATGTAGTGTCCTTCCCCATATCTTCTGATTAGTTTTGATTTGAAGTACATTTTCTCAGATATTAAAATGGATATACCTGCTTGCTTCTTGTGTCCCTTTGCTTGGGATATCCTTTACATTCCTGTACCATGAGGTGATAGTAAGGTGCATTTTGTGGGTGCAGCAGAAGGATGAATTATCTTTTCTAGGCCAATATGTTGGTCTGTGTCTAATTTTTGAGACAGTTAATGTTGAGAGTTATCAATGAGTCATATTTATTGATTCGTGTATTGTGTTTTTATAGCGTGGGGTTTTGCATCCTCCTTTAAATTCCTGGGCTGATATTATTTATTACTTGTATTTTCTGGGGTGTGGTTAACCTGTTAAGATTGAAGTTTTCCTTCTGTTACCTTCTATAGAACTAGATTTGTAGATAGTTACTGCTTGAATTTAGTTTTATCATAGGATATTTTTCTCCATCTACTCTGATTGATAGCTTTGCTGGTACTATAAAGTTTGTAGAACATCTGTCCAGGCACTTCTGACTTTTAGAGTCTCCACTGAGAAGTCAGGTATAATTCTAATAGGTATGCATTTATATGTTACTTGGTCTTTTCCCTTGAATGGCTTGTGTCTTCCTTATTCATCCTCCCTGGGACACACTGGGACACACTGTAGGACCGTCTTCTCTTCCTTACCCATGGAAACACCATGGTCCATACCTTGTGGCTCCTCATTGAGGTGCCTTTTAGAAAACCTTCAGCTTCTTCCCTTGGCATGCAACCTGAAGGACGCCAAATTTATTCACATTTGTAATAAAATCTAGCCTCAATATCTCTTAGATAATCAATATAAATGTGGGTAACTATCCACACCCTCGATCCCAATATTATTCAGGACCTTTACAAATACTGCAATTAACTGGAGGTAACAAAAGTGGGTCCCCATTACCTATTTCTCTTTTCTCCAATCCAAGCACTGTTTGTTTTTTGTCTGGTATACTCCAATTCACGCCCCCCCCCCCACACACAAACATACTGTGTAAAGGTCTTATCTTTAAAAAATACAGTTGATGGATCTGTTTGTTGCAAAGTGGGAACTGGGAGATAGACCTAGCAGGAGAAAGCAAAGGAGTAGGACAGCTACAGGGTTCACACACATCTTTCTGGATGGTACTGTCTCTCTGTACCCCCCATTACCTTCTTCTGAGTTATGTACAAACATTTGTTTCTAATGGGTTTTGCCACCATAAAACTGGAATCCTGCCTCTGTCTACTGAGTGCTGGGACTAAAGGTGTGCGACACCAACACCCGGCCTCAGGACCCCTGGAAGAGCAGCCAGTGCTCTTAACATCTGAGCCATCTCTCCAGCCCTAAATCAATAAATATTAAAAAAATCTACCTTGTGCCTCTGGGCTTTTACTTTTCTCTATCTCTTTCTTTCCTTCTTACTCAGGTGCTGGCTGTGTGGCTGGTGTTCTCTCTCCCCCTTCACTTTCCCTCTCACTCTTCTGTATATTCTCTCTGCCCATCTGAAAAAAGGAAACTTATCTTCTTGATGTCTGCTCCATCTCTAACAGGAGACTGCTTCATCTTTCAGGTTTCAGAACAAATATCACTGACCAAAGTGTACCTTCTGTTCTACTTGTCTTTCTGCTACTGTGATAAACAGCATGACCCTCAGACTCCTGAGTGCTAGGAAAACAGGCTTGTGCCACCATGCCCAGCCACACGAAACCTGCAAGACTAGCCAGTACTCTTAACTTCTGAGCCATCTCTCCAACCCTAAATCAAGAAAACTTAAAAAAAACTGCCTTGTGCCTCTGGACATTTACTTTTCTCTATGTCTTTCTTTCCTACTTACTAAATTGCTGGCTGTATAGCTGGTATTCTATCTGGCCCTCCCCTTTCCCTCTCTCTTCTGTTTATTCTCTCTGCCCACCAGACCTGTCTATCCTTCTCGCATGCAGAGCTATTGACAGTTCAACTCTCTATTAGATTAGTCAGTTGTGTTAGGAAGACAAAGGAGCACAGCTTCACTGAGTTAAACAAATGCAACATTAAATAAGGTAACACATCTTTACATCATCAAACAAATGTTCTACTGCATAAAAGAATGTAACATACCTACCACTAATATCCCAGGACCGCTGTGAGCTGCCATGTGTGTTCTGGGAATGAACCCCTGTCCTCTGCAAGAGGGGCTACTGCTCTTAACAGCTGAACAATCTCTCCAAGCCAACAAAATAATAATATGATGATGTATAATTTCTGGGGGAGATTGTAGGGAGACACTGTAACCAGGCCTCCTAAGGGCTGGCTTGAGCACACCTGTCAGGGCATGATCAAGGGTAGGACAGGATAGGTTATTGATTGGCTACAGACACCTGGGGACGCACTCTCTCTTGCCTCACAGCCTTGCTGCCTCTGGGTCCGCTCTGGCTTATGCTTTGCTGGTGTATCTGAATAAAGGAAACCTATATCCTATAGACTGCAGGGCGATCTCTAACAGGAGGTTGGCTCAACTTTCTGGTCCCAGTACAGATGCCACTGACCAAAATATACCCTCTGTTCTACTTGTCTTTCTGTTTCTGTGCTAAACAGCATGACCAAAGGAACCTAGAAAGCAGAGTTTATTTTACCCTACATTTGGAGCTCTTCAGTCAGTAAATGCAAGGCAGAAGCCTGAAGCAAAAAAAGAAAACCTCGGCAATTTGTTGCTTACTGTCTTCTTCCCTGTGGCTTGCTGTGCAAGCTGTTTTTATACAGGCCAGCCCTACTGGCCGAGGGACATACTACACAAATGGGGTCCTGCAACAATTAACCATCAAGGTTTCTCTGTGTAACAGCTCTGGATGTCCTGTAACTTATTATGTGGACCAGGCTGGCCTCACACTCACAGAGGTCTTACAGGCTCAGCCTCTGGAGCGCTAGGGTTAAAGGTATGGCCACTACAGCCCTACATCACCCCACCAGTTTTTTGCTTTTGCCATGATTTTGGAGACAAAGTTTCTATGTATAGCTTTGGAACCTATCCTGAACCTTGCTCTGAGAAGCAAGCTGGCCTCCAAGTCACAGACATCCACCTGCATCTGCCGCCAGAGTGCTGGGACGACAGGCTTGTGCCACCATGCCCAGCAACACGACCCCTGCAAGAGCAGCCAGTACTCTTAACTTCTGAACCATCTCTCCAGCCCTAAATCAAGAAATCTTAAAAAAAATCTGCCCTGTGCCTCTGGACTTTTACTTCTCTCTACGTCTTTCATTCCTACTTACTCCATTGCTGGCTGTATAGCTGGTGTTCTCTCTGGCCCTCCCCCCTTCCCTCTTCTGTTTATTCTCTCTGCTCACCAGCCCTGTCTCTCCTTCTCTCCTGCTCAGCTATTGACAGTTCAACTCTCTATTGGATTAGTCAGTTGAGTTAGGCAGGCATAGTAGCACAGCGTCACTGAGATAAACAAATGCAACATTAAAGAAGGTAACACATCTTTACATCATCAAACAATGTTCTACCAAATGAAAGAATGTAACATACCTACAACTAATATCCCAGAATTGCTGAAAGCTGCCATGTATGTTCTGGGTATGAACCCCTGTCCACTGCAAGAGGGGCCAGTGATCTTCACAACTGAACCATCTCTGGAAGTCCACAAAATAATATGATGATATATAATTTCTGGGCTAGATAGTAGGGAGACACCATAACCAGGCCTCCTAAGGGCTGGCTTGAGCACACCTGTCAGGGCGTGGTCAAAGGCAGGGCAGGATAGGTTCTTGATTGGCTACAGACACCTGGGGACGCACTGTCTCTTACCTCCCTGCCTTGCTGCCTCTGGGCCTGCTCTGGCTTATGTTTTGCTGGTGTATCTGAATAAAAAAAACCCTGTATCTTATTGACCGAAGTTCGATCTCTAACAGGAAGTTGGATCATTTTTCATGTATCAGAACAAATACAACTGACCAAAATGTACCCTCTGTTCTACCTGTCTTTCTGTTTCTGTGCTAAACAGCATGACCAAAGGCAACCTCAGAAAGCAAGAGTTTATTTTAGCCTACAGTTTGGAGGTCTTCACTGAGTGAATTCTAGGCAGAAGCCAGAAGCAAAAAAAAAAAAAAACCTCCCCAATTTGCTGCTTACTGTCTTCTTCCCAGTGGCTTGCTGTGCAAGCTGTTTTTATACAGCCCAACCCTACTGGTGGAGGGACATACTACACACAATGGGGTCCTGCAACAAGTAACCGTCAAGGTTTCTCTGTATAACAGCTCTAGATGTCATGTAACTTGCTCTGTGGACCAGGCGGGCCTCACACTTCCAAAGTTCTGCCACCCTCTGCCTCTGCTTCTGGAATTCTAGGGTTAGAGGTATTGGCAACACAGCCCTACCACAGTTCAACTTTTTCTTTGTTTTGTTTTGTTTCTTTTTGTTTTTTGAAACAGGGTTTCTCTCTATAGCTTTGGAACCTCTCCTGGCACTCATTCTGGAGACCTGGTTGGGCTGGAACTCACAGACATCCACCAGCCTCTTCACTGAGTGCTGGGAATACAGGCATATGCCATCATTGCCCGGCCTCAGGACCCTTGGAAGAGCAGCCAGTGCTCTTAACTTCTGAGCCATCTCTCCAGCCCTAAATCAAGAAATCTTAAAAAAAAAAAAACAACTAACTTATGCCTCTGGACTTTTACTTTTCTCTACGTCTTTCATTCCTACTTACTCCATTGCTGGCTGTATAGCTGCTGTTCTCTCTGGCCCTTCCCCTTCCCTCTCTCTTCAGTTAATTCTCTCTGTCCACTAGCCTTGTCTATCATTCTCTCCTGCCCTGCTATTGACAGTTCAACTCTCTTAGATTAGTCAGTTGGGTTAGGAAGGCAAAGTAGCACACCTTCACTGAGTTAAACAAATGCAACATTAAAGAAGGTAACACATCTTGACATCATCAAACAAATGTTCTACCGAATGAAAGAATGTAACATACCTACAACTAATATCCCAGCACTGCTGTAAGCTACCATGTGTGTTCAGGGAAAGAACCCCTGTCCTCTGCAATGGAAGCGAGTGCTCTGCACAACTGAACCACTCTGGAAGTCCACAAAATAATATGATTGTAGGGAGCCGTTCCTGCATTCTCCATTACAATGATGGTGCCTGCAGGCACCGAATGTAAATTATTTCGCAGGCGCTGGGTAATTTCCATTCCTTTGATCTCTGCCTATCCCGTGGCTCATTTGGCCTGAGGAGCTGAAGCCATTCAAAGGGTAACACGTCCCAGGTGGGACTGCCAGCCTTTATTAGGGGATGGGATCCTTGGCTCAGGGTCTCCGCTCTGGTAAGCTTATGCTCTCCCACTCTCAAGATGCATTAAAGCTTTCCTGCAGAAGGATCCGAGTGTCCTGCGTGTCGTTCTTGCCAGCGAGAACATATAGCGCGCGGGACATCTGGTGCCGAAACCCGGGAAATTGACCTCAACATCACCGGCACCGCGGAGACCCCTTGGCTACAAGGCGGATTCAGAACTGCACGGTGATAAATTCAGAGAGGTATGTCTTTTCTGGACTTTGGCTTGGGAATGTTGCTATTTTGGGAGGTTAATGTAGAGGCTTCTGTGCTTTTACTAGGAGCTATTTTGACCTTTCTCACTGTTGTAGCAATCTTAAAGAAGTCCAGAATTACATGTCAGAAACCGAATGTAGTGAGAGATGGGGCGTGGCAGAACTTTGTGAGTGTGAGGCCAGCCTGCTCCACCGAGCCAGTTACAGGACATCTAGAGCTGTTATACAGAGAAACCTTGATGTTTAATTGTCACAGGACCCCATTGTGGGTAGTATGTCCCTAGACCAGTAGGGCTGTGCTGTACAAAACCATCTTGCACAGCAAGCCACAGGGAAGAAGACAGTAAGCAGCAAATTGGGGAGGTTTTTATTTTTTCTTTTTTTGCTTCAGGCTTCTGCCTTGGATTTACTCACTGAAGAGCTCAAATTGTAGGGTAAAATAAATTCTTGCTTACTGAGGTTGTCTTTGGTCATGCTGTTTATCACAGAAACAGAAAGACAAGTAGAACAGAGGGTGCATTTTTGTCAGTGGCATCTGTACTGAGACCAGAAAGTTGAACCAACCTCCTGTTAGAGATCGACCGGTGGTCAATAGGATATAGGTTTCCTTAATCAGATACACAAGCAAAGCATAAGCCAGAGCAGGCCCAATGGCAGCAAAGCAGGGAGGCCAGAGAGAGCAGGACCCAGTTGTCTGTAGCGCTTTAAGAACCTATCCTGGGCTCTTGTTGACCATGCTCTGACAGGAGTGCTCAAGCACACCTGTAGCCAGCCCTTAGGAGGCCTGGTTACAGTGTCTCCCTACTCTCTAGCCCAGAAATGATATATCATCATATATAGGGAGCCGTTCCTGCATTCTCCATTACAATGATGGTGCAGGCACCATCATTGTAATGGAGAATGCAGGAACGGCTCCCTACATATGATGATATATCATTTCTGGGCTAGAGAGTAGGGAGACACTGTAACCAGGCCTCCTAAGGGCTGGCTACAGGTGTGCTTGAGCACTCCTGTCAGAGCATGGTCAACAAGAGCCCAGGATAGGTTCTTAAAGCGCTACAGACAACTGGGTCCTGCTCTCTCTGGCCTCCCTGCTTTGCTGCCATTGGGCCTGCTCTGGCTTATGCTTTGCTTGTGTATCTGATTAAGGAAACCTATATCCTATTGACCACCGGTCGATCTCTAACAGGAGGTTGGTTCAACTTTCTGGTCTCAGTACAGATGCCACTGACAAAAATGCACCCTCTGTTCTACTTGTCTTTCTGTTTCTGTGATAAACAGCATGACCAAAGACAACCTCAGTAAGCAAGAATTTATTTTACCCTACAATTTGAGCTCTTCAGTGAGTAAATCCAAGGCAGAAGCCTGAAGCAAAAAAAGAAAAAATAAAAACCTCCCCAATTTGCTGCTTACTGTCTTCTTCCCTGTGGCTTGCTGTGCAAGATGGTTTTGTACAGCACAGCCCTACTGGTCTAGGGACATACTACCCACAATGGGGTCCTGTGACAATTAAACATCAAGGTTTCTCTGTATAACAGCTCTAGATGTCCTGTAACTGGCTCGGTGGAGCAGGCTGGCCTCACACTCACAAAGTTCTGCCACCCTCTGCCTCTGCTTCTGGAGTTCTAGGGTTTCCTGTATTGGCACAACAGCCCCAGCACAGCCACCTCTTTCTTTGTTTTGTTTTGTTTTTTTCATGTTTTTCGAAGCAGGGTTTCTTGTATAGCTTTCGAGCCTATCCTGGCACTCCTTCTGGCCTGGAACTCACAGACATCCACCTGCCTCTACTCCGAGTGCTGGGAATACAGGCATATGCCACCATCGCCCGGCCTCAGGACCCCTGGAATTGCAGCCAGTGCTCTTAACTTCTGAGCCATCACTCCAGCCCTAAATCCAGAAATCTTTAAAAAAAAAATTCTACCTTGTGCCTCTGGACTTTCACTTTTCTCTATGTCTTTCATTCCTACTTTCTCCATTGCTGGCTGTATATCTGGTGTTCTCTCTGGCCCTTCCCTTTCCCTCTCTCTTCCGTTAATTCTCTCTGCCCACCAGCCTTGTCTATCATTCTCTCCTGCCCTGCTATTGACAGTTCAACTCTCTTAGATTAGTCAGTTGGGTTAGGAAGGCAAAGTAGCACACCTTCACTGAGTTAAACAAATGCAACATTAAAGAAGGTAACACATCTTGACATCATCAAACAAATGTTCTACCGAATGAAAGAATGTAACATACCCACAACTAATATCCCAGCACTGCTGTAAGCTACCATGTATGTTCTGGGAAAGAACCCCTGTCCTCTGCAAGAGAAGCCAGTGCTCTGCACAACTGAACCATCTCAGGAAGTCCACAAAATAATATGATGATATATCATTTCTGGGCTAGATAGTAGGGAGACACTGTAACCAGGCCTCCTAAGGGCTGGCTACAGTTGTGCTTGAGCACTCCTGTTAGGGCGGGGTCAACAAGAGCCCAGGATAGGTTCGTAAAGCGCTACAGACAACTGGGGTCCTGGTCTTTCTGGCCTCCCTGCTTTGCTGCCATTGGGCCTCCTCTGGCTTCTGCTTTTCTGGTGTATCTGATTAAGGAAACCTATATCCTATTGACCACCGGTCGCTTTCTAACAGGAGGTTGGTTCAACATTCGGGTCTCAGTACAGATGCCACCGACCAAAATATACGCTCTGTTCTAAGTGTCTTTCTGTTTCTGTGATAAACAGCATGACCAAAGACAACCTCAGTAAGCAAGAATTTATTTTACCCTACAGTTTGGAGCTCTTCAGTGAGTGAACCCAAGGCAGAAGCCTGAAGCAAATAAAAAAACAAAACAAAACAAAAAACCTCCCCAATTTGCTGCTTACTGTCTTCTTCCCTGTGGCTTGCTGTCGAAGCTGGTTTTGTACAGCCCAGCCCTACTGGTCTAGGTACATACTACCCACAATGGGGTCCTGTGACAATTAAACATCAAGGTTTCTCTGTATAACAGCTCTAGATGTCCTGTAACTGGCTCGGTGGAGCAGGCTGGCCTCACACTCACAAAGTTCTGCCACCCTCTGCCTCTGCTTCTGGAGTTCTAGGGTTTCCTGTATTGGCACAACAGCCCCACCACAGCCCACCCCTTTCATTGTTTTGTTTTGTTTTTTTCTTGTTTTTCGAAGCAGGGTTTCTTGTATAGTTTCGAGCCTATCCTGGCACTCCTTCTGGTGTCCAGGTTGGCCTGGAACTCACAGACATCCACCTGCCTCTACTCCGAGTGCTGGGAATACAGGCATATGCCACCATCGCCCGGCCTCAGGACCCCTGGAATTGCAACCAGTGCTCTTAACTTCTGAGCCATCTCTCCAGCCCTAAATCCAGAAATCTTTAAAAAAAAATTCTACTTTGTGTCTCTGGACTTTCACTTTTCTCTATGCCTTTCATTCCCTCTTTCTCCATTGCTGGCTGTATATCTGGTGTTTTCTCTGGCCCTTCCCTTTCCCTCTCCCGTTAATTCTCTCTGCCCACCAGCCTTGTCTTTCATTCTCTCCTGCCCTGCTATTGACAGTTCAACTCTCTTAGATTAGTCAGTTGGGTTAGGAAGGCAAAGTAGCACAGCTTCACTGAGTTAAACAAATGCAACATTAAAGAAGGTAACACATCTTGACATCATCAAACAAATGTTCTACCAAATGAAAGAATGTAACATACCTACAACTAATATCCCAGCACTGCTGTAAGCTGCCATGTGTGTTCTGGGAAAGAACCCCTGTCCTATGCAAGAGAAGCCAGTGCTCTGCACAACTGAACCATCTCAGGAAGTCCACAAAATAATATGATGATATATCATTTCTGGGCTAGATAGTAGGGAGACACTGTAACCAGGCCTCCTAAGGGCTGGCTACAGGTGTGCTTGAGCACTCCTGTCAGGGAGTGGTCAACAAGAGCCCAGGATAGGTTCTTAAAGCACTACAGACAACTGGGTCCTGCTCTCTCTGGCCTCCCTGCTTTGCTGCCATTGGGACTGCTCTGGCTTATGCTTTGCTGGTGTATCTGATTAAGGAAACCTATATCCTATTGACCACCGGTCGCTCTCTAACAGGAGGTTTGTTCAACTTTCTGGTCTCAGTACAGATGCCACTGTCCAAAATGTACCCTCTGTTCTACTTGTCTTTCGGTTTCTGTGATAAACAGCATGACCAAAGACAACCTCAGTAAGCAAGAATTTATTTTACCCTACAGTTTGGAGCTCTTCAGTGAGTGAACCCAAGGCAGAAGTCTGAAGCAAATAAAAAAACAACAACAAAAAAAACCTCCCCAATTTGCTGCTTACTGTCTTCTTCCCTGTGGCTTGCTGTGCAAGCTATTTTTGTACAGCCCAGCCCTACTGGTCTAGGGA
This sequence comes from Cricetulus griseus, assembly GCF_003668045.3. NCBI lineage: Eukaryota > Metazoa > Chordata > Mammalia > Rodentia > Cricetidae > Cricetulus > Cricetulus griseus. Next base: position 19,760,335 of record NC_048602.1, on the reverse strand, counting down.
CATACTACCCACAATGGGGTCCTGTGACAATTAAACATCAAGGTTTCTCTGTATAACAGCTCTAGATGTCCTGTAATTGGCTCGGTGGAGCAGGCTGGCCTCACACTCACAAAGTTCTGCCACCCTCTGCCTCTGCTTCTGGAGTTCTAGGGTTTCCTGTATTGGCACAACAGCCCCACCACAGCCCACCCCTTTCTTTGTTTTGTTTTGTTTTTTTCTTGTTTTTTAAGCAGGGTTTCTCTGTATACCTTTCGAGCCTTTCCTGGCATTCGGTCTGGTGTCCAGGTTGGCCTGGAACTCACAGACATCCTCCTGCCTCTACTCCCACTCCTGGGGAAGTCCACAAAATAATATGATGATATATCATTTCTGGGCTAGATAGTAGGGAGACACTGTAACCAGGCCTCCTAAGGGCTGGCTACAGGTGTGCTTGAGCACTCCTGTCAGGGCGTGGCCAACATGGGCCCAGGATAGGTTCTTAAAGGGCTACAGACAACTGGGGTCCTGCTCTCTCTGGCCTCCCTGATTTGCTTCCTCTGGGCCTGCTCTGGCTTATGCTTTGCTGGTGTATCTGATTAAGGAAACCTATATCCTATTGTCTGTAGGTCGCTCTCTAACAGGAGGTTTGTTCAACTTTCTGGTCTCAGTACAGATGCCACTGACCAAAATGTACCCTCTGTTCTACTTGTCTTTCTGTTTCTGTGATAAACAGCATGACCAAAGACAACCTCAGTAAGCAAGAATTTATTTTACCCTACAGTTTGGAGCTCTTCAGTGAGTGAATCCAAGGCAGAAGCCTGAATAAAAAAAAAAATAAAAAAAACCTCCCCAATTTGCTGCTTACTGTCTTCTTCCCTGTGGCTTGCTATCCAAGCTGTTTTTGTACAGCCCAGCCCTACTGGTCGAGGGACATACTACCCACCTTGGGGGCCTGTGACAATTAACCATCAAGGTTTCTCTGTATAACAGCTCTAGATGTCCTGTAGAACTGGCTCTGTGGAGCAGGTTTGCCTTACACTCACATAGTTCTGCCACCCTCTGCCTCTACATCTTGAGTTCTAGGGTTTGAGGTATGGGCACAACAGCCCCACACAGCCTACCCATTTCTTTGTTTTTTTTTTTCTGTTTTTCGAAGCAGGGTTTCTCTGTATAGCTTTCGAGCCTATCCTGGCACTCGTTTTGTGTTCCAGGTTGGCCTGGAACTCACAGACATCCACCTGCCTCTACTCCGAGTGCTGGGAATACAGGCATATGCCACCATCGCTCGGCCTCAGGACCCCTGGAATTGCAGGCCGTGCTCTTAACTTCTGAGCCATCTCTCCAGCCCTAAATCAAGAAATCTTTAAAAAAAAATTCTACCTTGTGCCTCTGGACTTTTACTTTTCTCTACGTCTTTCATTCCTACTTACTCCATTGCTGGCTGTATATGGTGTTCTCTCTAGCCCTTCCCTTTCCCTCTGTCTTCAGTTTATTCTCTCTGCCCACCAGCCTCGTCTATCCTTGTCTCCTGCCCAGCTATTGACAGTTCAACTCTCTATTAGATTAGTCAGTTGGGTTAGGAAGGCAAAGTAGCACCGCTTCATTGAGTTAAACAAATGCAACATTTAAGAAGGTAAGACATCTTTACCTCATCAAACATGTGTTCTACTGCATAAAAGAATGTAACATACAACTAATATCCCAGGACAGCTGTGAGCTGTCATGTGTTTCTGGGATTGAACCCCTGTCCTCTGCAAGAGTGGCCAGTGCTCTTCACAGCAGAACTGTCTTTCCAAACCCACAAAATAATAATATGATGTTATATAATTTCTGGGGGAGATTGTAGGGAGACACTGTAACCATACCTCCTAAGGGCTGGCTACTGGTGTGCTTGAGCACACCTGTCATGGCATGGTCAAGGGGAGTGCAGGATAGGTTTTTAAAGGGCTACAGACACCTTGGGGACCCACTTTCTGTTGCCTCCCTGCTTTGCTGCCTCTAGGCCCACTCTGGCTTATGCTTTGTTGGTGTATCTGAATAATGGCAACCTATATCCTATTGACTGCAGGTTGAACTCGAACAGGAAGTTGGTTCATCTTTCAGGTCTCAGAACAAGTTCCACTGACCAAAATGTACCCTCTTTTCTTCTTGTCTTTATGTTACTGTGATAAACAGCATGACCAAAGGCAACTTCAGAAAGCAAGAATTTATTTTACCCTACAATTTGGAGCTCTTCTGTGACTGAATCCAAGGCAGAAGCCTGATGCAGAAAAAAACCACGGCAATTTGTTGCTTACTGTCTTCTTCTTTGTGGCTTGCTCTGCCAGCTGTTTTTATATATCCCAGCCCTACTGGCCCAGGGACATACTACCCACAATGGGCTCCTGCAATAATTAACCATCAAGGTGTCTCTGTATAACAGCTCCAGATGTCCTGTAACTTGCTCTGTAGACCAGGCTGGCTTCAAACTCACAGAGGTCTGCGTGCTTCTGCCTCTGCCTCTGGAGTTCTAGGGTTAGAGGTATGTGGCACCACAGCCCCACCACAGCCCACCCCTCTCTTTGTTTTGTTTTGTTTTCTTGTTTTTCTCGACAGGGTTTCTCTGTATAGCTTTGGAACCTATCCTGGCACTTGCTCTGCAGACCAGGCTGGCCTGGAACTTACAGACATCCACCTTCCTCTTCTCTGTGTGCTGGGACTACAGGGGTGTGCCACCATTGGATGGCCTCAGGACCCCTCGTAGCGCTGCCAGTGCTCTTAACTTCTGAGCCATATCTCCAGCCCTAAATCAAGAAATCTAAAAAAAAAAATCTACCTTGTGCCTCTGGACATTTACTTTTCTCTATCTCTTTCTTTCCTTCTTACTCCTTTGCTAGCTGTGTGGCTGGTGTTCTCTCTCCGGAGTTTCTCCTCCTTCCCTTTTCCTCTCCCTCTTATGTTTATTCTCTTTCCCACCAGCCATTTCTATACTTCTCTCCTGTCCAGCTATTGACAGTTCAGCTCTTTATTAGATCAGTCAGGTGTTTTAGGTTGTCACTTTGAGTTCATTTGGAAAAAAGCACAATTCAGAAATGGATGGAACAACTTTAGAAGATAAATTTCTTGGTCAAAAGGGTGAATCAACTCGTAGTCCAGACCTTTGAGCTGGGAAGACATACACCTTTGAAAACAATTTTGTTGGAAGTTATATCTTCACACCTTCTACTGTCTATATACACCTGTCAGTGTATATAATGACAGGGAAGAATAAAGCATTTGGTTCATTGACTTTTTAATGGCTCATTTCATTGTTAGCACATCCATCCTTCACTGACATTGAAGCCTATTTCTGTGGGACTCCAGAATATAATGAAGATCATCTGAACCATCCAGCATTGTGGATGCAGAAATTACTGTATTTTTGGATTTTCCACTTACAATTCATTGATGTAATAGCTGACCAGGAGCCTGTAAGTCATTGCAATAAATCCCCTACACACACACAAATACAGACATGATTGATATATGTCAGTCTTTTATCATGATCTCCATGTACAGCATTTAAAGCAGAGACATATACAATGGGATCCTATGCGACATAAACACCACATCCATAACATCGAGATGACCATGTCTAGACCTTAAATTTATATCCTGTTTCATGTATACTGCTTGTAAGACTGTTGTTTCATCCTGTTTTTACATAGTTACATCATTCATGACAGAATGGGACTGTATTGAGAAATCATATTTTGGAGTAGTTATCATAGCTCCTCCTCTAAATCTGTATCCTTATATCCAGGAAAGCACATCCAAATAGCACTTGGTCAAACCATACTTTTTTATTTCAGGGTGTGTTGACATTCAGGGATGTTGCAGTGGACTTCTCCCAGTGGGAATGCCTGGACTCCGCTCAGAGGGCTTTGTGCATTGATGTGTTGTTGGAGAATTACAACAACCTGCTGTCTGTGGGTGAGAATATTTTGCTTTGTGAATTCCCAACCCATCTTTCCTTGTTTTAATAGGTTGTAAAATCTTTTAAGCTGTCCTGAAAAAACAAACAGAAAACATGGCAGATTTAGTAGTTTGGAAGAATTTTTCATGATATTTAGGTTGCTGTTCCTATTTGTATTCCACTATAATTTTTGTTCCAAGATTCATCCATAGACTCAGGAACATATAGCATTCCCGCTAATATCTTAAATATCCATGTCAATTATTGCAATAAACATAATTTATTTGTGAGAAAAAATCACCGTAAATAACATGGCAAATTTTAATTTTACTGAGGAATTTGACAAGAAATATCAGTCCAAGAAATTTTTTTAAAATTCCTCTGTTCCCAGTACTGTGTTAGACTTCGGTGTTATTTCTAAAAGGTCTAGCATGGTTAATGGACTGCCTGGTAGAACTGGTGGATTACTGTATTGTAATCATGATCAGCTCTCTGGAATGAATGAGATTGCCCTGGAAAGAGGAAGGAAGGGAGTAGCCACAAATAGAGTGGGCAGTGAATGAGCAAGAGAACACTGAAGGCTTCAAGTGAAAGAGAAAGCAAGAGATGAGAATGTTTTCCAGATATTCAATTCCACTTGCTGGACTTCTGGTCATTTAACATAGTATAGTGTCCTGGCCCCAGGATGCATTCTGTCTGTTGTAATAACTGTCAGAAGGCCTTCTGTCCTATTACACCTGTATTGTGGCGACTTAATACTATTAAAAAATGCAGTTTTTTTCACAGTTGCTGAAATTGGACTGGAATAATTTTTCAAACTTTTAAGTCTAACTTGCATCTTTGAAGTAACGCCATTCTATAATTTCCTTCCTTGTATGCACATCTTCCTATTACATTCTTCATTTTTTTCCCCCGTGATGAAAACAAAGACATCCTCTGGGAAATATTCTGGGGACTCAGATTTGACCTTAAAATAACCCTATGAGGAAACTTAAGAAACACGGTGGTGTGTGGAACTCTGAGACTAACTGACAGATTTAAGCAATAGCTGCCCATGATAGGCCTACCTCAAAGGAGCTAAAGCCTGTGGTGTCTGGCAGAATATTGTCTTTGCTTCCATTACTAAGTATAAATACTATAATCCTGGGATTGAATTATACTCCTCATCCTTAATTTCTGAGAAGAAATATTAAAAGATAGAGACATATAATCTAAATATAATCCCTCAGTGAGATCTAACAGAAAGCTAATTTATGGCCATCAATTTTTTCCCACCTTTTTCCAGTTAGAGATTTTTGAGAAAGATATCTGTTATACCTCACTACCTTTGAAGGCTGCTTTGCTGTGTTTGTGAGAATCCATACAAATACAGTGAGTGAAAACTGTCCATTATTCCGAACTCTAATCTCAATAGTTCCATATTCACTTATTTTAAGTGACAACTTAGGGAGACAGTCATTTATCACATGTTTATTACTGGAACAAGCCCTATTAATATGATTTTTTCTCATTTTCAGAGAACTATTACAAGTGTGATCCTATCCATCAGTACATGGAGACTGAAAAGGAGTCTTGTCAGTGTAATGAGCTTGACAAAGTGCCTCATGACCGCTCCACATGTGCACTTTATAGAACAAGTGAAACTACAGAAAACTCCAATAACTACACATGCAGTAATCACAGGGATGCCTCTGTTGACTCATCAAACCCAGACAGACATGAAGGTATGCACACTGGAGAAGGAACTTGCAGATCTAAAGACTGTGAGAAATTTGTAAATTTGTGTTCCAGCATTACTCAATATCAGAGAGTCTACACTGCAAAAAAAGAGCACACAGAGGAAGAATGTAAGGACTCTTTGAGCTCTGTATACAGTCTTGTGCAACAACCAATCTACACTGAAGAAAATCCACACATGTGTTGGAAATGCAAAAAATGCTTCAGGACTGACTCCAACCTCACTGATCATGAGAGAATTCTTACTAGAATTAAACCCTGCCAGAACAACATTAGTGAAAAATCTTTCACCCACCATTCCAGTTGTAAAACACACCAAAGCCTTCATATTTTGCAGAAACCTTACCCATTTATGGAATGTGACAAGTCCTTAACTAGGAATTCACAATTTAGAAAACATCAGAGAGTTCATCCTACAGAGGGACCTTACAAATGTATAGAATGTGACAAGTTCTTTACGTGGAATTCAGAACTTAGTAGTAGACATCAGAGAGTTCACACTGTCTAGAGACCTTTCAAATACATAGAATGTGACAAGTCCTTTACCTGGGACTCACATCTTAGAACACATGAAAGAATTCACACAGGAGAGAGACCTTACAAATGTATGGAATGTGACAAGTCCTTTATCTGTGATTCATATCTTAGAAAACATCAGAGAGTTCATACTGGGGAAAAAACTTACAAGTGTATGCAATGTGACAATTCCTTTCCAGTTCTCAGATCTTAGAACACATCAGAGACTTCATACTGGAAAGAAACCTTACAAATGCCAAGACTGACGAAACCTTTATTCATATTATAAGTCTTAACTTATAGAGAGAAAAATCCCATTGCAAATACTGTGACATGCCATTTTGTGGTATTCTCAGCTTTCAAATAACAACAGTATACATAATAGAAACATAAAGATAAGAAACTTGTGAAAACCTTTAGTGAGGTTAAATCTTAGAAAATATCACACAGTTTATGCCAGATTAAAATATTCTCAATTTTACTGCAGTAAAGTCTTCTTATTTCCTTACTGTCAGTAAAGTCTTCTTATTTCCTTACTGTGTATGTGTGTTTTGCCTGCTTGTTTTACTGTGCACTGCATGAAGTCCTACTGAAGGTGGAAGCCAGAATCCCAAAAACTGGAGTTCCAGACAATTGTGAGTTGCTATGTGTTTTGGCAATCAAACCCATGCCCTCTGAAAGAGCAGCTAGGGTTCTTAACCACTCAGTGGTATCTCCAGCCCTGGGAAAAGCTTTCATAAAACATTTATCTTTTGACCAACATCCAAAGATTCATAACAGTGCCAGGCATTATAGTGCAAGACTTTAATCCCTCACTTAAGAGACAGTGTTAGGGGTTTGTATGAGTTTGAGGCATTCCTGATTTATAGAGAGAGTTCCAAGACAAAAGGATTACATTAACCCTGTCTCTAAACAAAAAATCATAATGCAGACAAAATTTAATTTTGTCTCTAATTTTGCAGTGCATCTCAAAATTCATACTTTTGACCAGCCATTTGTAAAAATGCTCTTACAATTTTCCTGTCTTCTCGTTTATTGTGTGTTATCTCCCTGAAAAGCAATTAATTTGACAAATCCTTTACCTAGTTCTCAAGTTGGACACACAAAAAAAATTCAAAGGTGGTCCCAACCATAACCAGTCCCCCCCCCCTTCTATATCAATTTTAAAAAGTGATGCCCAAGGGAAGATCACCACAAGAAACAGCTTGTGAGTAGGTGTTTTTATTAGGGAAAAGGAAAGGAGGGGTTAGATGCACACAGCCTGTGGGAAGAGGAGCTGCCAAAGAGAAGACAGATGTGCAGAGAGATGGAGACAGACAGGCCAAGAAACAGGGGAAATATCAGAGGTAGGCCAGGCATATTTAAAAGGGAACTTAGTGAATGTGCGCAGGTAGTTCTTGGTGGCTGCAGCTCTGGGCATATCCTGTCAGATCCCCAAGGACAGGACAGTACAGATGCCTGAATGCAAACGCCTGCCCAGTGACTGATTTTCCATTCTGGTGGGAGTCTTGGGGTGTGGGCTTTCAGAGGGGCCTAGAGTCAGGAGGCATGGACATCCAGCCCAGCTGCACTTCCTGGGTTTACTCCTGAGCAAGCAAGGCTGCTTTGGGGACTGACTCACCTACTGCTCTTCTCTAGCCCTTCCTGCCTGGCCATGAGTGTTCTAAATGAGGCTGCCCCACATGCCCCTACTTCTGAGTGTAGCCTGAAGTCATCCTGCTTGACATGTCTCCTTTCCAGGGTCCCATAGTCAGTCCTCCTTGGGAAGATGCCTGGGCTCCTGGGTGTATGCAACAGGGACTTGACCTAGGATGGATCAACCTGGAAAAGGAAGACAAGCCTGGGCATGGATCTTGTGGGTACTGTACCTTGCATAGTGAGTGGGAGCTTGTGCACAGTAGGCTCCCACTGTCCTTATCAATTCTTAAAGTGGGTGAAAACTAAAACAACTTGAAACTCAGGTACCAGGCTGTCTTCTGCCATAATGGATGAATTCTCAGCGAATGTGCAGACATGAACACCAGAAGGTGTCTGTCTGTCAAAGGGAAAAGCATCAGTCTGGGAGAGCCCCCTCCCCAGCAGCAGACCAGTCCCTTACAGCTGGGCCTCAGCCTTTCAAAGACCTTTTAAAGACAAAACCAAAACTGTGTCTCAGAGATTCCCTCAGGTTGCTAAAATAAGCATTGAGGAGAGTGACTTGCGTGCCATCCTGAGAACAAGGCTTGTGAGAGGAGACTGCTACTCTCTGTGGGTTTGTGTTTCCCCATGAGAACTTACAGGAAGTAGCCAAAGCCTGTCTTCCAATAAGAGAAAAATTCATCTCTGTGAGGTAATGCTGGAGAAATACCCTTTTGCTACTGCCTCAGATTTTGCACAAAAGTGGCATTGGATTCAACAGCATACAGCTCCTTTGAGCCCTCATCCAACATTTTTGACACATTTGATCCCTTGCTAGTGTCTCCATAAGATGAAGAAGACAGGCTCTGAGAGATGGTTTGGTAATGAAAAATGGGTGGATACCCCTGTAGGGAGCCGTCCCTGCATTCTCCATTGCAAGATGGCGCCTGCATCCGGCAGGCACCGAATGTAAACAAGTTATTGCGCAGGCACTGGGTAACTTTCCATTCCTTGGTCTCTGCCTCTCCCGTGGCGTCATATGGTCCGATGAGCTGCAGCCAATCATGGGGTAACACGTCCGAGGCGGCGGTTGCCAGCCTTTATTAGGGGACGGGATTCTTGGCTCGGGGTCTCCGCTCTGGTAAGCTTATGCTCTCCTCTCAAGACGCATTAAAGCTTTACTGCAGAAGGATCCGAATGTCCTGTGTGGTTCTTGCCGGCAAGACTATCACGCGGGACATACCCCTCTCAATGCAACCAGTACACACATTGTGGATACTGCATGTTTCAAGCCATTGAGGACCCAAACTTATCCAATTTGGGTGACTTAAGGGGAGGCAGATCTCCAGTTCCACAAACAAATTGTGATTCAGAAGAGGATTCAACCACTCTATGTCTGCAGTCAAGGAGACAGAAGCAGCACCAGGTATCCTGGAACAGCCACTTGTACCTAAACAGACAGGGAGCTTGAAAAGTTCATATGCGGATCTATTACACACACTGCCTTGTTCGGGATTTTCTTCAGATCACAGGGAATTCCTGTTCCTGGGGTGTGATGGACCGATAGGGAGCAGAAGTTATTCTGCAAGAGATATCTGAAGGCAGGGTTTTGCTCAGGGACTCTGCTCAGGTGGACTCCATCTTCTCTAAAAGCTTCTGCCTCCTCCACAGACCTCGGGTGCCCTAATTGAATAGTAGAACAACAATTCAGCTTTCATTCCCAGGACCCTTATGACTTTCACTCCTCCACTGTCACTGGGCTTTTGGAACATTATAAAGATCCAGTTCTTGCAAGTTTCTGAAGCATTGATTACAATATCACTGAATAGGAATTTTCTTTTCAGCCCACAATGTATCTGCCCTGCAGTGATCTGCAGGTCCACTGCACATGTTGGGATCTGTGAACTGCCTCTGCCATCTGTTGTACAGGATTTTTTTTAAAGAGTACCACTAAAAAGAAAGCTGGAGTTTGCTGATTTGGAGAGAGCCATTCAAGACAAACTAAACACTGTGCCCAAAAGCTATTATCTGTGTCTGCTCTCATGTGTATAAGACAGTACAGCCATAAGAAGCACAGAGTTGGCCTTTAGAATTTTTCACCCACAATGTGATATTAATCATGGCCTCTATCCAGTGGGATCTTCTATTACCTAGACAAAGTTGACTAGAAACAACAGATGGCTTGCAGGTGTCCAGGTCTGGAAAAAGACACATAGTTAGAGAGTGGTTAGGTCTTAAATGGCTGTGATGACAGAGTGAGACAATTGTGGGGCATTTGCTATGAAAAATTTTTTCATACTGAAAACCAAATTATGAATATTGTATGGGTAGTTCAACTTTGGAAATCATATTTGAAATTAGTTTTTCTAAGAATTATTCTATAACCATCCAAAAGTAGTGATGTTTGTATCTAACTATAAATCAATGCTTGAAAGTTCAAAGAGGATAAAAAAAAAACCCTCCCTTCATTGAAAGAAAAAAATGCAATTAATCATTTGGATGACAGTATTTATCTCTTTGTTGTCAGTTCATTGCTCAATTAATTAAGTACAATTTATACCATTTTCATGCAGATAATTCCTCACAGAAAACCCAAATTGCAGATATAAAAGGCTCTGTAAATCCATGGTGTCTGGAAATAATGTTACTTGGCAACATTTTATCCCTTAGAATAGTACATACTATAACTGGAGCAAAAGCTTTGGGAAGTATTGTCACATTCTAGTGCTGATGCTCAGTGTTGGACTATGTTCTGGGCTCTATCCTAGACATTTGAACTACAGTAGTCGAGTCCATTTTCATAATCTGTCACTTTACCCTCTACAGTATGAAGTTTCTGATGTCTACTTAAAAGATAAGATTGAGAAAAAAATTTGTCACAAACCTGACAACTATAGGGCCTTTCTCCAGTATGTACTCTCTGATGTGTTCTAAGATTTGAGTCCTGTGTAAAAGACTTGTCACATTTCACACATTTATAAGGTTTCTCCCCAGTGTGAACTCTCTGATGTTTTCTAAGTAATGAGAATCTGGTAAAGGATTTGTCACATTCCTTACATATGTAAGGTCTCTCTCCTGTATGAACTCTCTGATGTTTTCTAAGAGTTGCAAAATCAATAAAGGATTTTTCACAATCTAAACATTTAGCAAGTTTCTCTCCAGTATGAATTTTCTGATGTGTTCTAAGATTTGAGCAGCTAGTATAAGATTTGTCACATTCCTTACATTTGTAAAGTTTCTCTCCAGTGTGAACACTCTGATGTCTTCTAAGATCTGAATTCCAGGTAAAGGATTTGTCACATTCCATACATTTGTAAGGTTTCTGCCCAGTATGAAATTTCTGATGTTTTCTAAGAGTTGCCTCATCGACAAAGGACTTGTCACATACCTCACATTTGTATGGTTTTTCTAGAGCATGAACTTTCTGATGTGTTCTAAGGATTGAATTTGAAGTAAAGGATTTGTCACATTCCATGCATTTGTAAGATTTCTCCCCAGTATGGACTTTCTGATGTCTTCTAAGGATTGAATTTGAGGTAAAAGATTTGTCACATACCTCACATTTGTAAGGCTTTTCACCAGTATGGATTCTGTAATGCCTGGCAAGAAGTGATAATTGAAGAAAGGACTTACCACATTCTTTGCATTTGTGCAACTTCTCTAGAGAATGAGTTTTCCTGTGCATACTCAATGATGAATAGTAGCGAAAGGATCTGTCACAGTCATTGCACTTGTAAGGCTTCTCTCCCGTATGACTCTTCTGATGGCTATTAATTCCTGCCAAGTAAGGAAATGACTTTCCACATTCGTTGCACTTGTAAGGTTTCTCCCCAGTATGAACTCTTTGATGTGCTTGAAAATTTGCAATCTGCGTAAAGGATTTTTCACAAATGTTGCACTTGTAGAGTTTAGTGCCAGTATGAATTCTCTCGTGTACAGTGAGACTTGAGGCAGCACTAAAGCATTTTCCACATGTCTCACACTTAGGTCGATTCTCTCCAATATTGATTGGTTGTTGCAAAAGACTGCATGCATAGCTGAAATAGACATTATGTTCTCCCTGCCTGTGTTCTTTCTTTGTAGTACAGACTCTCTGATCTTGAGTAATGTTGTAACACAAATTTAAAGATTTCTCACAGTCTTTTGATCTGAGAAGTTCTTCTCCAGTGTGCCTGCTTTCATGTCTGTCTGGGTTTGGTGAGTCAACAGAGGCATCCCTGTGATTACTCATGTGTAGTTATTGGAGTTTTCTGTAGTTTCACTTGTTCTATAAAGTGCACATATGGAGGGATCATGAGGCACTTTGCCAAGCTCATTACACTGATAAGATTCCTTTTCAAGTCTTCACATGGTGATTGACAGGATCACACTTACAATAGTTCTCTGGAAATGAGGATACTTCAGATTAATAGGGCATGTTCCAAAATTAAACATGTGATAACTGTCTCCTTAAGTTGTCACTTAACATAAGTGAACCTGGAACTAAGAGTTCCCAGTCATGGGATTGGAGAGATGGCTCAGCGGTTAAGAGCACTGACTGTTCTTCCAGAGGTCCTGAGTTCAATTCCCAGCAATCACATGGTGGCTCACAGCCACTTTGAATGAGACCTGGTGCCCTCTGCTGGCATGCAGGCAGAAGACATAATAAATAAATAAAATCTTTATTAAAAAAAAGTTTCATTATTTAAAAAAAAAAAAAGAGTTCCCAGTCATGGACTGTTTTCATTCACTATAATTGTATGGAGTCTCACAAACACAGCATGGCAGCCTTCAAAGCTCAGTGATTTAGAACAGATACCTCATCTTTCTCAAAAATCTCTAACTCTAGAAAAGATGAAAAAAAAATAAATGATAGCCAAAAATTAGCTTTCTGTTAGTGTTCACAAAGGGATTTTATTTAGAATACATGTAATCCATCTTTAAATATTTCTTCTCAGAAATTGAAGAAGCATTTAATCCAATCACAGGTTCACAGAAATTATACTAAGTGATAGGCAATAAAGACTATCAATCAGAAGACTTCATTCCTTTAAAGATTAGAGTCTTACTCAAAAACATCATGGTTTTATTTCTTTCTCTAGAAAAGAAACCCATCAGCTTCCTGAAAAGTAATGGATGCAGCCGGGCGTTGGTGGCGCACGCCTTTAATCCCAGCACTTGGGAGGCAGAGGCAGGTGGATCTCTGTGAGTTCGAGACCAGCCTGGTCTACAAGAGTTAGTTCCAGGACAGCCTCCAAAGCCACAGAGAAACCCTGTCTAGAAACCCCCCCCCAAAAAAAAAGAAAAAAGAAAAGTAATGGATGCAAAGGCAGAATGATGCCAGACATCAAAGCCTCTAGCTGGATTGAGGCAGGGTTGTCATGGGCAGCTTTTTCTTATTTCTATCCTCCACTGTCTGAGCTCCACACACTGCTGTGTTCTTAATTTTCCTCATAGGGTTGTTCTCAAGTCCACTCTGTACACTGACTCCTGAGACTATTTCCCATAAGTGTGCCTGTGTACTTGCCACTTGGAAAAAAGGAAGGTAAAATACGAAGATATGTATACAAGGAAGGCAATTATAAAATAATTACAATTCACAGACTCATGTTAGACTTAAAATATTGCAAAGTATCCCAGTCCTACTTCAGATTAATCAAATACAAGGGATTTGTGTGTAGTAGAGAAGTGGTGATCCAGGCAGGAAGTGACATAGCAAGGAGACTCATATTTAAGCTCTGTTATAGAGACATAGTCCTTAAAACAGTTTGGTATTGGCACAAAAGTAGATAGGTAGACAAATGGAATCAAACTGAAAACCCTGATATTAACCCACACACCTACAAACACCTTATTTTTGATAAAGAAGCTAAAGTTATACAAAGGAAAAAAAAGCATCTTCAACAAATGGTGCTGGCATAACTAGATTTGGACATGTAGAAGATTGCAGATAGATCCTTATCTATCGCCATACACAAAACTTAAGTGCAAAGGGATCAAAGATCTCAACATAAATCCAACCACATTGAACCTTCTAGAAGAGAAAGGGGAGATACCCTTGAGGTAATTGGTACAGGAGACCGCTTCCTGATCATAATACCAGTAGCACAGACATTGAAATCTACAATTAATAAATGGGTCCTCCTGAAACTGAGAAGCTTCTGTAAGGCAAAGGACACAGTCAGTAAGACAAAGCAAAGCCCACAGAATGAGAAAAGATCTTCACCAAACCCACATCTGATAGAGAGCTGATTTCCAAAATATACAATGAACTCAAGAAGCTAGACACCAAAACACAAATCAATGCAATTAAAAAGTGGGGAGCAGAACTAAATAGAGAATTCTCAACAGAGGAATCTAAAATGGCTGAAAGACACTTAGGAAAGTGCTCAAAATCTTTGGACATCAGAGAAATGCAGCTCAAAACAACTCTGAGATACCTTCTTGCACCAGCCAGGATGGCTAAAATAAAAAACACCAATGACAGTCTAAGCTGGAGAGGATGTGAAGAAAAAGGAACACTCCTCCATTGCTGGTGGGAGTTCAAACTTGTACAACCACTTAGGAAATCAGTATGGTGGTTTCTGAGAAAAATGGGAATCAGTCTACCTCAAGATCCAGCAATTCCTCTCTTGGGCATATACACAAATACTGCATATCATTCATACAACATGGACATATGTTCAACCATGCTCATAGCAGCATTGTTTGTAGTAGCCAGAACCTGGGAGCAACCTAGATGCCCCTCAACTGAAGAATGGATAGAGAAAATGTGGTACATTTACACAAGAGAGTACTACTCAACGGAAAAAAAGCAATGGAATTGTGAAAACTGCAGGCAAATGAATGGGATTAGAAGAAACCATCCTGAGTGAGGTATCCCAGTCACAAAGAGACAAACATGGTATGTACTCACTCATATATGAATTTTAAACATAGAGCAAAGGATTACCACACTACAATCCTCATCACCAAAGAAACTAGGAATCAAGAAGGAGTCTAAAAGAAAAATACATGGACCCTGGAGAATGGGAAGGGGCAGGATATCTCCTGAGCTAATTGGGAACATGAAGATATGGAAGAGGGAGCTGGCAGAATGAGAGGAGGAGAAGAGGAGGGGAAAGGAGAAAATGGAGGAGTAGAAAGGTTGAGTCGGGGGAAGATTAGAGGAGAGCAGGATGAGAGATACCATAACAGAGGGAGCCATTATAGGTCAGAGGAGAGATCTGGCACTAGGGAGATATCCAGAGATCTACAAAAATGACACCAACCAACAGTCTAGGCAATGGTGGAGAGGCTACCCTAAATGTCCTTCCCCTATAATGAGACTGATGACTACTTTATATGCCATCCTAGAACCCTCATCCAGTGGCTGATGGAAGCAGAGGCAGACAACCACAGCTATACACTGAACTGAACTCTGGAACCCAGTTGCAGAGGGAGACGAATGAAGATTAAAGGGGTCAGGACCAGGCTGGTGAAATCCACAGAAACAGCTGGCCTGAACAAGGGAGAGCACATGGACCCCAGACTGCTGTCTGGAGGCCAGCACGGGACTGATCCAGACCCCTGAATATGGATGTCAATGAGGAGGCCTCTGCACTCTAGGGGACCCCTGGTAGTGGATCAGTAATTTTCCCTGGTGTAAGAAGGGACTTTGAGAGCCCATCCCACGTCTCTACCTGGACACATGGGTGAGGGCTTAGGTCCAACCCAGGAAGATATGGTGGACTTTGGGGAGCTCCCATGGAGGACCCTAACCTCCCTGGGGAGTAGAGGGATAGAGTGGAGGGATGGTGGGAGATGGGGGAGTGGGGAGAGAGAAAGAGAAGGGATTGATGTGTGAAGTAAGCTTGTTCCTAATTTGAACTAAAAAAAAAAGTTAAAAAAGCTCTTTAAAATAAAAAAAAAGTAAAAAAGTAAAAATATCTACTATGGGGCTGGAGAGATGGCTCAGAGGTTAAGAGTGCCTACTGCTCTTCCAGAGGTCCTGAATTCAATTCCTAGCAACCACATAGTGGCTCACAACCATCCATTACGAGATCTGGTGCCCTCTTCTGGTGTGCAGATATACATGGAAGCAGAATGTTGTATACATAATAAATAAATAAAATCTAAAAAAAAAATCTACTATGCATTTCATAAACAAAGATAGCAGCACTGATAGGGCCAATGGGAGAGTATGTTACTACATGAATGGTAGACTGAAGTAGTCATAGGATTTTCATTTACTAATTTATTTATTACAACCTGCTCTGAGTGAAACCAACTTTCAAATTCCATCAACTATTAAATTCACTTAATAATTAAAAAAAAAAATCGTTCTCAGCTCTGGCTTTCTCTTTCGCTTGAAGCCTTAACTGTTTGCCTGCTCATTTACTATTCCACCCTAATTGTGATTCTCTCTCCTCTCCACATTGCAGGGCAATCTCAATCTTTCCAGACAGGTGACCAGGCCTGCCCTGATACAATAATCCACATGTTCTTTGACACAGCAATGAGACATGACTGAACTTTAGAAAGAATACAGAAGTCTAAGACAGTTGTGTGCTCAGTACATGAAAACAGAAAGAAGAGGAATTTAAACAGGATTCCCCCAGGGATATTTCTTACCAAATTCTTCAGTATAGTTAGTATTTCCAGTTTGTATATCTTGAATTTTTCTCACAATTAAAAACATGTCTATTGCAATAAAGACAGAAAGTGTTAAAATATAGTGGAAACATTATATGCTACTGAGTCTACCAATGAATCTTGGAACCAAATGAAGGGTGGGTGACAGCTCTAAAAATGGAAAATTGAAAGAGAAAACTAAATGGCATGAAAATGCTCTTTCCTACTACTATACTTTGCCTTGTCTACTGCTAGTTCTTACAGGACAGCTTCACAGATTTTACAACCTATGAAGTAACAACAAACAAAAGACATGTTAGGAATTCTAGAAGCAAAATGTTCTCACCCACAAAGACCAGGTTGTTGTAATTCTCCAACATCACATCAGTGTACAAATTCCACTGAGCAGAGTCTATGCATTCCCACTCCTCTTTGGAGAAGGTCACAGTCACATCACTGAATGTCACCAGATCCTGAAACAAAAAAGTAAGGGTTGACCAAGCACTAACTGGTAGTGCTTTCCTGGCTAAAAGGAGACACACAGTATGACTTCCAATACAGTCACATCCTATCATGAACATTCTAACTCTGTGTACACACATTGACACAAGAGTCTCACAAGCAGTATATATGAAACAAGAAATACACTTAAGGTCTGTACATGGTTATCTATATGTTATGGATGCTGTGTTCATGTCCCACAGGAGAAATGTCTCAGAAGGCAAATTCATGAGGAAGTGTTCTTTAGATGCTATGTAACTTAGATCACGCTGAAACACTGACACTGAATTCATCCTGTGTGTACTTGGCCTTTACATGACTCTATTCAAACAGGCTCCTTGGGGATATTTACACTCTAGGTACAATGCCCCACCATTAAGTAGCAAAGGAGTAGGTTTGGATGACAGAATATAGGACTGATTTTATAGACAAAGAGTTGATTTTTTTTCAGAGTAACAGGGATTGTCATAGCACTATATACTATCAATTTTAACATTGACATGTAACATAAATAGTATATCGAATTAATTTTATGAGAGTGTTTTAGCCACCATGAACACATAGTCAAACCTGAATCAGCAATATTTGATAAAATCCAAAATTTTCATAAAAATATGCATAAGACAAAAGAGACAAATGGCAATTTCAGCACTTTTGAAGACTATTTCACTTCACTCCCACAGAAAAATAAAAATTGAGGGAAGTCAATTTTTTTTTTTAGATTTTATTTATTTATTATGTATACAACATTCTGCTTCCATGTATATCTGCACACCAGAAGAGGGCACCAGATCTCGTAACGGATGGTTGTGAGCCACCATGTGGTTGCTGGGAATTGAACTCAGGATCTCTCGAAGAGCAGTCAGTGCTCTTAACCTCTGAGCCATCTCTCCAGCCCGGGGAAGTCAAATTTTATTGACACCGTTATCAATTGTTCTGAAGAAAGTCTTTTCCTGCCTGCATTAAGATAATCCTGAGGAGGTTTTTGCCAGTGAAAGGCTCCAGAATTCTTTCTAGTGAAACAGAATGTGGCTGAACTGATTTCCTGTCCCATTTCCCCACTCACTCCATCCCTTCCCCCTCCTTCTCCAATCCCTCCACCATACCTGCATCTTTAGCTTCTGTCTCCTCTCTCCTTCCAGGCCCCTCTGGTCTGCGGCACAGGTGAGCAGGTCTGGGTGATCAGTGAACCTGCACATGAGAAAGAGATTGTTCAGGAAGCCCCTGGATTTCTAACACAGTGCTGTGCTCTGTAGATGAAGAGAACACTAAGGACAGGATTATACAAATGACTTCCTAACTGTCATGCAATGTCAAAATTCTGGAAATATTTAGAAAGCTTTTTTACTTAGCATCTCTTGAATCACACGTCCAATCACAGCTCAGTCAAAACTCAGGGGTAGAAATAAACTAATGACTGGGAAGAGAGTATCACACACTAGTGATGTTCTGAGTTGATCATGGACCAATAATGATGGAGCCTTACATCTCCCAAAGGGACATAAGAGGAGGAGAGAACATTTATGAAAATTCTCCTTTACCTTTCAGGATTTCACTTTATTCTGTGGGATGTGGGACTCACTCACACAAAGCTCACACACTTGCAGATTAGTTTGTCATGGAATACTGAGGAGCAGCAAGGGAGACTACAAGGAAACAATTCTCAGTCACAGAAACCACACTGATGCAACTCTGCAATGTCAGGTGTACCATGTTTCAGTGTCAGTTGAAGAAAGAAGTCACTCAAAGATGAAAATTGAAGGCCTATATGGCAGCAGGAAGATCCTACCTCTCTGATGAACTGATCAGTGATACAAAAGTATATCCATTGAAAGTTACACAAATTATTTCCTCATGCAAAGGTCCCTCATCTAATTTATCTTTCTTACTAGAGGAGAACATCACATGCCCTCCAAGATTTTAGTCCTTTATTATGTATTGTTTGTAATACACAGTAACACAAGAGCCTCGGGTGCCTGAAGTGTCTTGTGACCAAAGTCATGGAAGGGCTACAATTTCCCTTCAGCAAAACAATTCTAGAGATCATGTGAAACAACCACTGTTTTCTACAGAGTCTTCAAGGTTAAAGTGCTTCTTAAAAAAAAAAAAAAAAAACAAAAAAAAAAAAAAAAAAAAAACTGTTGTTCAATCTAAGGTCTACCCGGATACAGTGACTCTGCCAAATTCCTACAACACAGCAACATCCAGTCTCTGCACAAAGCCCCCAGGGAAGGGTCCAGGCATTGCTACTCATTCTGCCTTCTGAGAGTTGGGATTAAAGGCCTGTGCCACCAAGCCTGGCACCAACACTTTTTAGAATGCTTCATTTCAGTCACGCTGTGCATATGTCTCAGATGAGAAACTAATGAGGGATGAAACCATGTGATTAAAAATTAATCTTTACAAGGATACTGTGGAACTAGCAGAAAAATATACATTCAGATTCATGACATTTGCCGGCATCCCTTTTATGCCTATAATCTGAAGCTCTCTGGGAATTCAAGTCTCCATTCCCATGTGCCACGGTCTTGGATTGGAAAGTGCATAACACGGAAGTTAGTATGGATGATTGTAAATTTCAAGAGCTTCGTCATTTCCACCATAGCAAAGAGAATTATGCTTGCAAATCTTTAGATGAATTCAAATATTGTATTAGATTATTTGTACAAGAATATTTTGGCAATCAGAATATCAACTGGAAAAAAAAAAAAAAAACAGGCTTATTCCATAGTATCAGTTGTGCCCAACAAGACAGGGACCCCAAGGCTTCAAGGAGCTTAATGACACCTGAATGCAAGTGCACGAAGATTTGTTTATATCCAAGAAAAACCAGCTAGCTGGGGCTCAACCTTGTCAGGAGAGTTGAAGCTCCAAACCACAGATGCAAGGTATTTTTAAAGAGCAAAAGGGGGCCGGGCATTGGTGGCGCACGCCTTTAATCCCAGCACTCGGGAGGCAGAGGCAGGCGGATCTCTGTGAGTTCGAAGCCAGCCTGGTCTCCAGAGTGAGTGCCAGGATAGGCTCCAAAGCTACACAGAGAAACCCTGTCTTGAAAAAAAAAAAAAGCAAAAGGGGAAGTCAAAAAAGGGGAGAGGGTCATGAGACCCATGATCTCAAGTTACAAAGTTTCATACAAAGTTACAAAGTTTGTACAAGGTTATCACAAGATAATAGGAATTAAGCAAAGAAGCCATAATTGTTGTTTATTGTAGGTGGGAGCTGATGAACACATCCTGTGGTCTGAGGGATTTATGACCAGCAAAGCAAGAGGTCAACTAGTTCCTAGTTTTCTTAGAGACAATGGGCTAGGGGCCAGGGTTTACACAGTTGATGTGCTGACTGTCCTTTTTCTTTTTAAAGAACTGCTTGTGGCCTCCTGACCGATAGACTAGGGTCAGATATTTGTGTATTTAGGGTCTTCCTACTTTGTTTATCACAGGATCTAAAATGCACGGAGGGAAGACAGGCACAACAGAATTTGGGAGCCGGCTTCCTGATAGGTAGCAGAGAAACCGCTCGCACCCCCGGCCCTCCCTCCCGGGTCCCAGCCCCGCAGCTCCTCTGACCTGGGTTCCCGCCACTGCGCTGCTGACTGCTGACTTTCCCAGGCCGCCCCGCGAGCGCGGACACTGCGGATCCCGAGGTCTCAGGTCCCCGCTGACCCGCCGTGTCCCCCGCACCCGGGTCTGCAGCGCCCGGTTCCCACTGTGCAGGACACTAAGCAACAGGGAACGGGAACTTGTCACTCTCAGCCTCCGTTCATCTCCATCTTCCAGGCGCTCACTTTCTGTCCCAGCGTCCGGTTACGTCACTGCTCTAAACCCTCCCAGTCTTCCATAAACCCAGCCAAGGTACCACATTTTTCCAGATCCTCTTTCCGCTGCAGTGTCCCCGCCCCACTGACCTGTCCCTCCCCCTGCGTCTCCCGCTGCCTTGCACACAGTTCAGCTGTCAGGCCGCCCTGGACCCGCTCTGCACAGATTCCTGAATGGTTTGTGCCTTTATCTTCTATTTTAACCTGCCTTTGTGGAGTTTTAGTCGGGTTCAGCCTTCCACCCAGTTTTTTACCTATGAGGGGAGTGTGAATTGAGAAACAGCAGGTAAAGACACACTAAGTAAAAGACAGAAACTCAGGATAGAGTCAGAAGTGCAATCCAGTGAATACTGGATGCCCCAAGTTTATTCTTTAACATTGTTAAATACCCCAACCAAAAATCAGAACATGGCAAAAGACTTCTTTGTCATGTACAAGAAACAAACAAACTTTCTTCCTTGATTATCCAAACATTTGGTAACCACACCTTATACTGAATTTTTTGTGATCTGAACTTGAGAGTCAAGAGTAACCGCACCTCAGACCAAGTCTGTTTAGATAAGACTAGACATCCAGGACCAAGATTAAACATCTTACAGTGTCATGCCTTAGACCTGTAGGTCTTATGACTTTATCCTGAGTGAGGACACTTTTGAACTCTCTGACCTTCAGTCAAGATAAAATGGAGCCATCTCTGTGGACCCCAACAATCAACCTTCCTGGATTAGGCTGTTGTACTTTCCCATTGATTTTAATCACAGGATATGTTAGCACTAAGATACACCCTAAAGGATCTCCTGCACTGCAGACATGATCCTTCTTACTGAATTGTGTAGAGGCAATCCAATTTCCCTGGGGTAATGTGGCTCAGTCACCCCTCCTAAAATTGCTAGGAGTTTTTAGTTGTTATAGGCAGTTTCTTTGGGTCTTATCGGCTGCTCCCAAATAACCTCAAGTACTGATCTCACTAACAGCCCAACCCCAACAGACCAAACCACAATCTATCACTCACATCCAGAGGGCCTAATTCATTTCCATGCAGGTCCACCAGTGCTCAATCAACAGTCTTTGAGCTCCCCTAGCTTGGGCCAGCTGTCTCTGTCATTTTTCCCCATCATGCTCTTGATCCCCCTTTTTCAGATGATCTCTCCTTGCTCTCTTCAATTTAACTTCAGGAGCTCAGTCCAGTACTTGGCTTTCGATCTCCACATCTGTTCCATCAGTTATTGGATCAAAGTTCTATCAAGACATTTAGGGTAGTCATAATCTGATTAAGGGGAAGGCCAATTCATATATCCTCTTCACTGTTGCTAGGAATGGTGGATGGGGTCAAGCTTGTGGACTCCTGAGAATTTCTCTATCACCAGGTTTCTCCATAACCCCATAATAACTCCCTCTATCAGGATATCTGTTTGATTGCTCTCCCTCGGCATCCATCACCCAACCCAGCCTTCTAGATCCATCATGTTCCCGTCCGCCTTTCCCTCCCTTCTATAACCCTCAGAGTTTACCCTGGAGAAACTATTTTCGTTCCCGGGCCCTCCATGTGTGTCCATCTTTGGGTCCCCGTTTCTTGCACATTCATCTTCATTATTAATCCAATGACATTAACAAATATTCACAAAGAGTAAAGTTATATTTCATGGTTGTTCCTTTCTTAATCTTTAGGATTAATGGCATCAGAAGCCCAAAGTGCCCAGGGGAGGTCTTAGCTTCCACTTCAATAAAATGTTTATTTCAGCTCTTGGGAGGTATGCTCTGCTCTCTGGAACTAAAAATTCCAGAGTAGCAGAACTTATCTTTGACGCAACAGGAAGCAAATTTTTACTTTTTTGGGGAGGGGGGTTGTTTGTTTGTTTTCCCTGAGATGGGGTCTCTGTGGCTTTGGAGGCTGGAACTAGCTCTTACAGACCAGGCTGACCTTGAACTCACAGAGATCTGCCGGCCGAGTGGTGGGATTAAAGGCTTGCGCCGCCACCCTGTACGGATTCTAGAGATTGGCAAGTCTTAGCCCTTTGTCCCCTTCCCTTCCTAGTCCTTTTGGTCTTCCTCTTCCACAGTGCTCCCAGAGCCAAAGATGGGATGCTGCATCTGAGGTTTTCAGGTCTGGGGCCACACACCCTCCTGATTTTCTTCATCGGTGGCAGCCAAGAGTCTCTGCATTTACCACTGCATACAAATTTTCTTTTTTCTTGTATTTTATCTGAAGGGACCTTTAGAATGAATCACAGACTAACTTGTTTTCAATTAGTAAAATGACAAGACAACCATCAAGTGGTTACAGAGGGATGAGCTCAGCCCTCAGCTGTAAGCAATGGGCTGAAAACTGGCTTCTGGAGACATCCATTTCTTTTCTGAATCCAAGTTCCTGGAATGTCTCTCCCCAAGCACAACTACAGTATTTGGTTTTGGCTTTTCATGTTTGTGTGGGGATGGGACGCTGGTAACTGAATTTAACCTGTTATGGTTTGATGTAAGAAGTAGCCCAGGTCAAGTCGAGGTTGGGCTGCCTTTCTTTTCTCTGAAGGTCTCAGCACTCACTGTGGGGTCAGATACCGGGGTGCAGCGTGCTCCTGGCTGCAGCTCTGGTCTAGGCTACAGCAAGCGTGTGTGTAACCTGGGCAGAGCGGGTCCAGGGCGGCCTGACGGCTGAGCTGAGTGCAAGGCGGCGGGAGACCAATTGGGCAGGAAAGGTCCTTGTAGAAGCGGAGACACCTGCGCGGCCAGAGGAATTTACAGGGATGGGGTTGGCGTGGCAGCAGCACGCCTTACGCAGGATCAGGAGGATCACGTTACCGGAAGTAGGGTGCAGTGGGCGGGGCCGGGAGGAGCTGCTCCAAGGAACTGGCTGAAGGGACCTGAGATTTCACCCTTCCCGGTGGGACTCGGGGAACCGCGCGCTGCAGACCCGGGTGCGGAGGACACGGCGGGTCCGCGGGGACCTGAGACCTCGGGATCCGCGGTGTCCGCGCTCGCGGGGCGGCCTGGGAAAGTCAGCAGTCAGCAGCGCAGTGGCGGGAACCGCAGCCGGGCGGCCCTGAAAGCTCCCAGGTCAGAGGAGCAGCGGGGCTGGGACCCGGGAGGGGGTGCCAGCGGTTTCTCTGCTGCTCATCAGGAAGCCGGCTCCCAAATTCTGCTGTGCATGTCTTTCCCTTGTTGTATTTTAGATCATATGGAATACGCCTGGTATTTTCAGTTGATTTTCTCATTGCAAAAATATTATTGTAAAAATAATTAATAGAATTTAGGAATTCATCTGAATATTTGCAAGCATGATTCTCTTTGCTATGGTGCAAAGGACAAAGCTCTTGAAATTTACAATCATCTATACTAATTTCCATGTTATAAACTTCCCTATTCAAGAGAGTGGCACACGGAAACGGAGATTTGGATTCGCAGAGAGCTTTTAGATTATACTCATAACAATGCCTGCAAATGTCATGAATCTGAATGTAAACTTTTTTTGTGAGGTCCACAGTATGCTTGTAAAAATTAACTTTTAAAGGTATCCTTTTATCCCTCCTTAATTTTCCTACTGAGACATATGCACACGGTGATTGAAATACAGCTTTCTAAAAGTGTCTTTGCCAGGCCTTTAATCCCAACTCTCAGAAGACAGAGTCAGGTGAATCTCACTGCTGTGGAGACTAGCAAGGGGTACATAGTCACTTCACCGAAAGCTAGCACTACACAAGAAAACTCTATTTCAGTGGAAAATAGACAAGGAAAGAAGACATTTAAATGCATGATAGTATAGAATAATATCAGAAAGCATCTTTTGAATAATTAGGATACCTCGTGTGTATCAGAAAAATGTCTGCAAGTCTTTTTTTTTTGGGGGGGGGGGGTTTGAGACAGGGTTTCTCTGTAGCTTTGGAGGCTGACCTGGAACTAGCTTTTGTAGACCAGGCTGGTCTCAAACTCACAGAGATCCACCTGCTTCTGCCTCCCGAGTGCTGGCATTAAAGGCGTGTACCACCACCTCCCGGCCTGCAATAGTCTTTTCTATCCTTGGTCCAAGAAAAGCACTCTGTCCATGGACACATGACCAAACTTACTTTTGATTCTGGTGTTTCCTGTGTTTGAGACCTGAACTTACAGTGTTGCTCTGTCTGGCTCAGAACTCCCCTTGTAGAGCAGGCTAGACTGTAAAACACAGAGTTCCACAAACATATTTCTCCCAAGTGCTAGGATTAAACGTGTGAACCAACAGGATGATTGTAGAGCAGGCTGTTCTCAAAGAGATCCACCTGCCTCTACCTCCAAGTGCTGGGATTAAAGGGGTGCTCCTCCTCCACTGCCCAGCTGAACAACAGTTTTGTTTTGTTTTTTTTTAAGAAGTACTTTGATCTTGAAGACTCTGTAGAAAACAGTGGTTGTTTCACGTGATCTCTAGAATTGTTTTGCTGAAGGGAAATTGTAGCCCTTCCATGACTTTGGTCACAAGACACTTCAGGCACCTGAGGCTCTTATGTTACTGTGTATTACAAACAATACATAATAAAGGACTAAAGTCTTGGAGGGTATGTGATGTTCTCCTCTAGTAAGAAAGATAAATTAGATGAGGGACCTTTGCATGAGGAAATACTTTGTGTAACTTTCAATGAATAAACTTTTGCATGGCTGTTCAGTTCATCAGAGAGGTAGGATCTTCCTGCTGCCACATAGGCCTCCGATTTTCATCTTTGAGTGACTTCTTTCTTCAACTGACACTGAAACATGGTACACCCTGACATTGCAGAGTGGCATCAGTGTGGTTTCTGTGACTGAGAATTGTTTCCTTGTAGTCTCCCTTGCTGCTCCTCAGTATTCCATGACAAACTAATCTGCAAGTGTGTGAGCTTTGTGTGAGTGAGTCCCACATCCCACAGAATAAAGTGAAATCCTGAAAGGTAAAGGAGAATTTTCATAAATGTTCTCTCCTCCTCTTATGTCCCTATGGGAGATGTAAGGCTCCATCATTATTGGTCCATGATCAACTCAGAACATCACTAGTGTGTGATACTCTCTTCCCAGTCATTAGTTGATTTCTGCCCCTGAGTTTTGACTGAGCTGTGATTGGACGTGTGATTCAAGAGATGCTAAGTAAAAAAGCTTTCTAAATATTTCCAGTATTTTGACATTGCATGACAGTTAGGAAGTCATTTGTATAATCCTGTCCTTAGTGTTCTCTTCATCTACAGAGCACAGCACTGTGTTAGAAATCCAGGGGCTTCCTGAACAATCTCTTACTCATGTGCAGGTTCACTGATCACCCAGACCTGCTCACCTGTGCAGCAGAGCAGAGGGGCCTGGAAGGAGAGAGGAGACAGAAGCTAAAGATGCAGGTATGGTGGAGGGATTGGAGAAGGAGGGAGAAGGGATGGAGTGAGTGGGGAAGTGGGACAGGAAATCAGTTCAGCCACATTCTGTTTCACTAGAAAGAATTCTGGAGCCTTTCACTGGCAAAAACCTCCTCAGGATTTCTTAATGCAGGCAGGAAAAGACTTTCTTCAGAACAATTGATAACGTGTCAATAAAATTTGACCTCCCTTGATTTTTACTCTTTGGGAGTGAAGTGAAATACTTTTTCAAAAGTGCTATAATTGCTATTTGTCTCTATTAGGCATATTCTTAAGGAAATTTTGGATGATATCAAATATTGCTGATTCAAATTTTACTATGTGTTCATGTTGGCACAAATATTCTCATAAAATTAACTCATTACACTAATATGTCAATGTTAAGATTGACAGTATGTACTGCTATTACAATCCCTGCTCCTTGGGGAAAAAAAATCAACTCTTTGTCTATAGAATCAGTCCTATAATCTGTAGTCCATACCTACTCCTTTGCTACTTAATGGTGGGGCATTGTACCTAGAGTGTAAATACCCCCACGGAGCCTGTTTGAATAGAGTCATGTAAGGGCCAAGTACACACAGGATGAATTCAGTGTCAGTGTTTTATCATGATCTAAGGCACAGCATCTAAAGACCACTTCCTCATGAATTTGCCTTCTGAGACATTTCTCCTGTGGGACATGAACACAGCATCCATAACATATAGATAACCATGTCAGACCTTAAATGTATTTCTTGTTTCATATATACCGCTTGTGAGACTCTTGTGTCAATGTGTTTACACAGAGTTAGAATGTTCATGATAGAATATGACTGTATTGGAAGTCATACTGTGTGTCTCCTTTTAGCCAGGAAAGCACTACCAGTTAGTGCTTGGTCAACCCTTACTTTTTTGTTTCAGGGTCTGGTGACATTCAGTGATGTGACTGTGACCTTCTCGAAAGAGGAGTGGGAATGCATGGACTCTGCTCAGTGGAATTTGTACACTGATGTGATGTTGGCGAATTACAACAACCTGGTCTTTGTGGGTGAGAACATTTTGCTTCTAGAATTCCTAACATGTCTTTTGTTTGTTGTTACTTCATAGGTTCTAAAATCTGTCATTTAAGAACTAGCAGTAGACAAGGCAAAGTATAGTAGTAGGAAAGAGCATTTTCATGCCATTTAGTTTTCTCTTTCAGTTTTCCATTTTTAGAGCTGTCACCCACCCTTCATTTAGTTCCAAGAATCATTCGTAGTATAGCATATAATGTTTCCACTATATCTTAACGCTTTCTGTCTTTTATTGCAATAGACATGTTTTTAATTGTGAGAAAAATTCAAGATATACAAACTGGAAATACTAACTATACTGAAGAATTTGATAAGAAATATCCCTGGGGGAATCCTGTTTAAATTCCTCTGCTTTCTGTTTTCATGTACTGAGCACAGGACTGTCTTACACTTCTGTATTCTTTCTAAAAAGTTCAGTCCTGGCTCATTGCTGTGTCAAAGAACATGTGTATTATTGTATCAGGCCAGGCCTAGTCACCTGTCTGGAAAGAATGAGATTGCCCTAGAATGTGGAGAGGAGAGAGAATCACAATAGGGTGGACTAGTGAATGAGCTGGCAAACAGTGAAGGCTTCAAGGAAAAGAGAAAGCCAGAACTGAGAATGTATTTGCAGTGCTCAATTCCACCTAAAAGTATTCCTGACCACTGGGCGTTGATGCCTTGCCTTTAATCTCTGAACTCTGGAGGCTGAGGCAGGCGGGTCTCCATGAATCCAAGGCCAGCCTGGTCTATAGATCAAGTGCCAGGATAGGCTCCAAAGCTACATAGAGGAAACCTGTCTCGAGAAAAAAAAAAAAAAAAGAAAGAAAAGAAAAGAAAAGAAAAAAGTATTCTTGATCTTTTAAGTTAGTGTAGGATCCTGGCCCTTAGATGCCATCTGTCAGTTTTAACTGTTAGAAGGCATTCTCTTCTCTTATTACACCTGAATCATGGTGACTTAATACTAGTAACAATTCACTTGTATTTGATTAATCTGAAGTAGGATTGGGATAGTTTGCAATATTTTTACTCTAACATGAGTATGATTATTCTTTAATTGCCTTCTTTGTATACATATCTTAATATTTTACCTTCCTTTTTCCCAGTGGCAAGTACACAGTCACAGTCAGGAGTCAGTGTACAGAGTGGACCTGAGAACAACCCTATGAGGAAAGTTAAGAACACAGCAGTGTATGGAGCTCAGACAGTGGAGGATAGAAATAAGCAATAGCTGCCCGTGACAGCTCTGCCTCAATCCAGCTGGAGGCTCTAATGTCTGACATCATGCTGCTTTTGCATCCATTACTTTTCAGGAAGCTGATTGATTTTTGGTTTTGGGTTTTTGTTTTGTTTTGTTTTGTTTTGTGTGTGTGTATGTGTTTCTAGAGAAAGAAATAAAATAAGCCTGTGATGCTTTTGAGTAAGACTTTAGTCTTTTAAGGTATTAGGTCTTCTGTAGTCTTTATTGCCTATCATTTAATATAAATTCTGTGAACCTGTGATTGGATTAAACTCCTCTTCCTCAATTTCTGAAAAGAAATATTTAAAGTCGGATACGTGTATTCTACATATACTTAGTTCAAGAAGACAAACTGAAAGCTAATTCAGCTCCACCAATTATTTTTCCATCTTTTTCCATTTAGAGATTTTTTTTAAAGATTTATTTATTTATTTATCTTGTATACAGTGTGTGCCAGAAGAGGGCACCAGATCATATTACAGATTGTGGTTGTGAGCCACCATGTGGTTGCTGGGAATTGAACTCAGAACCTCTGGAAGAACAGTAAGTGCTCTTAACCCCTGGGCCATCTCTCCAGCCCCCAGTTAGAGATTTTTGAGAAAGATGAGATATCTGTTATAAATCACTGACTTTTGAAGGCTATCATGCTGTGTTTGTGAGAATCCATACATCTACAGTGAATGAAATCTGTCCATTACTAGGAACAGTAATCTCAGTTCCAGGTTCACTGATGTTAACTGACAACTTAGGGAGACAGTCATTTATCACATGCTTATTATTGGAGCAAACCCTATTAATATGAAGTATTCTACTTCTCAGAGAACTATTACAAGTGTGATCCTGTCCATCAGCACATGGAGACTGAAAAGGAGTCTTGTCAGTGTAATGAAATTGGAGAAGTGCTACATGACCCCTCCACTTGTGCACTGTATAGACCAAGTGAAACTACAGAAAACTCTGATAACTATACATGCAGTAATCACAGGGATGCTTCTGTTTACTCCTCAAACCCAGACAGACATGAAAGCATGCACACTGCAGAAGAACCTTGCAGATCTAAAGACTGTAAGAAATCTTTAAATTTATGTTTCAGCATTACTCAAGATCAGAGACTGCACACCACAAAGAAAGAGCACAAGCAGGGAGAATTTGATGACTCCTTCAGCTCTGCATGCAGTTTTTTGCTACAACCAATCTACACTGGAGAGAAACGACACCAGTGTGGGACATGCGGGAAATGCTTCAGTGCTGCCTCAAATCTCACTGTACATGAAAGAATTCATACTGGCATTAAACCCTACAAGTGCAACATTTGTGAAAAATCCTTTACGCAGATTGCAAGTTTTAAAGCACATCAAAGAATTCATAGTGGGGAGAAACCTTACAAGTGCCAAGAATGTGGAATGTCATTTCGTTACTTGTCAGGAATTAATAGCCATCAGAAAAGGCATGCTGGAGAGAAACCTTACAATTGCAATGACTGTGACAGACACTTTCCTCACTATTCAGCATTAAGTAGGCATAGGAAAACTCATTTTCTAGAGAAGTTTCACAAATGCAAAGAATGTGGTAAGTCCTTTCTTACATTATCACTTCTTAAAAGGCATTACAGAATCCACACTGGTGAAAAGCCTTACAAATGTGAGGTATGTGAAAAATCCTTTACCTGGAAATCAACTCTTAGAACACATCAGAGTGTTCACACTGGAAAGAAACTTTACAGATGTAAGGAATGTGACAAATCTTATACTCATTTCTCTAGTCTTAGAGCACATCAGAGAATTCATACTGGAGAGAAACTTGCTAAATGTATAGATTGTGACAAATCCTTTATCGATATCACAACTCTTAGAAAACATCGGAGAGTTCATACTGGAGAGAGACCTTACAGTTGTAAGGACTGTGACAAATCCTTCAGTACTTCCTCAAATCTTCGAATACATCAAAGAGGTCATACTGGAGAGAGACCTTACATGTGTAAGGAATGTAACAAATCCTTTAACAGATTCTCATGTCTTAGAACACATCAGAGAGTTCACACTGGGGAGAAACCTTATAGATGTATGGAATGTGACAAGTCCTTTACACAATACTCACATCTTAGAAGACATCAGAGAGTACATACTGGAGAGAGGCCCTAGAGCTGTAAGGTTTGTGACATTTTTTTCCCAATCTTTTAACGAGATATCAGATACATCATACTGGAGAGATACTCTCATATGCTAAGATTGGGACATATCCTATATCTGAGGTCTTAGAAGACATCAGACAGTTCATACTGAAGAATGACCTTACAGTTGTAAGGAATGTGATAAATCCTTTTCCAGCTGCTCAAATCTAAGAAGGCCTCACAGTATTCACACAGGGGTGAATCCCTACAAATGTATGGAATGTGTCAAGTCCTTTACCCGGGACTTGAATCCTAGAAGATATGCAAGAGTTCATACTGGATGTCGACTTTACAGTTGTTAGGAATGTAACAAATCCTTTGTCCTCTCTTCTGCTCTATGGAAACATCAGAAAATCCATAATGGAGAGAAACCATACACATGCAAAGACTGAGCCATCCTTTATCCAGATTTTGAATCTTAGGAGACACTAGAAATGTCATGCTGGAGAGAAACTGACTGATCAAATAATGTGACATAGCATTTTCCACTACGCTCTGCTTATAAATCACAACTGTTTACAAAATACTCAGGGAGAGCAATGAAAGAGAGATCTTGATAGAGGGAGCCAGTATGGGTTTAGGGAGAAACCTTGTGCTGGAGAAATTCACAAGAACCCACATTGGTGACCCCAGCTAAGACTCCCAGCAATAGTGTAGAGGATGTCTGAAAGGACCTTCCCCTTAATCAGATTAGTGACTACCCTAAATGTCATCACAGAACCTAAATCCAGTAATTGATGGAAGCAGATGAAGTGACCACAGCCAAGCACTGGGCTGAGCTACTGGAGTTAAGTTGATAAGAAGGAGGAGCCATTATATGATCAAGGGGGTGGGTTAAGATGATGATGGAGAAAACCAAGGAGATATCTGACCCCAGCTAGTAGGAGCTCACAGTCCATGGACTGAGAGATGGGGAACTGCATGCGACCAAAATAGGTCCTCTGAATACAGGTGACAGTTATGTGGCCTGATCTGTTGAAGAGGGCAGGTCTGGTAGTGGGACCAGAACCTATCCCAGGTTCATGAATTGTCTTTTAGGGGCCCATTTCCCATGGGAAACCTTTCAAGGTGGGATAACTTACTCAGGCTTAATATAAGGGGGAAGGGCTTTCGTGACTCCCCAAGGAAAGCCTTACCTTGTCTGAGGTGTAGATGGGGGTGGGGAGCTGGGGGGTAGGACGTGGTGAAGGAGGGGTAACTGGGGTTGCTATGTAAAATGAAAAATAAAAATTTTAAATTAAAAAAATAGAAACATAAAGATATCAAACTGGTAAAAGTCTTTATGAAGGTTTATGTTTTTAAATTTTTCCTAGAGTATACATTAAAATGAAATTCTGCATATATAACAGTGAGAAGAGCTTTCCATTTCTTTAAAGGTGTGTGCATGCTTTACTGACAACTATGTGTGCTACATGTATGCCTGGTACAGGTGGAGGCCAGAAGGGTCATCTGATCCCCAGAAGCTGGACTTACAGATAATTGTGAACTGCCATGCACATTGGAAATTGAATCCAATAGGGCAACCAGTGCACTTCACCCCTAAACCGTGTCTCCAGACCCTATTAGAAAAATGTAATAAAAACATGTACCAACCCACCCTAAGTCTGGATACACTTCACCTCTCTCTACACTCTGCCCTCTGTCTTGCGGTGGGTACCCGAGCCTCTGTTGAGTCTGGGAGCTGCTTTGTTTCCCTCCAACCTTCCCCATCAACCCCTGCTTGATTTTGCCTGAATCTAACCCCCCCTCCCACCGGACAAGAGTGGAACTGGATGGCCAGAAGGCCCACCTTGAGTCTGGACACACCTCACCTTTGTCCAGCCACCACCCTCTGCCATCCAGCTCCCACCTGAGAGAGGGAGAGACCCCACCTGCACTCCCTGGATGAAGGGATGGGAAGAAGACAGAGTAAGAACACACTCAAAATCAGAAAGACCAATATGAAACCACCAGAATCTAGGGACCCCACACCAGCAAGATCTGAAAAGCCCAACACAGAGGATGAAGAAGAAATGGACCTCAAAAATTATCTTAGGAAGATGATAGAAACCATTAAAGAGGAAACAAGATAATTCCTTAAAGAAATAGAAGAAAAAAACAAGCAAAAAAGTACATGAAATGGAGGAAAAGACAAACCAAAAAATTAAAGAAGTAAACAAATCTCTTAAAGAATTTAAAGAAAACCAAGAAAAAACAACCAAACAAGTTAAGGAAGCACTCGAAAAAGTTCAAGGCATGAAACCTGAAATAGCACAATAAAGAAAACACAGAACGAGAGGATGCTGGAAATAAAAAGGGCAGGATAAATGATCAGGAACTAAAGATGTGAGTATAACCAATAGAATTAAAGAGATGGAGGAGAGTATCTCAGTTGTTGAAGACTTGCTAGAGGATATACAGACATCGACCAAAGAAAATCTCAAGCCCAACAGGTCCCTAACACAAAATATCCAGGAAATATGGAACACCATGAAAAGGCCAAACCTAAGAATAATAGGTATAGAAGAAGGTGAAGAAATCCAGCTCAAAGGTACAGAAAACATATTCAACAAAATCATAAAAGAAAACTTCCCCAACCTGCAGAAGGATGTGCCTATGAAAGTACAAGAAGCATACAGAACACCAAACAGGTTGGACCACAAAAGAAGTCCCCTTGACACATAACAATCAAAGCACCAAACTTACAGAATAAAGAGAAAATATTAAGAGTAGCAAAGGAGAAAGGCCAAGTAACATATAAAGCAGACCTATCAGAATCACACCTGACTTCTCAATGGAAACTTTGAAAGCCAGAGATCCTAGATAGATATCCTACAAACACTAAGGGAACATAGATGCCAACCAAGCCTACTGTACCTAGCAAAACTTTCAGTCACTATAGATGGAGAAAACAAGATATTCCATGATAAAACCAGACTTAAACAATACATATCCACAAATCCAGCACTACAGAAAGTTCTGGAAGGAAAACTCCAACCCAAGGAAGATAACTACACCTACAAAACATAGGCAATAGATAATCCAATTTTACCAAACAAGAAAAGAAACAGGAGGGCAAAATACACACACAATGACACCACCAACAATAAATCCAAAACAAACAAGAACCAACAATCAATGGACATTAATATCCCTCAATGTCAATGGTCTTAACTTGCCCATAATGAGATACAGGCTAACAGAATGGATACAAAGACAGAATCCATCCTTCTGCTTATACAAGACACACACCTCAAATTCAAAGACAGACATTACCTCAGAGTAATGGGAAAAGATTTTCCAATCAAATGGGCCCAAGAAACAAGCTGGTGTAGCAATCCTAATATCTAACAAATTAGACTTCAAACTAAAATCAATCAAAAGAGATGAGAAAGGGCATTTCATACTCATCACAGGAAAAGTCCATCAAGACAAAGTCTCAATCCTGAACATCTGTGCCCCAAATATGAAGGCACCATATTTGTAAAAGAAACATCACTAAAGTTCAAACCATATATAAAACCTCACACACTTGTAGTAGGAGACTTCAACACCCCTCTTTCACCTCTATACAGGAGCACCTGACAGAATCTTAATGAAGAAACAAAGGATCTAACAGAAGTTATGTCCCAACTGAGTTTAACAGATATCTACAGGACATTCCGTCCAAACACAAAAGAATATTCCTTCTTCTCAGCGCCACATGGAACCTTCTCTAAAATTGACCACATAGTTGGCAACAAACTAAACCTCCACAGATACAAAACAATTGAAATAACCCCCTGTATCTTATCAGATCACCATGCTTTCAAGTTAGAATTCAACAGCAATACAAATTTCAGAAAACCTACAAATTCGTGGAAATTGAATAACACCCAATTGCACCATTCCTGGGTTGAGGAAGAAATAAAAAAAGAAATTAAAGACTTCCTAGAATTTAATGAGAATATAGACATAACATACCCAAACATATGGGACACTCTGAAAGCAGTGGTAAGATGAAAGTTCATAGCACTAAGTGCCCACATGAAGAAACTGGAGAAAATTCACACTAAAGAATTGACATAACTGGCTGGAGAGATGGCTCAGAGGTTAAGAGCACCGACTGCTCTTCCAGAGGTCCTGAGTTCAATTCCCAGCAACCACATGGTGGCTCACAACCATCCGTTATGAGATCTGGTGCCCTCTTCTGGTGTGCAGATATACTGGAAGCAGAATGTTGTATACATAATAAATAAATAAATAAAAAAGAATTCACATAACAACTGAAAGCTTTAAAGAAAAAGAAGCAAAGTCACCACTGAGGAGTAGACGTTGCCAGGAAATAATCAAACTGAGGGCTGAAATCAATAAAGTAGAAACTAGGAAAACATTACAATGAATCAATGAAACAAGGAGTTGGTTCTTTGAGAAGATCAACAAGATAGACAAAGCTCTATCCAAAATAACCAAAAGGCAGAGAGAAAGCATGCCAATTAACAAAATTAGATATGAAAAAGGGGATATAACAACGGACACTGAGGAAATCCAGAGAATCATCAGGTCATACTTTGAAAACCTGTACTCCATAAAATTTGAAAATCTAAAGGAAATGGACAATTTTCTGGATAGATATCACCAAAAGTAAACCAAGAACAGATAAGCTGTTTAAATTGACATATTACCCTTAATGAAATAGAAGCAGTCATCAAAAGCCTCCCAACCAATAAAAGCCCAGGGCCAGATGGCTTCACTGCCGAATTCTACCAGAAATTCAAACAAAAGCTAACACCAGTACTCCTCAAATTGTTCCACACAATAGAAGCAGAAGGGACATTGCCAAACTTTTTTTACGAGGCTACAATCACTTTGATACCCAAGCCACACAAAGATACAACTAAAAAGAGAACTACAGACCAATATTCCTGATGATTCTCTAGACTCCATACAGCTGTTATAATCAGTAACCAACACCAACTGTACTGACCTGTATTGACCTCACACTAGACCACAGTAAGTGTACGAAAGGGAAGGTCTCACAGGGTCCACTTTGCTGAAGGTGTTTTTCATCTGTAGTAGCTCCCTTGTAGAGTTTTTCAGGTCACTTATATAGACTATCATATCATTAGCAAATAGTGAAAGTTTCACTTCTTCCTTTCCGATTTGCATTCCCTTGGAATAGCTACATTAACCGCCTTGGTTTACCTAAGAGTCTCTTTCTCTGAGGTGAAAATGAGATTGACCATGAAACACATCAATACTGCACAATGTCCTCTGGCCAGAAAAAAATGCATTTTTTTTCTCTCAACAGAAGGCAGTCTTTTATCTTTTTTGGACTTTCAAAGCTTGATTTTTAGTTAGGTAAAAAAATCACTACTTTTGGAAGGTTATAGAAAAATTCTTAGAACAACTAATTTAAAACATCAGTCACCAAGTTGAACTACCCTGATGGGGGAAGTGCTTCTGTGTGTTTGTCTTACTGTATGATAAATAAAATACTGTTTGGCCAATGAAACAGCAAGTTAGGCAGGACTAGGAGTCAAAGAGGATTCTGGGAAATGTAGTAGAGAAGTGGTGATCCAGGCCAGAAGTGACATAGCAAGGAGACTCATGTTTGTAGGGAGCCGTTCCTGCATTCTCCATTACAATGATGGTGCCTGCAGGCACCAAATGTAAATTATTTCACAGACACTGGGTAATTTCCATTCCTTTGATCTCTGCCTATCCCGTGGCTCATTTGGCCTGAGGAGCTGAAGCCATTCATAGGGTAACACATCCCAGGCGGGGCGGCCAGCCTTTATTAAGGGATGGGATTCTTGGCTCAGAGTCTCCGCTCTGGTAAGCTTATGCTCTCCCACTCTCAAGATGCATTAAAGCTTTCCTGCAGAAGGATCCGAGTGTCCTGCGTGATTCTTGCCGGCGAGAACATGTAGCGCGCGGGACACATGTTTAAACAAAGAGAAACAGGAAGTGTCCCTTTTCCCTCCGCTCTTCCTCCAGTGGCACAATGTGATCCACTGGCAAGGAGGGAAACCAATAAGGCGTTCGATAAGATAAGTCTTATAAAATATATAGATTTATGATAATTAAGACTGAGCTAACAGATGAGAAATCCTAGTCATTGGCCAAGCAGCTTTGTACCTAATGTATTATTCTGTCCATCCATTCTGTATCGGGCAGAACTCGGGTGGCTGGTGGAGAACGCCCACGTGGCGGTGGGGCTTGGGCGGCTTTGGTGGAAAGATTTATCATAACACTACCCAGCTAATATTCATAATTTGTTTTACAGTATGGAAAAGAGTTTTTCATAGCAAACGCCCCACAGTTGTCTCAATCAGTCATCACAGCCATTTAAGACCTAACCACTCACTAATAAGCTGTGTTTTCCCAGCCCTGGACACCTGCCAACCATCTGTTGTTTCTAAGTAACTTTGTCTAGGTAACACAAGATCCAACTGGATAGAGGCTAATAATTAATATCACATTGTGGGTGAAAAATCCTAGAGGCCAGCTCTGTGCTTCTTATGTCTGTATTGTGTGATTCTCATGAAAGCAGACCTAGGTAATACCTTTGGAGACAGTGGTTACTTTGCCTTGAATGGCTGTCTCTCAAATCAGCAAAGCAAACTTTGTCATCAGTGATAATCTTTAAAAAAAAATCAGTACAACAGATGGCAGAGGGAGTTCACAGATCCCATCAAATACAGGAGACCTGGAGATCACTGCAGGGCAGATACAAGGCAGGCTGAAAGGCAAAGTCCTGTTGAGTGATATTGTAAGCAGTGTTTCAAAAAGCATGCAAGAGCTTGGTCTTTATAATGTTCCAAAAGTCCAGTGACAGTGGAGGAGTGAAAATCACAAGGATCATGGGCATTAAAGTGGAAGTTGATTTATCATTATTTGATTTGGGGGTGATGGAATCTGTTTTAGCAGGGGCAGCTCATGGAAAAGATGTAGTCATTCTGAGCAGAGTCCTGGGCAAAACTTTGTCTTTAGGTCTCCATTGCAGAAGAGTTTCTGCTTCCTATCAGTCCATCACAACCCAATAACAGGGATTCCCCTTGATCTGAAGCAAATCCAGTACCAGGCAGTGTGTGTAATGCATCTGCATATGAACTTTCAAAACTCCCTGTCTGCTTAGGTGCAAGAGGCTCTCCAAGGACACCTGGTGCTCCTTAAGTCTCCTTGACTGCAGACAGAGTTGTTGAGTCCTCTTCTGAGTCACAATTCATTTGTGGAACTGCAAAACTGTGTCCACTTAGGTCATCCTAATTGGATAACTTTGTTTCCACAATGGGTTGATCTGTGCAGTAGCTGAAAATGGGTTTAATGGTTGTATTGGGAAGACCATCCACCCTTTCTTCATTAATAAACTGCTCTCAGAGTCTACCTTCTTCGTCTTATGGAGACACTAGCAAGTTCTCAAATGTGTCAAAAATGTTGCTGTTTAATCCAATGCCACAGCAAAAGGGCATTTCTCCAGCATTACTTCAAAATTTTTCTTTTATTGGAAGAGAGGCTGTGGCTGCTTCCTGTAAATTCTCATGGGGAAACACAAACCCAGAGAGTAGGAGTCTCCTCTTGCAAGCCTTGTTCTCAGGACGGCACACGAGCCACTCTCCTTCAAAATGCTTATTTCAAACCTGAGGGAATCTCTGAGGCAGAGTTTTGGTTTCATCTTGAAAATGTCTTTGAAAGGCTGATTCCCAGCTATAAGGGACTTCTCTTCTATTTAGCAGTGGAATCTCACAGACTGATGCTTTTCTGTTTGACAGACAGACACCTGCTGGAGTTCATGTTTACACTCTCACTGAGAATTTGTCTGTCATGGTAGAATAGAGCCTTGTACCTGAGTTTCAATTTGTTCCACTTTATGCATTGATAAGGACATTGGGAGCCTACAGCACACAAGCTCCCACTCACTATGCAAGGTACAGTGAGCAGGGGGTCAATGCCTAGGCTTGTCTTCCTCTTCCAGGTTGATCAATCCTAGGTCAAGTCCCTGCTGCCTGCACCTAGGAGCCCAGGCACCTGCCCAAGGAGGACTGGCCCTGGGACCAGAGAAAGAGAGGTACCAAGGAGGACGACCTCAGGGTACACTCAGCAGTAGGGGCAATTGGGGCGGCCTCATGGAGGAAACCCATGGCCAGGCAGGAAGTGCTGGAGCACTGCAGTGGGGAAAGTCCTTCTATGAGGAAGTCCCTTCCTAGGCTCCTGAAAATCCAGGGCAGCCTTGCTTCCTTAGGATGGACCCCAGGGATTCCAGCTGTCCTGAATACCCAACCATAACCTACTTCCTCTGTGCGGCCTGCCCTTAGTGACCACTCCCAAACCTCAATCCCCAACATCCCACCATCAAGGGAAATAAGTTCCTGGGCAGGTGTTTGTATTCAGGCATCTGTACTGTCCTGCCCTTGGGGTTCTGCCAGGATATGCCCAGAGCTGCAGCCGCCAAGAGCACCAACTATGCACATTCACTAATTTCCCTTTTAAATGTGTCTGACCCACTTCTGATATTTCCTTGTGCTTCTTGGCCAATATCTCCAAAAAACAAGAAAATGGGATTTACAAGTGTCTTTTTTCATACGGCTGGTCAGAAGCATTAATTTTGAGATGCACATCAAAATTAGAGACAAAATTAAATTTTGTCTGCATTATGCTTTTTTTGTTTGGAGACAGGATTAATGCAATCCTTGTTGTCTTGGAACTGACCTTGTACATCAGGAAGGCCTCAAACTCAGACAACCCCCTAACCCTGTCTCCTGAGTGAGAGATTAAAGCCTTACACAATCGTGTCTAGAACTGTTAGGAATCTTTGGATGATGAACAAAAGATATGTGTTTTATGACAGCTTTTCCCAAGGGCTAGAGATATCACTTAGTGATTAAGAACCATGGCTGCTCTGTCAGGGCACATGGCTTTGATTCCAAAAACACACAGCTGCTCATAATTGTGTGTATCTTCAGCTTTGAGGCTTCTGGACTCTACCTGCACCAGGTCATCTTTCAGTGCACAGTAAAACAAGCAAGCAAAACACGCATACACCGTTAAAAAAAAAAATAAGAAGCCTTTACACCAGTAACATTGAGAGAATATTAATTTGGTAAAACTCTGTTATATTTCCTAAGATTTAAAACTCATTAAAAGTTTTCACAAGTTTCTTATCTGTATGTTTCTATTATATGTACTGTTGTTATTTGTAAGCAGAGAATACTGGAAAATGGTATGTCACAGTATTTGCAGTGGGATTTTTCTCTTTATCTGTTAAGACTTGCAAAATGGATGATGGATATGACACTTTTGGAATTTGTAAGGTTTCTTAGCAGTATGAATATACTGATGTGTTATAACATGTGTGCATTTAGTAAAAGATTTGATACATACCTTACAACTCCAAGGTTTCTCTCCAGTATGAAGCCTCTGATGTCTTATAAAATGTAGTATATTGGTAAAGGACTTGTCACATTCAACACATGTCTAAAAAGTTTCTCTTCAGTGTGAACTCTGATGTCTTCTAAGTTGTGAGTTCCAGGTAAAGGACTTGTCACATTGCCTACATTTGTAAAGTTTTTCCCCAGTATGAACTCTCTGATGTGTTTAAGAACTAAGACCTGGGTAAAGGACTTGTCACATTCTTTGCATTTGTAAAGTCCCTCTCCAGTGTGAATTCTGATGTCTTCTAAAACTTGAATCACAGGTAAAGGACTTGTCACATTCCATATATTTGTGAGGTCCCTCTCCAGTGTGAATGCTCTGATGTCTTCTAAGTTTTGAATTCCAGGTAAAGGATATGTCATATTCCATACATATGTAAGGGTTGTCTCTAATATGAACTCTCTGATGTGTTCTAAGAGGTGAGACCCAGGTAAAGGATTTGTGCCATACAACTGTAAGGTCCCTCTCCTGTATGAATTCTCTGATGTCTTCTGAGATGTAAGTCCTGTGTAAAGAACTTATCAATAAGATATATTTGTAAAGTTTCTCCTCAGTGCAAATGCTCTGATATATTCAAAATTGTGAAATCCAAGTAAAGGACTTGTCACATTGCACACATGTGTAATGTTTCTATACAGTTGAAAGGCTTTGGTGTATTTTACAGCTAGAATGCAGGGTAAAGGATTTTTCACTAATGTTGCACTGGCAGGGTTTAATTCCAGTATGAATTCTCTCATGTTCAGTGACGTAAGAGACAGTCCTGAAGCATTTCCTGCATTTACTACACTGGTGTGGATCTTCTTCAATGTAGATTGGTTGTTGCCAAAGCCTGGATGCAGAGCTCAAAGAGCCATCACCTTCTCCCTGCCTGTGGTCTTTTTTGCAGTGTAGACTCTCTCATCTTGAGTCATGTTGAAACACAAATTTAAAGACTTCTCACAGCCTTTAGATTGGCAAGGTTCTTCTCCAGTGTGCATGCTTTCATGTCGGTCTGGGTTTGAAGAGTCATCAGAGGCATCCCTGTGATTACTGAATGTGTAGTTATTAGACTTTTCTGTAGTTTCACTTGTTCTATAAAGCACACAAGTGGAGGGGTCATGAAGCACTTTGCCAAGGTCATTACACTGACAAGATTCATTTTCAGTCTTCACATGGTGATGGACAGGATTACATTTCTGATAGTTCTCTGAAAATGAGTAACTCCAGATTAATAGGGCTTGTTACAATAATAAAAATGTGATGAATGACTGTCTTCCTAAGTTGTCATTTAACAGAAGTAAACCTGGAACTATCAAGATTAGAGTTCCCAGTAAGGGACAGTTTTCATTCACTATATTGCATGGATTCCCACAAACACAGCATGGCATCCTTCAAAGGCCAGTGTTAGTGATCGACCAGCAGTCAATAGGGTATAGGTTTTCTTTATTCAGATACACCAGCCAAGCATAAGCCAGAGCAGGCCCAGAGGCAGCAAGGCAGGGAGGCCAGAGAGAAGGGCCCCCACGTGTCTGCAGACCTTTAAGAACCTATCCTGACCTCCCCTTGACCACGCTCTGACAGGTGTGCTCAAGCACACCTGTAGCCAGCCCTTAGGAGGCGTGGTTACAGTGTCTCCCTACAGGTCAGTGATTTAAAGCATACATCTCATCTTTCTCAAAATCTCTAACTGAAAAAAAGATGAAAAAAATAACTGATGGTGGTGAATTAGCTGCAGGATAGAGCTCACTGAAGGTTTGTTTTTAGAATACATGTTTCTATCTTTCAATATATCTTTTCAGCAATTAATGAAGAGCAGTGTGCTTCAATCCCAGGTTTATAGTATTTATACTCAGTAACCAATGCAAAGACAATATTCTTCAAGACATCACAGGCTTTAGCTTGATTGAGACAAGCCTGTCATGGGCAGCTATTGCTTATTTCTGTCGATTAGTCTCCAAGTTCCACACACCATTGTGTTTCCTAACTTTCTTCATAGGGTTATTCTCAGGTCCACTCTGGCTCCTGAAATTATTTCCCAGAGGATGACTGTGTATTCACCACTGGGGTAAAATGAAGGATGTTATATGAAGATGTGCATATAAGGAAGGAAATTACAGAATGACACTACCTCAAAGATCCAAGTTAAACTTAAAAGTTGGAAAAATTATTCCATTCCAATTTCAGCAAAGTCAAGTAAGACTGTATTTTTTAGTAGTATTAAGTCACAACAATACAGGAGTAGTATAACAGAAGGCCCTCCACAGTCATTACAACAGACAGGATGCTTCCTGCAGCCAAGACACTACACTAGGTTAAATGACCAGGAATGATATCAGATGGAATTGGATATCAAAAACAAAAAACAAAAAACAAAAAACATTCTCAGCTCTTGCTTTCTCTTTCACTTGAAGCCTTCACTGCTCTCTGGCTCATCCACTGGCCACTATAGTTGTTGCTACTCCCTTCCTTCCTCTTTCAAGGGCAATCTTATTCTTTCCAGACAGTTAATCACAAATACCTTGTATATAATAATCCACCAGTACTTACAGGCAGTCCATAACCCATGCTAGAACTTTGAGAGATAATACAGAAGTCTAACACCGTACTGGGCTTGGTATATGAAAACATAAAGCACAGGAATTTAAATAAGTTATCTTGACTGATATTTCTTGTCAAATTCCTCAGTATATTTAGGATTTTCCCTGTTATTTATCTTGAATTTTTCTCACAATAAAAAAACATGTCTATTGTGATAATAGACAAGAAACTTAAAGACATGAGTGCAATTGTTATATACTACTGAGTCTATGGATGAGTCTTGGAACCAAAATAAAAGTGGGATGCAAATTGGAAAGAGAAACCAAAATAGCTGAAATTTTCTTTCCAACTACTAAGTTTTCCCTGTCTCCTGTTTGTTTTTTCAGGACACCTTAACATATTTTACAACCTATTCAGTGAAAAAACAAAAACATGGGCTGGGAATTCAAGAATCAAAATAGTCTCACCCACAAAGACCAGGTTGCTGTAATTCTTCAACATCACATCAATGCACAAAGCCCTCTGAGCAGAGTATAGGCGTTCCCACTCCTCCTAGGAGAAGTCCACTGCTACAGCCCTGAATGTCAACACATCCTGAAATAAAAAAGTTTGGTTTGACCAAGTGCTACTTGGAGGTGCTTTCCTGGATATATGGAGAAAGAATGTAGAGGGGGGAGATAAAATAACTACTCAAGAATATGATTTCTCAGTACAGTCACATTCTATCATGAATGATGTAACTCTATAAACACAGAATGAAACAACTGTTTTACAAGCAGTATATATGAAACAAGAAATAAATTTAAGGTCTAGACATGGTTATTTCTCTGTTATGGATGTGGTGTTTATGTCACATAGGATCCCATTGTACATGTCTCTGCTTTAAATGCTGTACCTGGAGATGAGGCTAAAACACTGACACTTATCAATCCTGTCTATATTTGTGCCTTACTTGACTCTATTCTAACAGACTCAGGTGGGATGTTTACACTCTAGGTCCAATGTCACACCATTAATTGGGAAAGAGAAATGTATAGAAAGCAGAATATACAACTGATTTTATTGTTTTTTTTCCACAGTAGCACAGATTGTAACAGGAGTATGTACTGTCGATTTTCACATTGACAAATAAGGTATGTAGCGTATGTTAATTTCATGACAATATTTGGGCCAGTATAAACAGAGATAAATCTGCATCGGCAATATTTGATATAATCCAAAATTTTCCTAAGAATATACAAAAGCCAACAGATACCAATGACAATTTAAGAATTTTTTTGAGTATTTCACTTCACTCACAGACAGTAATAAAAATTGGGTGGGGCATTGGTAGTGCGGGCTTTTAGTCCTGTAAATATACTTCCTGATTCTTATCAAAACTCTGTTGGACTCATTTGTAGGAATGGAGACATAAAACCAAAGGTAGAGAATGTGCAAGAATACTAAATCTCCAAAATTCTGAAAACAATAAATAAATCTAGGACAAGCAGACAAGGAGCAAAAGCTTCCTTCTTCCTTTTATGGGCTTCTAATAGAAGATGTGGCCCAGGTAAAAATTGTACCTTCCAGGCTCATGATCATTTTCAAAGATGTGTGTCCTCCCACCTCAAGATATGCCTTTTGGGTCAAGAGTAACCACACCTCAGACCAAGTCTGTTGTTATTTAGATAAGACATCCGTGACCAATATTCAAACATGCTACAGTGTCAGGTCTTACTGCTTTAGGTCTTTTGACTTTATCCTTGGAAGACTGAAGATACTTTTGAACTCTCAGAACTTAAGTCAAGATAAAATGGAGCCATCTCTGTGGACCCCAAAAATCATTCTTCCTGTATTAGGCTGTTGTACTTCCCAGTTGATTTTAATCCCAGGATATGGTAGCACTAAGAGATACCTTGAAGTATCTCCTGCACTGCAGACATGATCCTTCTTACTGGATTGTGTAGAGGCAATCCAGTTTCCCTGAGGTAATGTGGCTCAATCACCCTTCCTAAAAGTTTTAGAAGTTTATACTTGCTATCAGCAGTTTCATTGTGTCTCATTAGCTAGTCCCAAATAACCAAAAAGTCCTAAACTCATTGCCAGCACTCCTCCTACCCCCCAAAACAGGTCAAGCCACAAAGCTATCTATCACCCACATTCAGAGGGCCCACATTCAGTTTGGTCCCATGCAGTCCTCAATCAATAGTTCTTGAGCCCCCACTATCTTGGGTCAGCTGTCTCCGTGGTTTTTCCCCATCATGCATTTGATTCCCCCCTTTTCAAATGATCT
Source organism: Cricetulus griseus (assembly GCF_003668045.3). Taxonomy (NCBI): domain Eukaryota; kingdom Metazoa; phylum Chordata; class Mammalia; order Rodentia; family Cricetidae; genus Cricetulus; species Cricetulus griseus. Next base: position 19,715,680 of record NC_048602.1, on the reverse strand, counting down.
CTCCTCCCTCTCTTCAACTGAACTCCAGGAGCTCAGTCCAGTACTTGGCTGTAGATTTCCACATCTGCTCCATCAGTTATTGGATGAAGGTTCTGTGATGACAATTAGGGTAGTCACTAATCTGAATAAGGGGAAGGGCAGTTCAGATATCCTCTCCACTGTTGTTACTTGAGTTGGCTGGGGTCAACCTCGTGGATTCCTGAGAATTTCTCTAGCACTAGCTTTCTCCCTAAACCCATAATAACTCCCTCTATTAAGATAATCTGTTTCCTGGGGCCTCCATTTGTGTCAATCTTTCGGTCTCCCTTTCTAGCTTCATTGTTAACCCAATCACAGTGACAAATTTTTACTGGGGTGACTTACAAGAGTGTGAGTGACAATGAGATGATGACACAGACTTAGAAGACTTCCTATGGGAGGCCGTACCCTCTGCAGAGCAGATGAGAGGTGGGGGTGAGTGGGGGGAGCCAGAGGAGTGAAGGGATGAGGAACTGGGATTGGAATGTAAAAAATAAATTAATAAAAAGTTTTTTAAAAAAATAAGTGTTAGTGAGAGATTACTCAAGCACCAAGGACTCAATGACAGCTGCATCACTTTGCGAGTGTAATTGCTAATGAATCTGGAAACTTGGGAATCACTACATAGCTTCCACACAGCTCAAAGTAGGTTAGGAATTTCTTTCAAAATATTCACTACCTCCTATAGACAGCTTGACTGCTGTCTGCCTAGTGGCTGTTCTGAGCATCTTATGTGCAGCTCAGCTTGTCTGACAGTGTCTGCAGTCCTCACTGATCACATATGCTTAAGGCAGGAGGGAGCTAGTGGGTCTGGTCAGTTTCTGTGACTTCCTGAACAAACAAAATTGTCTATTTCTTTCTTTTTTCTTCTTCTTCTTTTTTTGTTGTTTGGTTTTCAAGACTGCGTTTCTTTACATTGCTTTGGAGGTTGTGGTGACACTGGCTCTGTAGACCAGTCTGGCCTTGAACTCATAGACATCTGCCTTCCTCTGCCTCCTGAGTGCTGGGATTAAAGGTGTGAGCAACCAAGGCTCGGGATAAAGTTGGCTGTTTCTAAGACTTGTGAGCTTCTCTGTTGAATGTACTGTTCAACTTGGGTGTATCCCATTCTTTGACTTCTCTTTTAATGTCCTGTGTTTTGGGGGAGTTTCCTCAGCATTTAAGGAGTTTGTGTAAGAGGAAGGTGATACACAACAATTAATTCTGGGCATGAACCCCAAGGACTTTTCATCTTGTCCCTGAGCATCGGCCCACGATGTTCATTGTTCCTGTATTGACAGCATCTAAGATACAGAATCAACCTAGATATCTATTAAGAGATATGTGTAATTGAATATGTGGGTACTCTTTTCACTTTTTGTTTTGTGTGCTTACATAAGACTGTGTGGAGGGTATTAGAGTGGACTGCAGAAATGTCATTTCAAACAAGATGTCCATGGGAAGCTACATGAACACCTATTCTTTTTAACCCAAGCAAAAGTTATAAGAGAGGATAGTAGAACACAGGTGTTATAATAAAATGGGGAATTGGATAATCTGCTCTAGAGCCAGGCTTGGTGGCAGGTTCAGATAATCCCAGCACCTGGGAAGATGAGACAGGAGGTTAACAAGTTCAAGGCCAGCCAAGGCTCTACAGTAAGATCCTCTCTGGATTATGTGTCCTAGATGTTTAACGGTGGATAGGGAGGGATGAAAGGAGGAAGAGTGAGTGGGTTAACACAAAGGGGAGATTCATGAAGACTTATGAAGTTCCACTATCCTACAACTTAATAGAAAATATAATGTTTAAAACATTGAATGGAGGTATTCTACATGGGTAAATAATGCTGCTATCAGACACTAGGGCTACTAAATGAAATTCTCTGTACCAGACACTGGTCATCTGCTAAGGGTTTACTGGTCAGGGAGACCCCCATTGTCACCTAGAACAAAACAGGTCATTGGCAGTGCTCTTGCTTGGCCACTGTAAGTACATGGTTTTGCTGAAGACACCAAACACTTTGGTTTCAGGACAGAGAGTGGGGAATCTTGAATATACAAGGGAACGCTCCATGCTTGCTAGGTTTCATAGCACTGCAAGCTCCTGTCAGGCTACTGGCAGAGAAAAGATGCCAATGGTCTTACTTACACCTAGTCTCTGCATCCTACATTACCAACCTGCAAGGCAAGATGTATTTAAAGATCCAAAGTGGCATGACTGCCTATGGGCATGAGAATCCTGTTTCATGATTGCATTTGAGGTCTGCTTCACAGAGGGCAATTTATGCCTGGCCATGTAAACATGGTCTAAAATCATAATTTAGGATTTGTAGCTGCAAGGGCAGAACCTATGGATGCTTTGTTCATGATCATGCTGTTGTCTGGCATCTAAACATCTGTTTACAACTATAAATTTGAACTCCTCTCAAGCTTCATGAAGAAAGCCTCTTTCACTTGGTAGTGGGTAATCCAGGGTCTCATAAGTATTCAGAAAGTACCGAGAACCAGCAATCGTGTAAGATTGGTTCAATTATCATTCTGGCTGAGGGAGGGTCTCATTGAGTATTTTACTTCCATAAAGTATTACTGGCTGTACCACAATAAAATAAAAAAGACATAGAGGCACATTTTGGCATTCAAGCTTCAAGCTGAAGATCAGAAAATCAATGCAGCTGATCATTACCTTAGACTAAAGGGCCGATCCTTTCTTTATGATTTCTTCAGGCTGTTGCTTCTCCTCATTGTGGTTGGAAAATGAAGGCTTCCTGTCCTCACTGTGCCTGGAGAATGAATGCCTGATATGGAGACCTTGCTCCTGTCTTATGTACCTCCCTGATGCTGGGATTAAAGTCATGTGATCCCAGATGCTGAGATGACCTTTCTATGAGCTGTTTCTCTCTCTTATTTACTTATTTATTTATTTATTTATTTATTTATTTATTTATTTATTGGTTTTTTTGAGACAGGGTTTCTCTGTGGCTTTGGAGGCTGTCCTGGAACTAGCTCTTGTAGACCAGGCTGGTCTCGAACTCACAGAGATCCGACTGCCTCTGCCTCCCGAGTGCTGGGATTAAAGGCGTGCACCACCAATGACCTTGGAGCTGTTTCTCTTTGGAACTGGATCAATCCTCTTTAGATCTGGGTGGTCTTGGACTCACACAAATCTGTCTAGCTCCTAATCGTGAGTTGTAGGATTAAAGGTGTGCAAAATCTCTAAATTTCTGGCTGCTGTGATTAATGTCTGCCTGGCTTATGTGGTTTGTGGCTGACTTTGCTTTCTGTATCCTCAGGAAAGCTTTAATCAATCATAAAAAGTATAGCACCAAAACTGGCAGCTATAGTATTTTAAACACTAGCATGAATACTTTCTATAATACTCACACTTTAAAATGAATTAGAGTGGCTTTCCAATCCGCCATCTGTGGTGGAACTGCCGCCAAGATGCAGATTTTCGTGAAGACCCTTATGGAAAAAACCATCACGCTCAACACTATACAAAATGTAAAGGCCAAGATCTAGGATAAGGAAGGAATTCCTCCTGACCAGCAGAGGTTGATCTTTTCTGGTAAGCAACTTAAAGATGGCCATACTTTGTCTGACTACAACATCCAAAAGGAGTCCACCCTTCATCTTGTGTTGAGACTTCGTGGTGGTGCTAAGAAGAGGAAGAAGAAGTCTTACACCACTCCCAAGAAGAATAAGCATAAGAGAAAGAAGGTTAAGTTGGCTGTGCTGAAGTACTATAAGGTGGATGAAAATGGCAAAATTAGTCGCTTTCTTTGAGAGTGTCCATCTGATGAGTATGGTGCTGTAGTTTTCATGGCTAGCCATTTTGACAGACATTACTGTGGCAAGTGTTGTCTGATTTACTGCTTCAACAGATCAGAAGACAAGTAGTTGTGTATGAAGAAATAAAAAGACAGGGAAAAATGAATTAAAGTGTGCCTGTGAATTTACGTTATTTTCTTTTTTGTTGAATTTATTTATTTATTCTCATTTTTTATTATTTTTTGTATTTTAGAGGCACTCATTAACATATCCATCCCCCCATTCCCTAGCCCTCACATAATCCCATGTTCCCCAAAAACCACCCCCAAATCCATCCCCCACCTACTAGCCAGGGATACTGAGGCCATCCACAGGGGACCTTCAAAGTCAGTTATATCATTTGGGGGAGGGCCTAGACACTCCTTACTATATCTGGGCTGCAATATTATCCCTCCATAAGGAATGGGCTCCAAAAGACCATTTATGTTCTAGGTATAGGTATAAAGGGTGGCTCCACTGTTAGAAGACCCATAGACTGTCTTGGCCTCCTAGCTGGCACCCACATTCGGAGGTCTTGGTTCAGTCCAATGCTGTTTACCCAGCTTTACGACTAGGGTCTCCATGCTCTCACTAGGTCATGTCAATTGTTTCTCAGGGTTTCTCCAGTACCTTCTTGGCTCCTTTGCTCATTTTCCTCCCTCTTCAAAACTGGATTCCTGGAGTATGATTCAGTGCTGAACTGTGGGTAACTTTTTCTGCTTCCAACAACTACTGGATGAAGGCTCTAGGGAAGGTAACCAAGGTAGACATCAATCTCTTTACAGGGGAAGGGCATCAAAGGCATTGTCTCCACCATGGCCTAGATTCTTAGTTGGGTCATCTCTGTGGATCCCCTAACATTTCTCCTGTGCCAGACTTCTCTCCAAACCTATACAGTCTCCCCCTCAAGGCATCTCCTTTCTTGACCTCCTCTATTTCTACCCTTTATCTGCCCTAACTTGTGATTTCTGGGTAAAGGACTTGTCACATTTTTGCATTTGTAAGGTCTGTCTCCAGTATGAACTCTCTGATGTGCTCTAAGTTGTGAGTTCCGGGTAAAGGACTTGTCACATTCTTTGCATTTGTAAGGTCTCTCTCCAGTATGAACTCTCTGATGATTTCTAAGATCTGAATCCCAGGTAAAGGACTTGTCACATTCCAGACATTTGTAAGGTTTTTCCCCAGTATGAACTCTCTGATGTGCTCTAAGTTTTGAGCTCCGAGTAAAGGACTTGTCACATTCCATACATTTGTAAGGTCTCTCTCCAGTATGAACTCTCTGATGTGCTCTAAGTTGTGAGTTCCGGGTAAAGGACTTGTCACATTCTTTGCATTTGTAAGGTTTCTCTCCAGTATGAACTCTCTGATGCATTCTAAGATGTGAGTTCTGGGAAAAGGACTTGTTACATTCTTTGCATTTGTAAGGTCTCTCTCCAGTATGAACTCTCTGGTGATTTCTAAGATCTGAATCCCAGGTAAAGGACTTGTTACATTCCAGACATTTATAAGGTCTTTCCCCAGTATGAACTCTCTGATGTGCTCTAAGTTGTGAGTTCCGGGTAAAGGACTTGTCACATTCCATACATTTGTAAGGTCTCTCTCCAGTATGAACTCTCTCATGTGCTCTAAGTTTTGAGTTCCGGGTAAAGGACTTGTCACATTCTTTGCATTTGTAATGTCTCTCTCCAGTGTGAACTCTCTGATGTTTTCTAAGTTCTGAATTCCTGGTAAAGGATATATCACATTCCATACACTTGTAAGGTCTGTCTCCCGAGTGAACTCTCTGATGTGTTCTAAGTTGTGAGTTCCGGGTAAAGGACTTGTCACATTCCAGACATTTGTAAGGTCTCTCTCCAGTATGAACTCTCTGATGTCTTCTAAGTTTTGAGTTACAGCTAAAGGACTTGTCACATTCCAGACATTTGTAAGGTCTCTCTCCAGTGTGAACTCTCTGATGTGTTCTAAGTTGTGAGTTCCAGATAAAGGACTTGTTGCATTCCATACAATTGTAAGGTCTCTCTCCAGTATGAACTGTCTTATGTCTTCTAAACTGCAAATTCCAAGTTAAGGACTTGTCACTTTCCATACATAAGTAAGGTTTCTCCAACGAATGAAGGCTTTGGTGTATTTTACAACTGGAATGCTGGGTGAAGGATTTTTCACTATTGTTGCTCTGGCAATGTTTAATTCCAGTAGGAATTCTTTCATGATCTGTGAGGTAGCAAGCAGTCCTGAAGCATTTCTTGTATTTCCCACACTGGTGTGGATTTTCTTCAATGTAGATTGGGTGTTGCACAAGACTGTATACAGAGCTCAAAGAGTCCTCACCTTCTTCCTGCCTGTGCTCTTTTTTTGCAGTGTAGACTGTCTGATCTTGAAGAATGTCAGAACACAAATTTAAAGATTCCTCACTGTCTTTAGATTGGCAAGGTTCTCCTGCATTTTGCATGCTTTCATGTCTGTCTGGGTTTGATGAGTCATCAGAGACATCCCTGTGGTTACTGAATGTGTAATTATTAGAGTTTTCTGTAGTTTCACTTGTTCTATAAAGTGCACATGTGGAGGGGTCACGAAGCACTTTTCCAGGCTCATTAAACTGACAAGACTCCTTTTCAGTTTTCACATGCTGATGGACAGAATCACACTTGTAATAGTTCTCTGAAAATGAGAAAACTTCAGATTAATAGGGTTTGTTCCAATAATATGCAATGAATGACTGTCTCCCTAAGTTGTCGTTTAACATAAGTGAACTTGGAACTATTGGGGTTAGAGTTCCCAGTAATGGACAGTTTTTCACTCACTGTAATTGCATGGATTCTCGCAAACACAGCATGACAGCCTTCAAAGGTCAGTGAGTTACAATAGGTATCTCATCTTTCTCAAAATTCTCTAACTGGAAAAAGATGGAAAAATAATTGATGGCCACAAATTAGATTTCTGTTAGATCTCACTGAGGGATTATATTTAGAATATATGTCTCTATCTTTTAATATTTCTTCTCAGAAATTATGGATGAGGAACGTAATTCAATCCCAGGCTTACAGTATTTATACTTAGGCATAAATGTAAAGACAATATTCTGCCAGACATCACAGGCTTTTCCTCCTTTTAGGCAGGTCTGTCATGGGAACAAATTGCTCATTTCTGTCAGTTATTCTCAGAGTTCCACACACCACTGTGTTTCTTAACTTTCCTCACAGGGTTATCCTAAGGTCAAATCTGAGTCCTCAGATTATTTCCCATAGGATGTCTATGTATTCCAGACTGCGGATAAAATGAAGGATGTAATAGGAAGATGTGTATACAAGGTAATTACAGAATGACATTACTTCAAAATCCATGTTAGAATGAAAAGTTTCAAAGATTATTCCATTCCAGTTTCAGCAACGTAAAAATAAAACTGCATTTTTTTAGGTGTATTAAGTCACCACACTTTAGGTGTAATAAGACAGAAGGCCTTCTGACAGTTATTACAACAGATAGGATGCATCTTGGGGAGTCCAGCAAGTGGAATTGAGGATCTGAAAAACATTCTCATCTATTGCTTTCTCTTTTATTTTTTGTTGTTTTTTTTTTTATTTGTTTTTTCCAGACAGGGTTTCTCTGTGTAGCTTTGGAGCCTTTCCTGGCACTCATTCTGGAGACCAGGCTGGCCTCTAACTCACAGAGATATGCCTGCCTCTGCCTCCCGAGTGCTGGGATTAAAGGCATGTGCCACCAATGCCCGGCTCTTGCTTTCTCTTTCACTTGAAGCCTTCACTGTTCTCTTGTTCATTCACTGCCCATCTATTTGTGGCTACTCCCCTCCTTCCTCTTTGGAGGACAATCTCATTTGTTCCAGAGAGCTGATCACGATTACAATACAATAATCCACCAGTTCTTGCAGGCAATCCATTACCCATGCTAGCACTTTGAGAAATAACACCAAAGGCTAACAGAGTACTGGATCAGTATATGAAAACATAAAACAGAGGAATTTAAATAAGTTTTCTGGATAGTTATGTCATGTCATATTACTCAGTATATTTCATATTTGCCATGTTATTTATCTTAATTTTTTCTCACAATTAAAAATATGTTTATTGCAATAATGGACAAGGAGTTTTAAGATATTAGTGGGAATGGTATATGTTCCTGAGTCTATGGATGAATCTTGGAACAAAAATAGTTAGTGGAATACAAATTGGAAGAGAAACCTAAATATCATGAAAATATCTTCCAAACTGCTAAATCCGCCATGTCTCCTGTTTGTTTTCTTTCAGGACAGCTTAAAAGATTTTACAACCAGGGCTGGAGAGATGGCTCAGAGGTTAAGAGCACCGACTGCTCTTCCAGAGGTCCTGAGTTCAATTCCCAGCAACCACATGGTGGCTCACAGCCACCTGTAATGAGATCTGGCACCCTCTTCTGGTATGCAAATATACATGGAAGCAGAATGTTGTGTACATAATAAATAAATAAAATCTTTAAAATAAAAAAAAAAGATTTTTACAACCTCTCAAAAGAAACAAAAGGTAGTTTGATAATTCAACAAGCAAAATATTCTCACCCACAGACAGCAGGTTGCTGTAATTCTCCAACATCACATCAATGTACAAAGCCCTCTGACCAGAGTCCAGGCATTCCCACTCCTCCTGGGAGAAGTTCACTGCTACATCACTGAATGTCAACACACCCTGAAATAAAAATTATGGTTTGACCAAATGCTATTTGGATGTCCTTTCCTGGATATAAGGACACAGATTTAGAGGAGCTAAGAGAACTAGTCAAAAATATGATTTCTCAATATATTCATATTCTATCATGAATGATATAACTCTGTTACAACAGGAGGAAAAGACAGTCTTACAAGCAGTATACATGATACAACAAATAAATTTAAGGTCTAGTCATGGTTATCTCTCTGTTATGGATGTGTTGTTTATGTCACATAGGATCCCATTGTACATGTCTCTGCTTTAAATGCTGTACTTGAAGATCATGCTAAAATACTGACACTTATCAATCCTGTCTGTATTTGTGCCTTACATGACTCTATCCTAACAGACCCAGGAGGGATGTTTACACTCTAGGTCCAATGACACACCCTTGGAAAGAGGAAGGTATAGCTTGTATAGCATGCAGAATATATGACTGATTTTTACAAAGAAGACTTTTGGAAATGAAATTGCAAATCAACAAATGGACTAAGCAGACACTTTTCAAAGACAGAAAATCTATCAGACAATAAACATTGAAAAAGTGCTCAGGATCTCAAAAAGGTCACCATGGAAATGTAAATTACAACTACTTGGATATACTAACTCTCACCATACACAATGGCTATCATCAACTAAACTGACAATAAAGGTGAGATGGCATAGGGAGAGAAAAGAAGCCTTATTCACTATTGATGGAGGGGAGGGTGTAAATTAATATAGCTATTGTGGGAAACAGCTTGGAGATTACTGAAAAACATTGAAGACAGAACTAACATACGACACAGCTATTGCACTCCTGGTCATATACACAGAGAAAAACACATGCACACCCACCTCCACACCCCCCCCACTATAGAGATATTTATACCTCATCTTTACTGCTGTTTTTCATCATTAAAGGGAAAGTAGTAGAATTAAAGCTTCATGTATCAACACATGAATGAAAGTATGATGAGAATTTTATAAAACTTTGTGCATTTCAGCTCAAGAGAAAAAGCAAAAATTTGCAGGAAATGGACAGACCCATGGTGTGTAATATTCAGTGCAGTCATTACTTTCAGAAAGAAAATGCCATGTTTTTGCTCGCGTGCATTATCTCCCAATCACATGTGTATATAGATACAATGCTAATGTGGACACCGTATAACTTGGAGAAAAGAGACCAGGAAGGTTAAATTATCAGGGACTGAATGCAGAAACGAACTCCAGTTATGGAAAAGTTACTTAAGCTAAGAGATTTTCTGGTTCTAATTATGTCAAAGGTTTTTGGTGTTTGGGTGGTGGATAAGGAAATCAAAATTTATTCAGTTGTGAAACATAAAATCCAATGTGAGGATCTAGACCTTCTGCGCCCTGTGAGGACTCTGGCAGTATAGGCTACATTGAGTTTTATAGATTTTGTGTTGCTTATTGCAATGTGTGATTTTATTGTTCTCTGTTCATAGAATTGATCCTGATTAAAACTTTAAAAATTCTCAGAAGGAAAAAAATCAAAGATTTTTAATATATCAAAGTAGAGAATGTTTAGATAGAGAATGGAATGGACCACTGACCTGTGATATATCTACTGGAGAATTAGCCATTTCTTTCTGTTTTTCTTCTTTGAGTTTCTCTTTCAGGAACAATGAATACATGGATCACTTCCCTATAAAATAAAGGGTCAGAATGTAGGAGTAATACTGAAACCTGTTAGAGAATAATGTCAAACCACATGAAAAGACCCAAGAAAGAGAATATGACCAGGTGTCTGGTCAATGATTCTAAACCCAGGAGAGCATGGAAAGACATTTGACACTTGAAGAGAAAAATCACCATCAAGCATCTTGTTGCACAAAGAACACTACTCTGTTAAAACTTATGGAGACCAAGCTAATCACCAACAACACAATTGATTTCATTAAATAAACACTGTAAATAATAACTTACAGGCAAAAGAGGCACAGGAGAATCAGGGGTATCTTCCATGAGATCATGGGAAATAATTAGTTTCATGGGAAGAAATATGAAGAATAGATAACTGGAAAGACAAAATCCATGAGCAAGATAGCAAACCACTATTTCTCAAAAAGACAAAAGATGACTATTACCAAAAAATCCAACAGCAACAACAGAATAGCAAAACCAGAGAATATAAAAGGGACATGAACAAAAACTATCCACACTTAAAATCAAAATAGAGAATCCTCAAATAAACAAACCCTCAAAGACTAGACATTGTACTTCACAGATAATGGGCCAACAATGCTCACAGTTGCTCTGCACACAAGAGCTACAAAATGGAAACAACTTAAATGTCTCTGAACTGGATGAATGGATAGTGGAAGTGTGGTACATATACACTATGGAATACTATTCAGCTGTAAAGAAAAAAGAAATAATGCCCTTTGCAAGTAAACAGACAGACTTGGAAAAGATCATATTGACTGAGGTAACCCAGACCCAGAAAGAGAGACAATTCATGTTCTTTCTCATAGGAAGTTACTACCTCCACATCTTCAGATGTGAGTCCACAACCTAGAGTGACTGCAGTAACCAGAAAAGTAACAAGACAGTACTGTGTTAGGGATTGTTAGTGATGCGGTAACAGGGAACAAGTGATTGAAGGGGAAAATGCAAAAACAGTGGTGAGGATTTAATTATGGACAAACAGCTGGATATAAACACAGAAGAATGGTAAAAGAATAGTAAAGGTGTCTGGAAATTTCATAGGGTAGCCACCTGTTCCTTCACTATTATCCATCAATGTGGAGATACCTTCCTTGTACAAATAAAGCCTGTCTAAGGACAGAGAATGGAGCTACGTGTTGGTGGTGCAGACTTATAATCCTACCAATAGGGAGTTAGAGAAAGGTGGATCTCTGAGTTGGAAGCCATCATGATCTATACAGCGAGGTCCAGGACAGCTAGGTCTACATAGAAAAACCCTGTTTTGGAAAAAAAATCATTTCTACTCAGAGGGGACACCGGATCTCATTTTAGATGTTTGTAAACCACCATGCAGTTACTGGGAATTTAATTCAGGACATCTGGAAGAGCAGCCAGTGCTAGTAACCTCTGAGCCATCTCTTTAGTCCTCACTCCCTGTATTTGAGGAAAATGCTGAGAGATCAAAGAACAAAAAATTCACAGCCACACCTTGCCTCCTTAGCCTCTCAGCAGTCAAGAGGAAGCTCCTGTTTGTCCCCGCTTATATGCCATTTACACCCAGCCATATCACTTCCCTGTCCATCTCTCCAGACCTATATGTTTAGCTAGTGGCAAGCTCCATTCTCTGCCCTTCAGACTGGCTTTATTTGTACAAGCAAGATTATCACCACACATCAACAAAAAATGCCTATGATACCTATAAGTCTCTATAAGCAAGTAAAGTTGGAGAATAAATAATGATTTTGTAAACGCAATATAGATGTTCCTCACAAGAGCCACAGAATTTCCACCAAAACAACCAACACCAGGTGTAGCATACCTGCTTTGAACTTGTTGGGCACAGTTGTCAAAGAGAATTCTAAACATTACAGGGTATTGCTGTTGCACATGGTTGCCTCCCAGAGGAAGAAGTTAAGTACCTAGTGTTGAAGAAGCCACACAATTCCTAAAGGACTTGAGATTCAGCTTATTTTCAGGTTTGCTGCCTGGCAACAACCTTTCATGGTATCAGAAGGCAACATGAAACCATCCCAAGGACAGTGCCTAACAACAGTCCTACTCAGCTGTGAAACCTCTGAACCAAAACAATGCACTCTGCATGATAGCCCTAAGGGTGCAAGGGTGGCACACATACCTCAGAGGTAACCCAACATATTCTAATTGGACTAAGACACTCTCAACAAGAGAAAACACATGCCTGGTACTGGAAACCTACCCACGTCTCCAGGTCTAGGAAAGGCATGGATCTTGGAAGAGAAACTATAACCACTATTTTACTGCAACAAACTGCCAAGATCACACAGTAAGTATACAGCATTCAAATCACCAGATAGCTCAGAAGAGCCGGGCGTTGGTGGCGCACGCCTTTAATCCCAGCACTCGGGAGGCAGAGGCAGGCGGATCTCTTTGAGTTCAGGACCAGCCTGGTCTACAAGAGCTAGTTTCAGGACAGGCTCCAAAGCCACAGAGAAACCCTGTCTCGAAAAAACAAAAAACAAACAAACAAACAAAAAAACACAAAAAAAGCTAAAAACAACCACAAAAAAAAAAAACATGCAAAAACACCTTTGAGAATGCTGCATTTACACCACAGTGTTCATATGTCTAAGGCTAAAAATTACTAGGGGAATAAAAGTATGCTATTAAAAGTTTATGTTTACCAGTACACTGTGAGACTGGAAAAATAATTAATTTCAGATTTAAAGTAACTTAAAGCCGTTCCTCAGCTATAATCTAACAGTCTCTTCAATATGAAAGTTTACAACACGGAAATTAGTATGGATGATTGTAAATTTCAAGAGCTCTGTCTTTTCACCATAGCAAAGAGAATCATGCTTGCACATCTTCAGATAAATTCAAATATTCTACTAGAATATTTTTAGAAGGACATTTTGACAATCCGAAGATCAACTGAAAATACTACGCTTATTCCATATGATCTAAAAAACGCCAAGGAAAAACATCCACAGCAAATCTCGGAGCCGGCTTCCCGCTCCCTCCCTCCCAGGTCCCAGCCCCGCAGCTCCTCTCACCTGGGAGCTTCCAGGACCGCCGGGCTGCGGTTCCCACCACTGCGCTGCTGACTGCTGACTTTCCAGGGCCGCACTGCGCGATCACTGGCGCTCCTGAGTTCTCGGGTCCCTGCTGCACAGTCGTGTTCTCCACACCCAGGTCTGCAGCAGGCAGTTCCACCCCATGCAGGTCCCGGAATACCTGGCTGGGTCTTCGTCACCCAGCTCCAGACCACCTGACTCACCGGGTCCCAAAAGAATGGAGGAATTTTCGGTCACTTCAGCCTAAATCTTTGGAGACTCCTCCTCCTGGACCCTCCCACTCAAAAATCTACTTTTGGTCAGAAGGTTGGTCAAATTCGCCTGTGGGGATGAGGGGTGGGGAGCTTGGTTTTCTAGATTAGTTTCCCAATTCCACCCCTCTGATCCTTTTCCTGTGGTTATACCTTTGTCCCCTCCACATTGGGGATCAGTTTTTCCCACTCCATCTCCTGCTGCCTTCCACACAGCTCCTGATCTCAGGCTGCGCTGGACCAGCTCTGTACAGACTCCCCACATGCTTGCTGCCCACCTAGACCAGCTCTGCATCCAGAAGGATGCTGCACCCCGATATGTGACCCCATTGTGTGTTCTGAACCTTCAGATAAAAGTCAGGCAGCATTCCCTGCTTGACTACCAGTCTCCAGGGCTACATACTTACTGCAAAGAATAACAGGCTAAATTCAGATGGCAGCTTATGAACGGTAACATAAACAAGACAAGGCAAAAGGAAATACTGCAATTTGGCCTTGGTTAGACACTATTTAGGAATTTGGAGTTTGAAAATGTGACCAAGCTGTGAAAATCCCCAGAGACCACCAAGGAGACAATTCCAGTGAACTATAAAAACAAGTTTTTAGCCGGGCGGTGGTGGCGCACGCCTTTAATCCCAGCACTCAGGAGGCAGAGGCAGGCGGATCTCTGTGATTCAAGGCCAGCCTGGTCTACAAGAGCTAGTTTCAGGACAGCCTCCAAAGCTACAGAGAAACCCTGTCTCAAAAAAAACAAAAAACAAAAAACAAGTTTTTATTTTTCTTCCAACCATGACAGGGATAACCCTCTCTAGCAAGCTGGATGCAGCAGCCTCCAGAGGGACTGAAGTTCCCTGTTTACTGCTAGGTTTAAAGACAAAAGTTACAGGATTACATCAGTAGGTATTCATTGGTTTCTGATTGGTTGACATTTGTCAACAGAAGAATTTCTCAAAGTCACATTTTAGCATAAATACTTGTGTGCTAATTATTCTCATTGGTTTGTGCTGATGGGGAACATTCTGTAGTTTCTGTGAAATCATTTTGTTCCTCTTTTTTTTTATTTGGTTTTTCAAGACAGGGTTTTTCTGTGTAGCTTTGGAGCCTATCCTGGCACTCGCTCTGGAGACCAGGCTGTCCTCGAACTCACAGAGATATGCCTGCCTCTGCCTCCCGAGTGCTGGGATTAAAGGCGTGTGCCACCAATGCCCGGCTTCATCTTGTTCCTCTTGTACATAGATACCAATAGTTTTCAGAACTGTATCCTGGAGACCACAGGGGAGATTCTAATCTCTCCTGGAATTTCTTTTGTGGCCAGACAGTTCCCAGGAACCAAGTATCTAGGAGGTTTGGGGGGAGGTATGGAGTTTGTTTTGTTCCGGTTTGAACCTAGACTCAGGAAGGATACATGATCCAGAGTTTCTTTGTGTCAGAAGACTGTGTCTTTCTGTAGCCTGCCATGGCTGCTAAAGCCAGGGGCTGAGTGAGGGACTTGTCCCTTCAAAAACAAATTGGTTTTAGGAAGGCAATAGTACACCCATTGATAAATGCTCAGTGTTGAGTTCATCTTGCACTATACTGCTCTCACCACTAGACACAAGTCCTTCATTTTACTAGCTCAGAAACAAATTAGCTGTTTTGACTCCTGTTAAAGATGCTTTCAGATAAAATATAGGAAAAACGCTTTTTAATGCAGTAGTGACTGCAGACCTGGCAGTAGACCTGGAACTTGCTGTGCCAGGTGCAGAAAATAAGTAAATTACATGGCCCCAGCCCTGAAAACATCAGTTACTCCTTCCCTTTTATAGCTCTGAGAACATTGAGAAAGAGGAGGAAAGGGAGTAATAAGGGAAAGAGGAGGAAGGGCTAAGACATGCCATTCTCTGGACTCCATACAGCTCCTTGTAATCAGTAACCAACAGAAGCTGTACTGACCTTCATTGACCTCACACTAGACCAAAGTCAGTCTAGGAAAGGAAAAAGGCTCACAGGGCCCACCCTTTACCTCTCAAATGATGTCTATGGATGGAATGTAGGAGGAAAATCACTGCCTTTAGCTGTAGTCCTCTGCTCAGCCCAGTAGGCTCCAAAACAGAGCTCCAAATCCAGAGTCTCACAAATGTCTCTGGTCATTTTCAGTAGGTCTCAAACCTAAATGGATGAAGATGAACACAATACTTTTGTTGCAATTATGGACTAGAACAGCAGAGAGGTAAAAAGTGAGAATGCACAGTATTTGAGACAGACACATACACAAATACACACACTCATGGGCACTGTCAATCATATATATATATATGGTTGTATGAATGACTTACAGCCTCTTGTACAGCCAATACAATGATGGCTAGCTATGAACAGAATGTCCTACACTCTAGTAATTGCTCATCATAAGGCTGGATATCTCAGCTGGTCTTTACTGTATGATGGAATCACAAAGAGCAGGCCTGGATGCCACTGAAGGGATGTGTGTGCTATAAAATCTAGGGCAAGCAGACAAGGAGCAAAAGCTTCCTTCTTCCATGTCCTTTTATGGGCTTCTAATAGAAGGTGTGGCCATGTAAAAGTTGTATCTTACAGCCTCATGGTCATTTTCAAAGACTTGTGTCCTCCCAACTCAAGATATGTGTTAAAGGCATTTGTCCTCCTACCCCTAAGGTCTGGACTGGGAGTGGATTCACACACTTGAAATCAAAGAAAAATAATCTATTACAGGTGTGCCCTCCATTTGTGGATTGTAGTAAATTCCAGATGTAGTAAATTGGACAACCAAAAGTAACCATCACTAGTCCACCCCTTGTTACTTTGACACACAATCATTCCTATGCCATGATTAATCTCCAAATGTAAACAAGAAACACGTCATAATAGCACCTAAACATTTGATAACTATACCAAACAGAATCCCAAATGTGTCACATCATTAACCATGTCATAATTACACCTATTATGATATAAATCCTTCTCTCACATGTGCAATCTCATTTTAAATTTAGAATAGTTGTCATTGTTTCTTGTGCAACAGGAGTTTAGCATCTTGAATTTAAGTATGGTAAACATTCACTTTCTCTTAGTTTGTTACACCACTTGATAAAGACATTGGAACCTTAAATCCCAGCACTTGGGAAAGAGATGTTTGTGGATCTCTGTGAGTTCCAGGACAGCATCAAAAAACAAAGAGAAACCTGGTCTCGAAAAACACTCCTCCAAAAACAAATATCTGAACAAATACAATTTTAGCAAAATACAATAGGAATACTAATATCAACTGTAATCCTACCTTCTTTTACTGGCCACATGGCCATAAGAAGAATTTATAACTACTGTTTGCTACTCCCTATTCTGTATTTCCTCCAGATCTTGGCTCCATCCTGATGTGTCTTGCCTTTATCTTCTACTGTAACCTGCCTTTGTGGAGTTTTAGTTGGGTTCAGCCTTCTACCCGGTTTCTTACCTATGAGGGGAGTGTGGATTGAGAAACAGCATGTAAACTAAGACAAGAAAAAGACAGACTCAAGATAGGGTCACAATTGCAATCCAGTGAATACTGGATGCCCCAAGTTTATTCTTCAACATTCTTAAATACCCCAACTTAAAATCAGAATACGGCAAAAGACTTCTTTGTCATGTAAAAGGAACAACCAAACTTTCTGCCTTGATTCTCCAAATATTTGGTAACCACACCTTAGACTGAATTTTTCGGTATCTGGACTTGGGAGTCAAGATTAACCTCAGACCAAGTCTGTTCTTTAGTTAAGACATCCAGGACCAAGATCAAACATGCTACATTGCCATACCTTAGAACTTTGGGTCTTATGACTTTATCCTTTAAGGACTGAGGACACTTTTGAACTCTCTGACCTTAAGTCCAGATAAAATGGAGCCATCTCTGTGGGCCCCAACAATCATCCTTTCTGGATTAGGCTGGTGTATTTTCCCATTCATGTTTATCACAGGATATGGTAGCACAAAGAGATAATTTAAAGGATCTCGTTCACTGCAGACATGATCCTTTTTACTGAATTATGTAGAGGTAATCCAGTTTCCCGGTGGTAATGTGGCTCAATGACCGTTCTTAAAATTTTTAGGAGGTTTTTGTAGTATAGGCAGTTGTATTGTGTCTCATCACCTGCTCCCATATAAACACAAAGTCCTGATCTCACTGCCAGCCCACGCCCCCCAACAGATCAATCCACAATCTATCATCCACCTCCAGACGGCCCAATTCATTCCCATGCAGGTTCTCCAGTGCTCAATCAATAGTCCTTGAGCTCCCATTACCTTGGGTCAGCTGTCTCTGTGGTTTTATCCCCATCATGCTCTTGATCGGACTTTTCAGATGATCTCTCTTCCCTCTCTTCAACTTAAATCCAGGAGCTCAGTCCAGTAGTTGGCTGTGGATTTCCACATCTGCTACATCACTTATTGTATGTAAGTTCTATCATGACAATTATGTTAGTCACACATTTGATTAAGGGGAAGGCCAGTTCAGATATCCACTTCACTGTTGCTAGGAGTCTTGGCTGGGGTCAATCTTGTGGATTCCTGAGAATTTCTCTATCACCAGGTTTCTTCATAACCCCATAATAACTCCCTCAATCAAGATATCCCTTTCATTGATCATCCTCTGCATCCATCACCCAACCCAGCCTTCTAGACCCATCAAATTCCCATCCCCATTCCCCTCCCTTCTATACCCCTCAGAGTTTACCCTGGAGAAATTAACTATTTTCCCTCCTGAGGCCCTCCATGTGTGTCCATCTTTGGGTCCCCTTTCTCGCACATTCAGCTTCATTATTAATCCAATGATATTAACAAATATTCACAAAGAGTAAAGGTATATTCCATGGTTGTTCCTTTCTTAGTCTTTAGGATTAATGGCATTAGAAGCCTAAAGTACCCACGGGGGGTCTTAGCTTCCACTTCAATAAAATGTTTATTTCAGCTCTTGTGAGGTATGCTCTGCTGTCTGGAACTAAAACTTCTAGAGTCCCAGAACTTAACGTTGAGGCAACAGGAAGGAAAATTTTCCTTTTTGTTTTGTTTTGGTTTTGTTTGTTTGTATATTTTCCCCGAGACAGGATTTCTCCATGGCTTTGGAGGTTGTCCTGGAACTAGCTCTATTATAGACCAGGCTACCTTGAACTCACAGAGATCCGCCTGCCTCTGCCCCCCAGTGGTGGGATAAAAGGTGTGCGCCACCACGCTATATGGATTCGAGAGACTGGCATGTCTTAGCTTTTGTCCCCTTCCCTTTCTAGTCCCTTTGGTTTTCCTCTCCCACATTGCTCCCAGAGCGCAGCCAAGAGTCTCTGCATTTACTACTGCATACAAATTTTCTTTTTTCTTATTTTTATCTGAAGGGACCTTTTGAATGAATCACAGACTAACTTGTTTTCAGTTAGTAAAATGACAACACCACCATCTAGTGGTTACAGAGGAATGAGCTTAGCCCTCAGCTGTAAGCAATGGGCTGATAACTGGCTTCTGGAGACATCCGTTTCTTTTCTGAATCCAAGTTCCTGAAATGTCTCTCCCTAAGGCACAACTGCAGTATTTGGTTTTGACTTTTCATGTTTGTGTGGGGATGGGACGCTGGTAACTGAATTTAACCCGTTATGGTTTGATGTAAGAAGTAGCCCAGGAGGCCGGTTGTCAAACAGAGGTTGGGCTGCCTGTCTTTTATGTGAAGGTCTCAGACTCACTGTGGAGTCAGACACCGGGGTGCAGCGTCCTCCTGGCTGCAGCTCCGGTCTAGGCTGCAGCAAGGGTGTGTGGAGCCTGCGCAGAGCAGGTCCAGGGCGGGTCCAGGGCGGCCTGACGGCTGAGCTGTGTGCAGAGCGGCGGGAGACGCAGGGGGAGGGACGGTCAGTGGGGCGGGGACACTGGAGCGGAAATTGCAGGCGGGAGGATGTAGCCTATTGGTTGGGAATAAGTGAAGACTGGAGCTTCTGAGGGATTGAAGGAATGATGGGACTGGAAGCTGGGACCCACGTTGAGACTAAGGAAGTTGCTGATGAGCAGCCTCCAGCAGTGCTGTTGCCAGTTCCCCGGGGAGCCGCGCGCTGCAGACCCGGGTGCGGAGGACACGGCGGGTCCGCGGGGACCTGAGACCTCGGGAACCGCAGCCCGGCGGCCCTTGAAGCACCGAGGTCAGAGGAGCAGCGGGGCTGGGACCCGGAGGGAGGGACCGGGAGTGCGAGCAGTTTCTCTGCTGCTCATCAGGAAGCCGGCTCCGAGATTCTGCTGTGCATGTCTTTCCCTTGGTGTATTTTAGATCATGTGGAATACGCCTGGTATTTCCAGTTGATCTTCTGATTGCCACAATATTCTTGTAAAAATAATGTAATAGAATTTTGGAATTCATCTGAAGATTTGCAAGCATGATTCTCTTTGGTATGTTGCAAACGACAGAGCTCTTGAAATTTAAAATCAACCATACTAATTTCCATGTTATAAGCTTCTCTATTCAAGAGAATAGGGCACGTGAAAACGGAGACTTGGATTCACAGAAAGGTTTTAGATTATACTCATAACAGGAATGCCTGCAAATGTCATGAATCTGAATGTAAACTTTTTCTGTGAGGTCCACAGTATGCTTGTAAAAATTAACTTTTAAAAATATTCTTTTATCCCCCCCTTAATTTTCCTACTGAGACATATGCACACGGTGACTGAAATACAGCATTCTGAAAGAGTCTTTGCCATTCCTTTACTCCTAACTCTCAGAAGACAGAGTCAGGTGAATCTCACTGCTGTGGAGACTAGCAAGGGATACATAGTCACTTCACCAAAAGCTAGCACTACACAAGAAAGATCTATTTCAGTGGAAAATAGACAAGGAAAGAAGAAATTTAAATGCATGATAGTATAGAATAATATCAGAAAGCATCTTTTGAATAATTAGGATACCTCGTGTGTATCAGAAAAATGTCTGCAATAGTTTTTTGGGGTTTTTTGGTTTTTTTTTATCCTTGGTCCAAGAAAAGCACTCTGTCCATGGACACATGACCAAACTTACTTTTGATTCTAGTGTTTCCTGTTTTTTTGTTTTTTTTTTTTTTTTTTCTCCAGACAGGTTTTCTCTGTGTAGCTATGGAGCCTTACCTGGCAGTAGCTCTGGAGACCAGCCTGGCCTTGAACTCACAGAGATCTGCCTGCCTCTGCCTCACAAGTGCAGGGATTAAAGGCGTTCGCCACCAACACCCGGCTTAAACAACAGTTTTTTTAACAATTACTTTCACCTTGAAGACTCTGTAGAAAAGTGGTTGTTTCACGTGATCTCTAGAATTGTTTTGCTGAAGGGAAATTGTAGCCCTTCCATGACTTTGGTCACAAGACACTTCAGGCACACCTGGGCCCTTGTGTTACTGTGTATTACAAACAATACATAATAAAGGACTGTTAGGGGCATCTCTCCTCTACTAAGAAAAATAAATTAGATGAGGGACCTTTGCATGAGGAAATACTTTGTGTAGCTTTCAATAAATATACTTTTTCATCACTGTTCATCAGAGAGGTAGGATCTTCCTGCTGCCACATAGGCCTCCAATTTTCATCTTTGAGTGACTTCTTTCTTCAACTGACACTGAAACATGGTACACCTGACATTGCAGAGTTGCAACAGTATGGTTTCTGTGTCTGACAATTGTTTCCTTGTAGTCTCCCTTGCTGCTCCTCAGTATTTCATGACAAACTAATCTGCAAGTGTGAGCTTGTGTGAGTGAGTCCCACATCCCACAGAATAAAGTGAAATCCTGAAGGTAAAGGAGAATTTTCATAAATGTTCTCTCCTCCTCTTATATCCCTATGGGAGATGTAAGGCTCCACCATTATTGGTCCATGATCAACTCAGAACATCACTAGTGTGTGATACTCTCTTCCCAGTCATTAGTTTATTTCTACCCCTGAGTTCTGACTGAGCTGTGATTGGATGTGTGATTCAAGAGATGCTAAGTAAAAAAAGCTTTCTAAATATTTCCAGTATTTTGACATTGCATGACAGTTAGGAAGTCATTTGTATAATCCTGTCCTTAGTGTTCTCTTCATCTACAGAGCACAGCACTGTGTTAGAAATCCAGGGGCTTCCTGAACAATCTCTTTCTCATGTGCAGGGCTCACTGATCACCCAGACCTGCTCACCTGTGCAGCAGAGCAGAGGGGCCTGGAAGGAGAGAGGAGACAGAAGCTAACGATGCAGGTATGGTGGAGGGATTGGAGAAGGAGGGGGAAGGGATGGAGTGAGTGGGGAAATGGGACAGGAAATCAGTTCAGCCACATTCTGTTTCACTGGAAAGAATTCTGGAGCCTTTCACTGGCAAATATCACCTCAGGATTATCCTAATGCAGGCAGGAAAAGACTTTCTTCAGAACAATTGATAACGGTGCCAATAAAATTTGACTTCCCTCGATTTTTATTCTTTGGGAGTGAAGTGAAATAAGTCTTCAAAAGTGCTGAAATTGGTAATTGTCTCTATTATGCATATTCTTAGGGAAATTTTGGATGATATCAAATATTGCTGATGCAGATTTTACTATGTGTTCATGTTGGCCCAAATATTGTCATAAAATTAATTCATTATACTAATATGTCAATGTTAAAATTGACAGTATGTCGTGCTATTACAATCCCTGATACTCCGAAGAAAAATGAAAACTCTTTGTTTATAAAATCAGTCCTATATTCTGTAGTCCATACCTACCTACTCCTTTGCTACTTAGTGGTGGGGCATTGTACCTAGAGTGTAAATATCCCCACGGAGCCTGTTTGAATAGAGTCGTGTAAGGGCCAAGTACACACAGGATGAATTCAGTGTCAGTGTTTCAGCGTGATCTAAGTTACATAGCATCTAAAGAACACTTCCTCATGAATTTGCCTTCTGAGACATTTCTCCTGTGGGACATGAACACAGCATCCATAACATATAGATAACCATGTACAGACCTTAAGTGTATTTCTTGTTTCATATATACTGCTTGTGAGACTCTTGTGTCAATGTGTGTACACAGAGTTAGAATGTTCATGATAGAATGTGACTGTATTGGAAGTCATACTGTGTGTCTCCTTTTAGCCAGGAAAGCACTACCAGTTAGTGCTTGGTCAACCCTTACTTTTTTGTTTCAGGGTCTGGTGACATTCAGTGATGTGACTGTGACCTTCTCGAAAGAGGAGTGGGAATGCATGGACTCTGCTCAGTGGAATTTGTACACTGATGTGATGTTAGAGAATTACAACAATCTGATGTTTGTGGGTGAGAACATTTTGCTTCTAGAATTCCTAACACGTCTTTTGTTTGTTGTTACTTCATAGGTTGTAAAATCTGTGAAGCTGTTGTGTAAGAACTAACAGTAGACAAGGCAAAGTACAGTAGTAGGAAAGAACATTTTCATGCCATTTAGTTTTCTCTTTCAATTTTCCATTTTTAGAGCTGTCATCCAACCTTCATTTGGTTCCAAGATTCATTGGTAGACTCAGTAGCATATAATGTTTCCACTATATCTTAACGCTTTCTGTATTTATTGCAATAGACATGTTTTTTTTTTGTTTGTTTTTCGTTTTGGTTTTTGAGACAGGGTTTCTTTGTGTAGCTTTGGACCCTATCCTGGCACTCGCTCTAGAGATCAGGGTGGCCTCGAACTCACAGAGATCTGCCTGCCTCTGCCTCTACAATAATCCATGTGTTCTTTGAGACAGCAACGAGACGTGACTGAACTTTTAGAAAGAATACAGAAGTGTAAGACAGTCCTATGCTCAGTACTTGAAAACAGAAAGCAGAAGAATTTAAACAGGATTCCTCCAGTGATATTTCTTATCAAATTCTTCAGTATAGTTAGTGTTTCCATTTTGCATATCTTGAATTTTTCTCACAATTAAAAACATGTCCCGGCTGTTGGTGGCACACGCCTTTAATCCCAGCACTTGGGAGTCAGAGGCAGGCGGTCTCCATGAATTTGAGGCCAGCCTGGTCCACAGAGTAGTGCCAGGACACGCTCCAAAGCTACACACAGGAAACCTGTCTTGAAAATCCTAAAACAAAGCAAAACAAAAAAAATTGTTCCTGATCTTTTAAGTTAGTGTAGGATCCTGGCCCATAGATGCCACCTGTCTGTTGTGTTAGAAGGCATTCTCTTGTTACACTTGAATCATGATGACTTAATACTAGTACACAATTCACTTGTATTTGATTAATCTGAAGTAGGATTGGGATAGTTTGCAATATTTTTACTCTAACATGAGTCTGTGAAGTATGATTATTCTTTAATCGCCTTCCCTCTATACATATCTTCATATTTTAGCTTCCTTTTTCCCAGGGGCAAATACACAGGCACACTTATGGGAAATAATCTCAGGAGTCAATGTACAGAGTGGACCTGAGAACAACCCTATGAGGAAAGTTAAGAGACACAGCAGTGTGTGGAGCTCAGAAAGGGAAGGATAGAAATAAGCAATAGCTGCCCGTGACAGCCCTGCCTCAATCTAGCTGGAGGTTCTGATGCCTGGCATCATGGTGCCTTTGCATCCATTACTTTTCGGGAAGCTGCTGGTTTTTTGTTTTTTGGGTTTGTTTGTTTGTTTGTTTGTTTGTTTGTATGTTTGTTTTCTAGAGAAAGAAATAAACCTGTGATGCTTTTGAGTAAGACTTTAATCTTTTAAGGAATTAAAATGGTATTGAATGGTAATCTTTATTTGCTATCAGTTAGTATATATTCTGAGAAGAAATATTTAAAGATGGATACATGTATCCTAAATATAATCACTTCAAGACTAACAGAAAGCAAATTTATAGCCATTGATTATTTTTTTCCGTCTTTTTCCAGTTGATAAAGATGAGATATCTGTTATAACTCATTGACCTTTGAAGGTTGTCATGCTGTGTTTGTGAGAATCCATTCATCTACAGTGAATGAAAACTGTCCATTACTAGGAATTGTAATCTCAATAGTTCAAAGTTCACGTATGGTAACTAACAACTTGACAGTCATTTATCACATGTTTATTATTGGAACAAGCCCTATTAATATGAAGTAATCTCATTTTCAGAGAACTATTACAAGTGTGATCCTGTCCATCAGCTCATGGAGACTGAAAAGGAGTCTTGTCAGTATAATGAACTTGGCAAAGTGTTTCATGACCCCTCCACATGTGCACTTTATAGAACAAAGGAAACTACAGAAAACTCTGATAACTACACATGCAGTAATCACAGGTATGCCTCTGTGAACTCATCAAACCCAGACAGACATGAAAGCATGTACACTGGAGAAGAACCGTGCAGATCTAAAGACTGTAAGAAATCTATGAATATGTGTTCCAGCATTACTCAAGATCAGACAATGTACACCACAAGTAAAGAGCACAGGCAGGGAGAATTTGATGACTCCTTCAGCTCTACATGTAGTCTTTTGCTACAACCAATCTACACTGGAGAGAAACGACACCAGTGTGGGACATGCGGGAAATGCTTCAGTGCTGCCTCAAAACTCATTGTACATGAGAGAGTTCATACTGGCATTAAACCCTACAAGTGCAATATTTGTGAAAAATCCTTTTCGCAGAATGCAAGTTTTAAAGCACATCAAAGAGTTCATACTGGGGAGAAACCTTACAAGTGCCAAGAATGTGGAGAGTCATTTCGTTTCTTGTCAGCAATTAATTGCCATCAGAAAAGGCATGCTGCAGAGAAGCCTTACAAGTGCAATGACTGTGACAGACACTTTCCTCACTATTCAGCATTGAGTAGGCATAGGAAAACTCATTCTCAATTGAATTGTGAAGAATGTGGTCAGTCCTTTCTTAAATTATCACTTCTTATTAGGCATTACAGAATTCACACTGGTGAAAAGCCTTACAAATGTGAGGTGTGTGACAAACGCTTTAACTGCAACTCGAGTCTTAAATCACATCAGAGTGTCCACATTGGAGAGAAACTTTACAGATGTAAGGAATGTGACAAATCTTATACTCGCTTCACAAATCTTAGAGCACATCAGAAAATTCATACTACAGAGAAACTTGCTAAATGTATACATTGTGAAAAATCCTTTATCGATATCATAACTCTTAGACAACATATGGGAGTTCATACTGGAGAGAGACCTTACAGTTGTAAGGACTGTGACAAGTCCTACAGCACTCCCTCAAAACTTCGAATACATCAAAGAATTCATACTGGAGAGAGACCTTACATATGTGAGGAATGTGGCAAATCCTTTACCAGATTATCATGTCTTAGAACACATCAGAGAGTTCACACTGGGGAGAAACCTTATAAATGTATGGAATGTGACAAGTCCTTTACACAGGACTCAAATCTTAGAAGACATCAGAGAGTACATACTGGAGAAAGGCCCTAAAGCTGTCAAGTTTGTGACATTTTTTTTCCCAATCTTATCTTTTAAGGAGACATCAAAAACTTCATACTGGAGAGATACTTGACATTTGCTAAGATTATGACATATCCTGTATCTGAGGTCTTAGAAGACATCAGACAGTTCATACTGGAGAATGACCTTACAGTTGTAAGGACTGTGACCAATCTTCCAGTTGCTGAAATCTTAGAAAGCCTCACAATATTCACACAGGGTTGAAACCCTACAAATGTATGGAATGTGTCAAGTCCTTTACCCGGGACTTGAATCCTAGAAGATATGCAAGAGTTCATACTGGATGTCGACTTTACAGTTGTTAGGAATGTAACAAATCCTTTGTCCTCTCTGCTGCTCTATGGAAACATCAGAAAATCCATAATGGAGAGAAACCATACACATGCAAAGACTGAGCCATCCTTTATCCAGATTTTGAATCTTAGGAGACACTAGAAATGTCATGCTGGAGAGAAACTGACTGATCAAATAATGTGACATTGCATTTTCCACTACGCACTGCTTACAAGTCACAACAGTTTACAAAATACTCAGGGAGAGCAATGAAAGAGAGATCTTGATAGAGGGAGCCAGTATGGGTTTAGGGAGAAACCTTGTGCTGGAGAAATTCACAAGAACCCACATTGGTGACCCCAGCTAAGACTCCCAGCAATAGTGTAGAGGATGTCTGAAAGGACCTTCCCCTTAATCAGATTAGTGACTACCCTAAATGTCATCACAGAACCTAAATCCAGTAATTGATGGAAGCAGATGAAGTGACCACAGCCAAGCACTGGGCTGAACTACTGGAGTTAAGTTGATGAGAAGGAGGAGCCATTATATGATCAAGGGGGTGGGTTAAGATGATGATGGAGAAAACCAAGGAGATATCTGACCCCAGCTAGTAGGAGCTCACAGTCCATGGACTGACAGATGGGGAATTGCATGTGACTAAAATAGGCCCTCTGAAAAGGGGTAACAGTTATATGCCCTGATCTGTTGAGCGGGGCAGGTCTGGTAGTGGGACCAGAACCTATCCCAGGTTCAGGTCTTTTAGAGGCCCATTCCCCATGGGAAACCTTTCAAGGTGGGATACCTTGCTCAGGCTTAACATAAGGGGGAAGGGCTTTGTTGACTCCCCAATGAAGGCCTTACCTCCTCTGAGGTATAGATTGGTTGGGGAACTGGGAGGGGTAGGAGATGGTGAAGGAGGGGTAACTGGGGTTGCTATGTAAAATGAAAAATAAAAATTTTAGATTAAAGAAAATAGAAACATAATGGTAAGAAACTGGTGAAAGACTTTATGATGGTTTATGTTTTTAACATTTTCCTAGAGTGTATATTAAAATGAAATTCTGCATATATAACAGTGAGAAGGTTTCCATTTCTTTAAATGTGTGTGCATGCTTTGCTGGCAACTATGTGTGCTACATGTATGCCTGGTATAGGTGGAGGCCAGAAGGGTCATCAGATCCCCAGAAGCTGGACTTCCAGACAATTGTGAACTGCCATGCATGTTGGAAATTGAATCCAAGTCCTCTGATAGGGCAACCAGTACACTTCACCCCTAAGCTGTGTCTTCAGACCCTATTAGAAAAATGTAATAAAAACATGTACCGGCCCACCCTGAGTCTGGACACACTTCACCTCTCTCTACACTCTGCCCTCTGTCCTGCGGTGGGTACCCGAGCCTCTGTTGAGTCTGGGAGCTGCTTTGCTCCCCCCCAACCTCCCCCATCAACCCCTGCTCGCTTTTGCCTCAATTCTCCCCCCTGCCCCCGCACTAGACAAGAGTGGAGCTGCCCAGACCAGAAGGCCCACCCTGAGTCTGGACACACCTCAGTCTTGTCCAGCCACCACCCTCTGCCATATGGATGCCATCGGAGAGAAGGAGAGACCCCCACATGTACTCCATGCAAGAAGGGATGGGAAGAAGACAGAGTAAGAACACACTCAAGGGGGCTGGAAGATAGATGGCTTAGAGGTTAAGAGCACTGACTGCTCTTCCAGAGGTCCTGAGTTCAATTCCCAGCAACCACATGGTGGCTCACAGCCACCTGTAATGAGATCTGGTGCCCTCTTCTAGTATGCAAGCATACATGCAGATAACTGTATACATAATAAATAAAATCTTTAAAAAAAGAAAAAGAACACACTCAAAAACAGAAAGACCAGTATGACACAACCAGAATCTAGGGAATCCACAGCCGCAAGATCTGAAAAGTCCAACACAGAGGATGAAGAGATGGGCATCAAAAATTATCTTAGGAAGATGAGAGACCATTAAAGAGGAAACAAGAAAATCCCTTAAATAGAAGAAAAAACTAGCAAAAAATTACATGAAATGGAGGAAAAGACAAACCAAAAAATTCAAGAAGTAAACAAATCTCTTAAAGAATCTAAAGAAAGCCAAGAAAAAACAACCAAACAAGTGAAGGAAGCACTCAAAAAAGTTCAAGGCATGAAACCTGAAATAGACACAATAAAGAATACACAGAACAGGGGGATGCTGAAAATGGAAAGCCTGATAAATGATCAGAAACTAAAGATGTGAGTATAACCAACAGGATTAAAGATGTGGGGGACCAAAGTATTTCCGCTATGGAATATTTTGAGATCCAGCTGTTAGCCTCACTAAACATGGAGCACTGGAAAGCTCCGGCCCACTATTGTATTGTTAATGCCAGTAGGGCTAATATTGTTTACCATAGCCTCAGGGTAATATACCACCTAATTTGCATATCTATGTACCTAAGCATCTGAATGGGCCTGCACCTGGGCAGGGAGATCAGAGGTATGTGAGTAACTTGTGTGAGGATAGAAGGTTAGGAGTTAGGGGTGAGCGGCCAGAGCAGAAAGGGAACAAAGAGAGAAATGATTCCCTCATGATGTTGACAGGATGGTTAGGAAACACCAGAAAAGATGGCTAATAAAGAAATGACTCTAGTTCTACAACATGGAACTGAGAGCTCTCTAAAATGAAAAGATGCCTGTGTTTGATCTTTATCGCCATTGGATTGCTGGGAGCTTCCAGGTCCACACACCCCCACTCAGGCTGAACCTCATGGCTGTCATGGGTTAAAGCTGAGACAAGCCGGGACACGACATAAAGAGATGGAGGAGAGTATCTCAGTTGTTGAAGACTTGCTAGAGGATATACAGACATTGACCAAAGAAAATTTCAAACAATGAAAAGGCCAAACCTAAGAATAATAGGTATAGAAGAAGGTGAAGAAATACAGCTCAAAGGTACAGAAAACATATTCAAAAAAATCAGAAGGAAACTTCCACAACCTACAGAAAGATATGCCTATGAAAGTACAAGAAGCATACAGAACACCAAACAGACTGGACCACAAAAAGAAGTCCCCTCAACACATAATAACCAAAGCACCAAACCTACAGAATAAAGAGAAAATATTAAGAGCAGCAAAGGAAAAAGGCCAGGTAACACATAAAGACAATCAGAATCACACCTGACTTCTCAATGGAAACTTTGAAAGCCAGAGGTCCTACATAGATATCCTACAAACACTAAGGGAACATGGATGCCAACCCAGCCTACTGTACCCAGCAAAACTTTCAATCACTATAGATGGAGAAAACAAGATATCCCATGACAAAACCAGACTTAAACAATACATATCCACAAATCCAGCACTACAGAAAGTTCTGGAAGGAAAATTCCAACCCAAGGAAGATAACTACACTCACAAAACATAGGCAATAGATAATCCAATTTTACCAAACAAAAGAAACAGGAGAGTAAGGAGGGTAAAATACACACACAATGACACTACCAACAATCAATGGACATTAATATTCCTCAATGTCAATGGTCTTAACATGCCCATAAAGAGATACGGGCTAACAGAATGGATAAAAAGACAGAATCCATCCTGCTGTATATAAGACACACACCTCAACTTCAAAGACAGACATTGCCTCAGAGCAAAGGGTTGGGAAAAGATTTTCCAATCAAATGGGCCTAAGAAACAAGTTGGTGTAGCAATCCTAATATCTAACAAATTAGACTTCAAACCAAAATCAATCAAAAGAGATGAAGAAGTGCCGGGCGTTGGTGGCGCACGCCTTTAATCTCAGCACTTGGCAGGCAGAGGCGGTGGATCTCTGTGATCGAAACCAGCCTGGTCTACAAGAGCTAGTTCCAGGACAGCCTCCAAAGCCACAGAGAAACCCTGTCTCAAAAAACCAAAAAAAAAAAAAAAAAACAAACAAACAAACAAAAAAAAAAACCCACCCCTCTTTCACCTCTATACAGGAGCACCAGACAGAAATTTAACAAAGAAACTAACAGAAGGTATGTCCCAACTGGGTTTAACAGATATCTACAGGACATTTCATCCAAATACAAAAGAATATTCTTCTCAGCGCCACATGGAACCTTCTCTAAAATTGAGCACATACTGGCAACAAACTAAACCTCCACAGATACAAAAGAATTGAAATAACCCCCTGTATCTTATCAGATCACCATGTTTTAAAGTTAGAATTCAACAGCAATACAAATTTCAGAAAACCTACAAACTGGTGGAAAATGAATAACACCCAATTGCACCATTCCTGGGTTGAGCAAGAAATAAAAAAAGAAATTAAAGACTTCCTAGAATTTAGTGAGAATGTAGACACAACATACCCAAACTTATGGGACACTCTGAAAGCAGTGCTAATAGGAAAGTTCATGGCACTAAATGCCCACATGAAAAAACTGGAGAAAAGTCATACTAGAGAATTGACAGAACAACTGAAAGCATTAAAGAAAAAGAAGCAAAGTCACCACTGAGGAGTAGACGTTGCCAGGAAATAATCAAACTGAGGGCTGAAATCAATAAAGTAGAAACTAGGAAAACATACAGAATCAATGAAACAAAGAGTTGGTTCTTTGAGAAAATCAAAGATAGACAAAGCTCTATCCAAACTAACCAAAAGGCAGAGAGAGAGCATGCTAATTAACAAAATCAGATATGAAAAAGGGGATATAACAACGGACACTGAGGAAATCCAGAGAATCATCAGGTCATACTTTGAAAACCTGTACTCCACAAAATTTGAAAAATCTAAAGGAAATGGACAATTTTCTGGATAGATATCACTTACCAAAAGTAAACCAAGAACAGATAAGCAGTTTAAATCGGCCTGTAACCCCTAACGAAATAGAAGCAGTCATCAAATCCTCCCAACCAAAAAAAGCCCAGGGCCAGATGGCTTCACTACAGAATTCTACCAGAAATTCAAACAAGAGCTAACACCTCAAATTGTTCCACACAATAGAAGCAGAAGGGACATTGCCAAACTCTTTTTACGAGGCTACAATCACTTTGATACCAAGTCACACAACGATACAACTAAAAAAGAGAATTACAGACCAACATCCCTCATGAACATCCATGCAAAAATACTAAACAAAATATTGGCGAATCGAATCCAAGAACACATCAGGAAAATCATCCACTATGATCAAGTAGGCTTCATCCCAGGGATGCAAGGATGGTTCAACATATGAAAATCCATCAATGTATGGAGGGAGGAATTTGGAGTTTCTTTGTTATGCTTTTACCCTAGGCTAGAGGACCTGGAGTTTCCTTGTGTCAGAAGAATGTGTCTTTTCTGTAGCCTGCAATGGATGCTAAAGCCAGGGGATGAGTGAGGGTCTGGTCCCTTCTAAAACAAATTGGTGTCTTCAGAAGTCAGTGGTCCAACCATTGATAAATTCTCAGTGTTGAGTTCGTCTTGCTTTGTACAGCTCTCACCACTAGACAGAAGTCCTTCATTTTAATAACTCAGAAACAAATCAGTCCTTTTGAGTCCTGTTAAAGATGCTTTCAGATAAAATATAGGAAAAACACTTTTTAATGCAGTTTTGAGTGCAGAGGCCCTTGCGGTGCCAGGTTCAGAAAATAAGTAGGTTACATGGCCCCAGCCCTGAAAACATCAGTGAACCATTCCCTTTTATATCTCTGTGAACATTGAGAAAGAGGAGGAGGAAAGGGAGTAATAAGGGAAAGAGGAGGAAGGGCTAAGACCTGCCATTCTCGAGACTCCATACAGCTGTTGTAATCAGTAACCAACAGCAACAGTACTGACCCACATTGACCTCACACTAGACCAGTCAGTGTACGAAAGGGAAGGTCTCACAGGGTCCACTCTTTACCTCTCAAAGTTGTCTATAGATGGATTTTGGGAGGAGAATCACTGACTTTAGCTGTAGTCCTCTGGGCTCAGCCCAGTAGGCTCCAACACAGAGCTCACACATGGCTCCGGTCATTCTCAGTAAGTCTCAAAACTAAATGAATGAAGATGAACACGATACATTTTTTGCAATTGTGGACCAGGATAGCAGACAGGTAAAAAGTGATTCAAGGGTATTTCCCACTTTGTCTTATAATAGGTTCACAGTGGTTGGAATTATGTTGAGATCTTTGATCATTTTGACTTAAGTTTTGTGCATGGTGATAGACTTGGATCTATCCACAGTCTTCTAAATGGCCAGAGCTGCAGCCATCAAGTGCACCACCTGTGCACATTCACTAAGTTCCCTTTTAAATGGGCCTGGCCC
Organism: Cricetulus griseus; assembly: GCF_003668045.3. NCBI lineage: Eukaryota > Metazoa > Chordata > Mammalia > Rodentia > Cricetidae > Cricetulus > Cricetulus griseus. Next base: position 19,683,288 of record NC_048602.1, on the reverse strand, counting down.
ACTTCTGATATTTCCTTGTGCTTCTTGACCTATATCTCCAAAATACAAGAAGATGGGATTTACAAGTGTATTTTCCATATGGCTGGCCAGAAGCATGAATTTTGAGATGCAAATCAAAATTTGACACAGAATTAAAATTTGCCTGCATTATGATTTTTTTGTTTGGAGACAGCATTAATGCAATCCTTGTCTTGGAACTGACTCTGTACATCAGGAAGGCCCCAAACACAGACAACCTCCTAACCCTGTCTCCTGAGTGAGAGATTAAAGCCTTGCACTATCATGCCTGGAACTGTTAAGAATCTTTGGATGATGAATAAAAGATATATGTTTTATGTCAGCTTTTCCCAAGGGCTAGAGATATCAGTGATTAAGAACCATGGCTGCTCTATTAAGAGACATGGCTTTGATTCAAAGCACACACCACTGCTCATAATGTGCGTAACTTCCGCTTTGGGGCTTCTGGCCTCTACCCGCACCAGGTCGTCTTGGAGTGCACAGTAAAACAAGCAAGCAAAACACACATACACAATAAAAACAAATAAAGCCTTTACACCACTAACATTGAGAGAATATTAATTTGGTTAAACTCTGTTATATTTTCTAAGATTTAAAACTCATTAAAAGTTTTCACAAGTTTCTTTTTAAAAAAAAAAAAGATTTTATTATGTATACAACATTCTGCTTCCAAGTATATCTGCACACCAGAAGAGGGCACCAGATCTCATAATGGATGGTTGTGAGCCACCATGTGGTTGATGGGAATTGAACTCAGGACCTCTGGAAGAGCAGCCACTGCTCTTAACCTCTGAGCCATCTCTCCAGCCCCCAAGTTTCTTATCTTTATGTTTCTATTATATGAACTGTTGTTATTTGTAAGCAGAGAATACCGGAAATACTGTATTTCACAGTATTTGTAATGGGATTTTTTCTCTTCATCTGTTAAGACTTGCAATGTGGATGATGGATATGACAGTTTTGGCATTTGTAAGGTTTCTTTCCAGTGTGAATTTTTTGATGTGTTGTAACATGTTTGCATCTAGTAAAAGATTTGATACATTCCTTACAACTCCAAGGTTTTTCTCCAGTATGAACCCTCTGATGTCTTATAAAATGTAGTATCCTGGTAAAGGACTTGTCACATCCAACACGTGTAAAAAGTTTCTCTTCAGTGTGAACTCTGATGTCTTCTAAGGTGTGAGCTCCAGGTAAAGGACTTGTCTGTCACATTGCCTACATTTGTTTTTCCCCAGTATGAACTCTCTAATGTGTTCTAAGAACTGAATCCCAGGTAAAGGACTTGTCATATTCTTTGCATTTGTAAGGTCTCTCTCCAGTGTGAAATCTCTGATGTCTTCTAAGAGCTGAATCCAAGGTAAAAGATTTGTCACATTCCATACATTTGTACGGTCATTCTTTAGTATGAACTATCTGATGTCTTTTAAGATGTGTGTCCTGGGTAAAGGACTTACCACATTCTGTGCATTTATAAGGTCTTTCTCCAGTGTGAACTCTCTGATGTCTTCTAAGACGTGAATCACAGGTAAAGGACTTGTCACAATCCATACATTTGTAAGGTCCCTCTCTAGCGTGAACTCTCTGATGTCTTCTAAGATCTGAATCCCAGGTAAAAGACTTCTCACATTCCATACATTTGTAAGGTGTTTCTAATGTGTGAACACTCTGATGTCTTTTAAGATCCGGGTACCAGGTAAAGGACTTGTCACATTCTCTGCATTTGTAAGGTCTCTCTCCTGTGTGAACTCTCTGATGTCTTCTAAGATCTGAATCCCAGGTAAAGGATTTGTCACATTCCATACATTTGTAAGGTCCCTCTCCAGTGTGAATTCTCTCATGTCTTTTAAGATCTGAATTCCAGGTAAAGGACATATCGCATTCCATACACTTGTAAGGTCTCTCTTTAGTATGAACTCTCTGATGTCTTCTAAGAAGTGAGACCTGGGTAAAGGATTTGTCACATGCCACACAACTGTAAGGTCCCTCTTCTGTATGAATTCTCTGACTTCTTCTAAGATGTGAGTCTGGGGTAAGGAACTTGTCACATTTGATAGATCTGTAAGGTTTCTCCTCAGTGTGAATGCTCTGATGTGTTCTAAATTTTGATAGCCGAGTAAAGGACTTGTCACATTCCATACATGTGTAAAGTTTCTCTACAGTATGAAGGCTGTGATTTTTTTCACAGCTAGAATGTTGGGTAAAGGATTTTTCACTAATGTTGCACTGGTAGGGTTTATTTCCAATATGAATTCTCTCGTGTTCAGTGAGGTAGGAGGCAGTCTTGAAGCATTTCTTGCATTTCCCACACTGGTGTGGATTTTCTTCAATGTAGGTTGGTTGCTGCAAAAGTGTATATGCAGAGCTCAAAGAGTCATCACCTTCCTGCCTATGCTCTTTCTTTGCAGTGTAGACTCTCTGATCTTGAGTAAAGTTGGAACAAACATTTAAAGATTTCTCCCGGTCTTTAGATTGGCAACTTCCTTCTCCAGTGTGCATGCTTTCATGTCTATCTGAGTTTGATGAGTCAACAGAGGCATCCCTGGGATTACTGCATGTGTAGTTTCCTGTAGTTTCAGTTGTTCTATAAAGTGCACATATGGAGTGGTCATGAGGCACTTTGCCAAGGTCATTACACTGACAAGACTCCGTTTCAGTCTTCACATGGTGATGGACAGGATCACATTTTCGATAGTTCTCTGAAAATGAGTAACTTCAGATTAATAGGGCTTGTTCCAAAAATAAACATGTGATAAATGACTGTCTTCCTAAGTTGTCATTTAACATAAGTAAACCTTGAACTCGTAAGATTAGAGTTCCCAATAAGGGACAGTTTTCCTTCACTATAATTATATGGATTCTCATAAACACAGCATGGCAGCCTTCACAGGTCAGTAATTTAAAACAGATATCTCATCTCTCTCAAAATCTCTAACCTAAAAAAGATGAAAAAAATAATTGATGATGGCGAATTAGCTGTAAGATAAAGAACCCTGAAGGTTTATACTTAGAATACATGTAACTACCTTTCAATATTTCTTCTCAGCTATTAATGAAGCAGAGTGTAATCCACTCCCAGGTTTACAGTACTTATACTTAGTAATGGATGCAAAGACAATATTCTGCCAGACATAACAGGCTTTGGCTCGTTTGAGCCAGGACTGTCATAGGCATCTATTATTTCTGTCAGATAGTCACAGAGTTCTACACACTACTGTGTTTCTGAACTTTCCTCACAGAATTATTCTCAGGTGCACTCTGATGCCTGATATTTCCCAGAGAATGTCTGTGTATTCACCAGTGGGAATAATGAAGGATGTAATAGGAAGTTATGCATACAAGGAAGACAATTAGAGAATAACATTACTTCAAAGACCCAAGTTTGACTTAAAAAATTGAAAAATTATCCCAGCAATTTCAGCACAATCAAATAAGACTGTAGTTTTTAGTAGTATTAAGTCACCATAATACAGGTGTAATAAGGCAGAAGGCCTTCACAGTCATTACAACAGACAGGATGCCTCCTGTAGCCAGGACACTAAGTTAAATGACTAGGAATTGAATATCAATATCAGATAGAATTGAATATCAAAAAACATTCTCAACTCTTGTGTCCTCTTTCACTTGAAGCCTTCAGTATTCTCTTGCTCATTACTAGCCCACTCTAGTGATGGCTACTCCCTTCTCTCTTCTTTCAAGGGCAATCACATCCTTTCCAGACAGTTAATCATGATTACCTTGTATGCAATAATCCACCAGTACTTCCAGGCAGTCCATAACCCATGCCAGAACTTTTAGAAACAATACAGAACTTTGTATGGAAAAACAAAAAACCCAGGATAGCCAAAACAACCCTGTACAATAAAGGAACTTCTGGAGGCATCACCATCCCTGACCTCAAGCTCTATTATAGAGTCACAGTCCTGAAAACAGCTTAGTATTGGCAGAAAAATAGATAGACAGACCAAAGGAATAGAATCGAAAACCCTGATATTAATCCACATACCTATGAACACCTGATTTTTAACAAAGAAGCTAAATCCATACAATGGAAAAAAGAAAGCATCCTTAACAAATGGTGCTGGCACAACTGGATTCAGACATGCAGGCGACTGCAGGTAGATCCATATCTATCACCATGCACAAAACATAAGACCAAATGGATCAAAGATCTCAACACAAATCCAACCATACTGAACCTTCTAGAAGAGAAGGTAGGTGGCACCCTTGAGTGAATTGGTACAGGAGACCACTTCCTGAACATAACACCAGTAACACAGACATTGACATCTACAATTAATAAATGGGTCCTCCTGAAACTGAGAACCTTCTGTAAGGCAAAGGACACAGTCAGTAAGGCAAAACAACAGCCCATAGAATGGGAAAAGATCTTTACCAAACCCACATCTGACAGAGGGCTGATTTCCAAAATATACAATGAACTCAAGAAGCTAGCCACCAAAACACCAAACAATGAAATTAAAAAGTGGTGTGCAGAACCAAATAGAGATTTCTCAATGGAACCTAAAATGGCTGAAAGACATTTAATAAAGTGCTCAAAATCCTTGACCATCAGAGAAATGCAACCTAAAAAAACTCTGAAATACCATCTTATACCAGCCAGAATGGCTGAAATCAAAAAACAGAAATGACAGTCTATGCTGGAGAGGATGTGGAGAAAAAGGAACTCTCCTCCATTGCTGGTGGGAGTGCAAACTTCTAAGACCACTTTAGAAGTCAGTATGGCAGTTGCTCAGGAAAATAGGGATCAGTCTACCTCAAGATCCAGCAATTCCTATCTTGGGCATATACACAAATAATGCACATTCATACAGCAAGGACATATGTTCAACCATGGTCATAGCAATGTTGTTTGTAATAACCAGAACCTGGAAGTTACCCAGATGCCCCTCAACTGAAGAATAGATAGAGAAAATGTGGTACATTTACACAATGGAGTACTCAGCAGGGGGGGGGAAGCAATGGCATCTTAAAATTCACAGGCAAATGGATGGAACTAGAAAAAAGCATCCTGAGTGAGGTAACCCAGTCACAAAAGACAAACATGGTATGTACTCACTCATACATGAATTTTAGACATAGAGCAAATGATTACCAGCCTACAATCCTCTTCACCAAAGAAACTAGGAAACAATAAGGACTCTAAGAGAAAAATTCATGGACCCTGGAGAATGGGAAGGGGCAGGATCTCCTGAGCTACTTGGAGCATGGGGATCCCTCATCCAGTGGCTGATGGAAGCAGAGGCAGACACCCACAGCTATACACTGAACTGAACTCTGGAACCCAGTTGCAGAGAGGGAGGAATGAAGATCAAAGGGGCCGCGATCAGGCTGGTGAAACCCACAGAAACAGCTAACCTGAACAAGGGGGAACACATGAAACCCAGACTGCTGTCTGGGAGGCAATCACTGGACTGAACCAGACCACTGAATGTGGATGTCAATGAGGAGGCCTCGGCACTCTATGGGGCCCCTGGTAGTGGATCAGTATTTATCTGGTGTAAGAAGCGACTTTGAGAGCCCATCCCACATGAAGGGATGCTCTCTCAGCCTGGACATATGGGGGAGGGCCCAGGCCCAGCCCAGGACGATGTGGTGGACTTTGGGGAGCCCTCATGGAGGGCCCTACCCTCCCTGGATGGGGTGGGTGGTTGGGTGGGAGGGGAGGGAGAGGGAAAAGGGATTGACATGTGAAGCAAGCTTGTTCATAATTTGAACTAGTTATATAAAACAAAATAAAAAGTGGAATGCAAATTGGAAAGAGAAACCAAAATAGCTGACATTTTCTTACAAACAACTAACGTTGCCCTGTCTCCTGTTTTCTTAATTCAGGATGCCTTAACAGATTTTACAACCTATTCAGTGAAAACAAACAAAAGATGGGCTGGGAATTCAAGAAGCAAAATGTTCTCACCCACAAAGACCAGGTTGCTGTAATTCTCCAACAGCACATCAATGCACAAAGCCCTCTGAGCAGAGTCCAGGCATTCCCACTCCTCCCGGGAGAAGTCCACTGCTACATCCCTGAATGTCAACACACCCTGAAATAAAAAAGTATGGTTTGACCAAGTGCTACTTGGATGTGTTTTCCTGGCTACAAGGTGAAACAATTTAGTGAAGAAGGCAAGATAATTACTCAAAAATAGGATTTCTCAATACAGTCACATTCTATCATGAATGATGTAAATCAAAACAAGATGAAACAAGTCTTACAAGAAATAAATGTAATATCTAGCCATGGTCATCTCTATTTTATGGATGTTGTGTTTATGTCACATAAGATCCCATTGTACATGTCTCTGCTTAAATACTGTACCTGTAGTGAGGCTAAAACACTGACACATATCAATCCTGTCTGTATTTGTGCCTCACATGACTCTACTCTAACAGTCAGGCTGGATGTTTACATTCTAGGTCCAATGGCACACCATTAATTAGGAAAGAGGAAGGTATAGACAGAAGAATACATGACTGATTTTATTGACAAGAGTTTTGGGTTTTTTCCACAGTAGCACGGATTGTAACAGGAGTACAGACTATTGATTTTCACATTGACATATAAGGGAAATGGAGTTAATTTTATGACATTTGGGCCAGTATAAACAGAGAAAAATCTGCATCAGCAATCTTTGATATAATCCAAATTTTCCTAAGAATAAGCATAAGCCAACAGAGACAAATGATAATTTTAGAATTTTTTTGAGAATTTCACTTCACTCACAAACTAATAAAAATTGGCCCAGGAGTTGGTAGCACAGGCCATTAGTCCCAGCACTCAGGGGGCAGAGCAGGCAGATCTCTGTGAGTTCAAGACCAGACTCATTCTGGTAGGACAGTCTTCAAAGCCACAGAGAAACCCTAACTCAAAAAAAAAAAAAAAAAAAAAAAAAAAAAAGGAATTCCAAGAATTACATCAAAAATTGTTTAAGGTATAGGTAAGTGAATCCATAGCAGTGAAACATTGAATAAGGTTAATATCAGGAATTTATCAAAAATTAAATTAATTTAATTCCAACAAAATAAAATAGGCAAATTAACAAATGGGCTAAACAGACACTTTTCAAAGACAGAAACTCTACTGGCCAATAAACATTGAAAAAGTGCTCAAGATCACGGAAAGGCTGTCATGGAAATGGTGACTAACCCCAGACAGAATGCTTGTCATCAACTAAACTGCAATAAATGTGAGATGGCACAGGGAGAGAAAAGAAGCCTTACTCACTGTTGATGGAGGGGAGGGTGTAAATTAATACAACTATTGTGGGAAACAGTTTGGAGATTACTGAAAATAACTGAAGACAGAACTAACATATGACACAGCTCTTTCACTGCTGGCTGTATACCCAGAGAAAAACGCACCCTACTATAGAGATATTTATACCCCATCTTACTGCTGTTTTTATCATGAAAGGGAAGTACTAGAATCAAAGCTTTGTCTATCAACAGATGAATGAATGTATTCTGAAAATTGTATAAAAGTGTGTACATGCCAGGCATTGGTGGTGCACACCTTTAATCCCAGCACTCGGGAGGCAGAGGCAGGAGGAACTCTGTGAGTTCCAGGCCAGCCTGGTCTCCAGAGTGAGTGCCAGGATAGGCTACAAAGCTACACAGAGAAACCCTGTCTTGAAAAACCAAAAAAGAAAAAAAAACAAAAAACTGTGTACATTTCAGTAAAAGAGAAAAAAAATTGCAGGAGAATGGACAGACCCAAGTTTTTGCTAATGTGCATTATCTCCCAATCACATGTGTATATAGATACAATGTTAATGTGGAAACTGTATAACTTGGAGAAAAGAGAACTGGAAGGTAAAATTATCAGGGACTGAATGCAGGTAATGAATACCAGTTATGGAAAAGTTAAGTTAAGACCTTTTCTAGTTCTAATCCTGTCAAAGGATTTTGGTGTTTAGGTGGTGGATAAGGAAATTTCAATATATTCAATTATTAAGTATAAAATCACACGTGATGTTCTAGAGCTTCTGTGCCCTCAGAGGTCTCAGCCTGTACAGACTACATTGAGTTTTATAGTCTTTGGGTCTGCTTATTGCAATGTGAGATTTTATTGTTGTCTGTTCACAGAATTGATCCTGATAAAAATTTAAAAATTCTCAGAAGGAAAAAGATCAAAGATTTTTAATTTATCAAAGTAGAGAATGATTAGATAGAAAGTGGAATGGACCACTGACCTGTGACGTATTTACTGGAAAATTAGCCATTTCTTACTGTTTCTCTTCTTTCTCTTTCAGGACCAATGAACACTTGGCTGACTTCCCTATAAAATAAAGGGTCAGAATGTAGGAGTAATACTGAAACCTGTTAGAGAACAATGTCAAACCACATGAAAAGACCCAAGAAAAAGAATATGACCAGGTGTCTGGTCAATGATCTTTAACATAGGAGAGCATGGAAAGACATTTGAAACATGAAGAGAAAAATCACCAGCAAGCATCTTGAAGCACAAAGAACACTACTCTGTTAAAACTTATGGAGACCAAGCTAATCACCAACACCACAATTGATTTCACTAAAGCAACACTGCAGATAATGAATCTGAGGCAAAACCTACACAGGAGAATCAGAGGTATCTTCCATGAGATCATGTGAAATAATAAGTTTCATGGTAAGAAATATGAAGAATAGATAAATCCAGGAAAATTGTAAAGAAACCATCCATGAGCAAGACAGCAAAGCACTATTCCTCGAAATGAAAGATGACTACTACTATAAACCGACCAGCAACATAAAAACAAAACCAGAGTATTAAAGGGCCATGAACAAAAATGAGCCACACTGAAAATCAAAATAGAGAATCCTCAAATAAACAACCTGGAGTAACCAGAAAAGGAACAAGACAGCACTGGGTAGTGTGAGGGACTGGCAGAGATGGAGTAACAGGGAACAAGTGATTGAAGGGGGAAATGGAAAGACAGTGATGAGGATTTCATTACGGAGAACAGCTGGATATATAACACAGAAGAATGAGAATAATATAATATTAAGGTTCTCTGGATATATCATAAGGAATCCATGTATTCCTTGACTATTATCCATCAATGTGGTGATGTCTTGCTTGTACAAATACAGCCTCTGAGGGACAGAGAATAGAGCTAGGTGTTGGTGGCGCACACTTTTAATCCTAGCAATACGCATGTAGAGGCAGATGGATCTCTGAGTTTGAGGACATCATGATCTACAGAGCGAGGTCCAAGAAATCCAGGGATATATAAAGAAACACTGTCTCAGGGAAAACAAAACAAAACTTCTACCCATATGGGGCACCAGATCTCATTTTAGATGGTTGCAATCCACCATGCAGTTACTGATGATTTAATTCAGGACCTCAGGAAGAGCAGCCAGTGCTCTTAACCCCTGAGCCATCTCTCCAGCCCCACTCCCTGTTTTTAAGCAAAATGATGAGAAATCAGAGAGAAGGAACAATCCACAGCCACACCTTATGTCCTTAGCCTTTCAGCAGACAAGAGAGGCAGCTTATATCCCATTTATACCCAGGCATCTCACTTTCCTGTCTGGCTCTAAAGACGTACATACCTATATGCTTAGTGAGTGGCAAGCTCCATTCTCTGACCTGCAGACAGGCTTTATTTGTACAAGCAAGATTATCTCCACACATCAACTAAAAAATGCCTATTATACCTATAAGTCTCTGTAAGCAATTATAGTTAGAGAATAAATGATAATTTCCCCAATGCATTGGTGATGCCCTCACAAGAGCCACAGAGTTTCGACCAAAACAACAAACACCAGGTGTAGGATGTCTTCTTTAAACTTATTGGACACAGTTGTCGAAGAGAATTCTAAACATTACAGGGTACTGCTGTTGCACATGGTTGCCTCCCAAAGAAAGATGTTAAGTCCCTAGTGTTGAAGAAGCCACACAATTCCCACACAAATCCTAGAGGACTAGAGATTTTAAGGTTTGCTGCCTGGCAACTACCTTTCATGGTACCAGAAGTAAACATGCAACATCCAAAGGACAGTGCCAAGCAAGAGTCCTATTCAGCTGTGACACCTCTGAAACAAACAATGCACTCTGCATGATAGCCCTAAGGGTGCAAGGGTGGCACACATACCTCAGAGGTAACCAACATATTCTAATTGGACTAAGACACTCTCAAAGAGAGAAAACAAATGCCTGGTACTGGAAACCTACCCACATCTCCAGGTCTAGCAAAGGCATGGATCTGGGAGGAGAACCTAAAAACACTACTTTACTGCTACAAAGAAATTTTGAGGTGTTCCTCAGCTAAAATCTAAAAGCTGTCTGCTAACTCAAATCTCCATTTCCATTTGCCACTCTGTTGAATACGGAATTTTATTTTATTTTTTTTGGACAGCCAACTAAGCACACAGCTATTCCCACAGAACAGTATATGACACTGGAGCCTCAGGATGATGGCAATGGAAAACAAGAACATGACAGTTTCCCATTTCAGACCCTGAGGTTTCTGGTTATGAAAAGCTAACTGTCCAGAGTCTTCCTAACACACAGAGAAATTAAGCCTCAAGGATTTCTCTGCCTGAATACATCTGGCTTGAATTCTTCCCCAGAATAAATGGTATAAAATAAGGTGCTGGGTGTGGCAGTCATTCGGCACCTCAGCACCAAGGCTGGAAGGCTGCCTTCTATCCACAGCCAGCCTGGGCTACACAGGCAGATACCACTTCAAAGAGATAAATAACTAAAAGAAGCCCCACCCCGAGAATTCTGATTCTAAGCCTATTTCCCCTTCTGCAAAATGAAGGAGTTGGAGTTGGGTGGGTCAGGGTAAGTTTTGGATAGTGTTTTGGCCAGGCCATTTCAAAGGGTGAATGGAGAAAGCAACCTAAACTCTAACGTGAACCCAATAGAGAAGGGGGATGAGGCAAAACTGGAGAGGTGAACATGGTGGGGGAGGCGGCAAGACAGAGGGCTAATACGACTTTAAATGGGCAAGGTAAACTGTGGACCATCAGGTCTGCTTCGTCTCATGTAGCCCAGGCTGATTTCAAACTCTGCATAGCCAGAGACGACCATGAACTCCTGCTCTTTAACTCCTCAGCCTCCTGATTGTTGGGTAACAGGTGCACCACCACCTGTTTGTGTGGTGCTGAGGATGGAGCCCAGGACTTCATGCACCCACTCAGCTGCAGCCATCTGCTCTACCTGATTGTCTCATCCATTCCAGTGTTCACACCTGCTGCCAGGCAACAGGTACTCTTTGCTTCGCCACACTGGCCTTGAGCTCACAGGCTTGGGAGTGTCTCCTGCTTTGGCTTCCTGAGTAGCTAGGACCATAGGTGTAGGCCACTATGATGAGCCCCCAAACATTTGGGTTTTTGTTGCTGTTGTTGTTTTTGTTTTGTTTTGTTTTTTAGACAGCCTCATTATGTAGCCCAGACTGGCTTCAAACTCATGGCCATCCTCCTTCCTCAGCCCCTGGATGTGTACCATGACGTCAGGTCCCTAAAACTGATCTTTCTCTTGAGATAGGCTCTTATGTAGCCCATTTGGTCTGGAACTCACAATGTAGCTGAGGACCCTGACCTTGCTTCCAGAGTGCTTGGAGGCAGGCCTGCACCACTATGCTACTTTCTGTGATGCTGGGGACAGCTTGAAGCCACTGATGCACACGAGGCAGGCACATACCAACCCAGCCTCAAACTGACTCTGACCTAAAAAACTAAGGTTTGCCTGCTGTCCCATCCACTGGGACACAGTCCAGATTCTGACCCACATGCCGTCTCCTCACTGACAAGCAATGCTGTATTTGGAGTGTGAATTCCACCCTCTGCTACCCTGGCTGCAGCTTCAGGACGGACTGTTTTAGCAACAAATGTCCCATGTTTTGAAATGAGTCAAGATGGTTTCCCCCATTAGCTAGCCCTGGTGCAGTACTTGCCAGGACCTAGACTTTAAAACTCCCACAGCCAACAAGATGCTCCTCAGAGAAACTCAAGGTCCTGGGGATATTGCCATCACCATCACCTGGCCTTCTGTGGCATCAGAAGGATAGAGCTACAACCAAGGTTAACACCAGCTAGCCACCTCTTCTAGAATCTAAGGAACACTCAGGTCAGGAGTGGAGCGGTGCTTACTGTTCTGGCACCCACAAGGCAGAGGAAAGTCACAACAATGGCTGATGAACCGATGGTCACTGTAGGTTTGCCCCAGGTCAGCACTAGCTGCAAGTGGCCAACTGCCTTGGGGCATCTTGCTGGGGACAGGTAATGGTACCTGTGTCAGCCCTCCATACCTCTGGGCTACAGTCCTGCTGTCCTCTCCTTGATGGCCCAGATCCCACTTCCTGCTGGCTTCCAGGACTGCAGCCACAGCGATGCCAGTTCTGTAGAGTGGGTCCCTGTTATCACCAGAAGTTCACATCAGACCTCTGCAGTGAACTGGGGGCACCCCTATGTACCAATGTTCTCTGAGCAGAAGCGTGAACCAGGATTTCTCTGTGGCTCTCCCTCTGCCCAGTGCCTGTCCATGCTTGGTCATGCCCCACAGTCCATCAGGATTCAGAGCTCCACTGCTGGCTTGCCATGTGCTCAGCTGCTGGGCTTGGGGAGGAGGTGCAGGAAGCCTGGCCTGGTGGGCCCCTACACATCATGGCGGCTGAAGGCAGTTCAGATGGCTCTGGCGGTCATACTGGAAATGGTCTGTGAGGAAAATGTTGCGGTACTGGAATTCACCTTGCTGGGGAAACAGTACACCATTGTGGGGCTTCTCCACTGGGCTCCACAGGTGCTCTCTTGCTGCTCAGGTCTGATGTAGACACTGGGAGTAGAGGTGGCACCAAGCCTGATGGTTTGCATCGTACTTGGTCTTGCTGTACAGAAAGACGCCAAGGATGGCAGTCATCATGCCCAGCACATTGGTGCTGGTCACTGGATTACGCGGCATGATGAGGCACACAGTGATGGCCATGATCCTCTTGGTGGCATTACCCACTGAGTAACTGAGTGGACTGATGAGATTAAGGATGCTAAAAGCGATGACATTCTGTGCAAAGTTGCAGAATCCAATGACCGCTAAGAGCAGCAGTGTCCAGGGCCAATGAGACGCATAGGCCAGGTCGCTGCTGACCAGGAAAGTGGAGAGGTCCACCAAGACTCACTCAGGGATCATGAAGAACACGGCCTGGCAGCCTAGGATGTTGAGCAGCCCCAGGTGGTGGATCCTAGAGTCCTCAACACCTTTTGGGAGATGTTCTGAAGGGAGAAGCACAGCGTGGCTGCCAGGGCGCTGACCAGCCTCCACACATCAAAGGGCAGTTCTGTGACAGTGGCCAGCAGGACTACTCTGATGATGGGGACCTCTGTGCGCTGTTTTTTCTTTCATGATGATCCGGGACAGGAGGCCCACCCAGATGGGCAGGGTGGCCTTAACGGTGTGTTTGTAGGACACCGGCACCTTCCAGATGCTGACATGTGAAGTTCTTGCCAAAGGCGATCAGCAGCACTTAGCGCGGGTAGAAGCGCGGCGGCAGCCCGGCGCACAGGGCCAGGATGTGGCACAGCGACACGGGGACCGGGAAGGCGATCAGGATCACCTTGTTGACCTCGTTGCCGCCAGCGCTCATCGCGTACCACAGGGGACACAGCGCCGCCACCCGCGCGTCCTCGCGCGCCCCGCCGCCGCCCCCTGCGCCCGGGACCCCCGCGGCCGCCGCCGCCGCCGCCGCCATCCTGTCCAGTGGCCGCCCCTTCCGGCTGGACGACCGCCGGACGCGGAACAGCCCGGGAATACGGAATTTTATAACATGGTAATTAGTAAGGATGGTTGTAAATTTCAAGACCCTTGTCGGTCCCACCATAGCAAAGAGAATCGTGCTTGCAAATCTTCACATAAATTCAAATTATCTTTTAGATTATTTCTACAAGAATATTCTGGCGATCAGATCAACTGAAATACTAGGCTCATTCCATATAATCTAAAATACACCAAAGGAAAGACATGCACAGCAGAATCTCGGAGCCGGCTTCCAGATGAGCAGCAGAGAAACTGCTCGCATCCCGGTCCCTCCCTCCCGGGTCCCAGCCACGGAGCTCCTCTGACCTGGGAGCTTCCAGGGCCGCCGGGCTGCGGTTCCCGCCACTGCGCTGCTGACTGCTGACTTTCCCAGGCCGCCCTGCGAGCAGGGACACTGTGGATCCCGACGTCTCAGGCCCGGGGGACCCGCCGTGTCCTCCGCACCCGGGTCTGCAGCGCGCCGTTCCCTCCGTGCAGGACCCTGAGAGCCAGGCCGGGTGGTCCTCACCCAGTTCCGGACTGCAAGGCTCACCAAGTCCAAAAGGGAATGGAGGAATTTCCGGTCCCTTCAGCCTGGATCTTTGAAGACTCCTCCTCCTGTACCCTCCCACTTAAAAAAAAAAAAAAACAAAAAAACTTTTGTCACATGGTTGGTCAAAAATCGCCTAAATTGGCTGGGCTTTGCTGGTGCACGCCTTTAATCCCAGCACTCGGGAGGCAGAGGCAGGAGGATCTCTGTGAGTTCAAGGCCAGCCTGGTCCCCAGAGCGAGTGCCAGGATAGACTCCAAAGCTACACAGAGAAACCCTGTCTCGAAAAACAAACAAACAAACACAAACAAACAAACAAACGGCCTAAATTGAAAGGGTAGGCTCAGTTTCCCAACTCCACTCCTCTGATTCTTTTCCTCTGATTAGACCGTTGTCCCCTCCCCATTGGGGATCAGTCCCTCCCATGCCACCATCTGCTGCCTTGCACACAGCTCCAGCTGTCAGGCTGCCCTGCACCCGCTCTGCACAGACGCCCCACGTGCTTGCTGCCAGCCTAGATCAGAACTGCACCCGGATATGTGACCACGTTGTGAGTTCTGAACCCTTCAGATAAAAGACAGGCAGTATTCCCTGCTTGACTACCAACCTCCGTGGCTACATACTTAGAGCAAAGGACAGAGGCTTATGATCACAAACAATACAAGGCAAAACGAAGTACTATAATTTGGCCTATGTGAGACAATATTTAGGAATTTGGATGTTGAAAACGTGCCCAAGTTTTGAAGATCCATAGAGACCACCAGGGAGACAGACCCAGTGAAATGTAAAAGCAAGTTTTTACTGTTCATCCAACCATGGCAGATAAAATATAGAAAACAAACACTTTTTAATGCAGTGGTGTGTTGGGCCCTTCCCCCATAGGGGTCTGCTGACCAGCTTGTGACTAGGAGCTTACCTAGCAGGTACATCCTGTTTTCTTCTTTCCTTGAAGGCCTGAGTGCAAGTTCCTGTTACCCTGTTATTCACCCATTCAGGATTGCCTGGTGGGCCTGGGAACCTGAACTTGTAATCTGGGTAGTTTT
Source organism: Cricetulus griseus (assembly GCF_003668045.3). Lineage (NCBI taxonomy): Eukaryota > Metazoa > Chordata > Mammalia > Rodentia > Cricetidae > Cricetulus > Cricetulus griseus. The sequence continues at coordinate 19,667,924 of NC_048602.1, read as the reverse complement.
CCACCATGCCTGCTGATTGGTATATAACCCCCCCTTCTTGTTGGAATAAAGGGCATTCTCCCTGCAAGAAAGACCTGCTGTCTTGTCTTTATTTAAATGCTCAAGCCCCTCGCCCTACACTGGGGAAGTGTTGTAGTGCAGGCGCTAGTGTTGAGTGCCTAGGCCTTTGCTGTGCTAGGTGCAGAAAATAAGTAAGTTACATGGCCCAGCCCTGAAAACATCGGTTACACCTTCCCTTCTAAGGCTCTGTGAACACTGAGAAAGAGCAGGAGGAAATAGAGTAAGAAGGAAAGAGTAGGAAGGGCTATCTGTCCAGAAAATTGTCCATTTCCTTTAAATTTTCAAATTTTGTAGAGTACAGGTTTTCAAAGTATGACCTGAAGATTGTCTGGATGTCCTCAGTGTCTATTGTTATGTCCGAAAATGTTGGTGATTTTGTATTTGGGGCACAGAGGTTTAGAATTGAGACTTCATTCTGATGGATTTTTCCTGTGATGAATATGAAATGACCTTCTTCATCTCTTTTGATTGATTTTAGTTTGAAGTCTAAATTGTTAGATACTAGGATAGCTACCCCAGCTTGTTTCTTGGGTCCATTTGATTGGAATATCTTATCCCAACCCTTTACTGAGGTAATGTCTGTCTGTGAATACGAGGTGTGTTTCTTGTATGCAGCAGAAGGATGGATTCTGTTTTCATATCCAATCTGTTAGCCTGTGTCTTTTTATAGGTGAGTTAAGACCACCAGTAGCACAAATACTGAGATCAACAATTGATAAATGGGACCTCCTGAAACTGAGAAGCTTCTGTAAGGCAAAGGACACAGTCAGTAAGGCAAAACAACAGCCCATACAATGGAAAAAGATCTTCACTAAACCCACATCTGACAGAGGACTGACCTCCAAAATATACAAAGAACTCAAGAAGCTAGTCTCCAAGACACCAAACAATCCAACTAAAAAGTGGGGTACAGAACTAAATAGATAATTCTCAATAGAGGAATCTAAAATGGCTGAAAGACACATAAGAAAGTGTTCAACATCCTTAGCCATCAGGGAAATTCAAATCAAAACAACTCTGAGATATCATCTTACTCCTGTCAGAATGACCAAAATAGACTGGGCGTTGGTGGTGCACGCCTTTAATCCCAGCACTCGGGAGGCAGAGGCAGACGCAGGTGGATCTCTGTGAGTTCGAGGCCAGCCTGGTCTCCAGAGGGAGTGCCAGGATAGGCTCCAAAACTACACAGAGAAACCGTGTCTAGAAAAAAAAAAAAAAAAAAAAAGAATGGCCAAAATCAAAAACACCAATGACAGTTTATGCTGGAGAGAATGTGGAGAAAAGGGAACACTCCTCCACTGCTGGTGGGAGTTCCAACTTGTACAGCCACTTTGGAAATCAGTATGGCAATTCCTCAAGAAAATTGCAATCAGTCTACCACAAGATCCAGAAATTCCACCCTTGGAAGCACATTCATACAACAAGGACATCTGTTCAATGATGTTCATAGCAGCATTATTTGTAATAGCCAGAACTGGAAGCAGCCTAGATGTCCCTCAACCAAAGAATAGATAGAGAAAATGTGGTACATTTACACAATGGAGTACTGCTCAACAGAAAACAACAATGGAATCTTGAAATTTGCAGGAAAATGGATGGAACTAGAAGAAACCATTCTGAGCAAGGTAACCCAATCACAAAAAGACAAACATGGTATGTACTCACTCATATGTGGATTTTAGACATAGAGTAAAAGATTACCAGCCTACAATCCACACTGCCAGGGAAGCTAGTAAACAAGGAGAATCCTAAAGTGACATACATGGTCCCCTGGAGAAGGGGAAAGGGTCAAGATCTCCTGAGCAAATTGGGAGCATGGGAAGAGGGGGGAGGGAGACAGGAGAATGAGAAGGGGAGGAGAGGAGGGATGCAGAGGACATGAGGGAGCAGAAAGGTTGAGTCAGGGGAAGAATAGAAGAAAACAAGAATGGAGATACCATAATAGAGGGAGACATTTTAGGTTTACAGAGAAATCAGGCACTAGGGAAATGTCTTGAGAGCTACAAAGATGACACCAGCTAACAATCTAAGCAATGGAGGAGAGGCTACTTTAAATGCCCTCCCCTAATAGTGAGATTGATGACTGACTTATATGCCACCTGATAGCCCTCATCCAGCAGCTGGTGGAAGTAGAAGCAGACACCCACAACTAATCACTGAACTGAACTGGAATCCAGATGCAGACAAGTGAAGACCAAAGGGGTCCAGACCAGGCTGGTGAAACCTACATAAACAGCTGACCTGAACATCGGGGAGTTCTTGCTCCACAGACTGATAGCTGGGATACCAGCATGGGACTGATCCAGACCCCAGGAACATGGATTTCATTGAGGAAACCTTGGAAATCCACAGGACCTCCTGTAGTAGTTCAGTACTTATCTCTAGCATCGGTGTGAATTTTTGGAGCCCATTGACACAGATAGACACACAAACACACTCATGTACATTCTCACTCATATATATATACATATGACTTACAGCCTTTTGTGCAATCAATCCAACAATGGCTAGCTATGAACAGAATGTCCTACACTCTAGTAAATTGCTCAGTCCATAAGGCTGGATGTCTCAGTTGGTCTTTACCGTATGATGGAATCACAAAGTACAGGCCTGGGTGCCACTGAAGGGATGTGTGTGCTATAAAATCTAGGGCAAGCAGACAAGGAGAAAAATCTTCCTTCTTCCATGTCTTTTTATGGGCTTCTAATAGAAGGTGTGGCCCAGGTAAAAATTGTATCTTACAGCCTCATAGTCATTTTCAAAGACGTGTGTCTTCCCACCTTAAGATATGGGTTAAGGGCATTTGTCCTCCTACCCCTAAGGTCTGGACTGGGAGTGGATTCACACATTTCAAATCAAAGAAAGATAATCTATTGCAGATGTACCCTCCATTTGTGGATTGTAGGTCATTCCAGATGTAGTAAATTAGACAACCAAATATAGTCATCACTAGTCCACCAATTTTTACTTTGACACACAATCATTCCTATGTCATGATTAATCTCCAAATGAAAAAAACATAGGGTCATGATAGCACCTAAACCTTTTATAACCATACCAAATAGAATTAAAAATGTGTAACATTGTTAACCCTGTCATAATTACACCTATCATGATATAAATCTCTCTCTTACAAGTGCAAACACATTTTAAATTTAGAATAAGTGTCAGTGTCTCTTTTACAACACGAGTTTAACATCTCAAATTTAAGTATTGTAACAATTCATATTCTCTTCATTGATGTTACACCACCTGATAAAGAAATTGAAATAAAACACAAATACAAGCTGAGCAGTGGTGTGTCATGCATTTAATTCCAGCACTTAGTAGGCACAGGCAGGTAGATCTTGTGAGTTCCAGGACAGCCTCCAAAGCCAAAAAGCTAGTTCCAAGACAGGCTCCAAAGACACAGAGAATCCCTGTCTCAAAACACACCTTCCCCCAAAGAAACCACAAATATCTGTATAAAAATACTTCCAGGAAAATACAATAGAAACACTAACATCAACTATAATCTTAGCTTCTTTTACTGGACACATGGCCTTAAGAAGAATTTATAACTACCTTCCTCTACTTCTGTATTCCTGCCAGGTCTTGGCTCCATCCCCAGAAAGTGACCCATTCCTTGATTCCAAATGGGTGTGCGCATGTATCTTCTTTTGTAACCTGCCTTTATAAGGCTTGCCCATTTCTTCCTTGTGAGGGGAGTGTGGATTGAGAAACACAGGTAAAGACACTAAGAAAAAGACAGAGACACAGAATACTGGGCCCCAGAGTTTATTCTTCAACATTCTTAAATACCCCTACCAAAAATCAGACCATGGCAAATTTTTTTTTCAAGACAGGGTTTCTCTGTGTAGCTAAGGAGCCTATCCTGGCAGTCACTATGGAGACCAGGCTGACCTTGAACTCACAGAGATCTGCCTGCCTCTGCCTCCCTAGTGCTGGGATTAAAGATGTGCGCCACCATTGCCCAGCCATGGCAAACTTTTTTGTCATGTACAAGGAACAAACGCTTTTTTCTTTGATTCTGTAAACATTTGGTAACCACACCTTAGACTGAATTTTTTGGTATCTAGCCTTGGGGGTCAAGAGTAACCACACCTCAGACTAAGTCTGTTGTTACTTAGATAAGACATCCAAGACCAAGATCAAACATCCTACAGTGCTATGCCTTAGACCTTTAAGGCTTTTGACATGAGAAGATACTTTTGAACTCTCTGAACTTAATTCAAGATGAAACGGAGCCATCTCTGTGGGCCCCAACAATCAAATCAGAAATCAAAGCAGCCAGAAATTCTCAGGAATCCACAAGGTTGACCCCATCTAACATTCCTAGCAACAGTGAAAAAGATATCTTTTCTCTAGAGTTTTGTTGAAGAGAGGGAGGAGAGATCATCTGAAAAAGGGGATCAAGAACATGATGGGGAAAAAACCACAGAGACAGCTGACCCAAGGTACTGGCACGCAGCAGATCAAACCACAAAGATATCACCCTCATTCAGAGGGCCCACATTCAGTTTGGTCTCATGCAGGTTCAGCAGTGCTCAATCAATAGTGCTTGAGCTGCCAGTACCTTGGGTCAGCTGTCTCTTCAACAAAACTCTAGGAGCTCAGTCCTGTACTTGGCTGTGGATTTCCACATCTGCCCCATCAGTTATTGGATGAAGGTTCTGTGATGATAATTAGGGTAGTTACTAATCTGATTAAGGGGAAGGCCAGATCAGATATCTTTTTCACTGTTGCTAGGAATTTCTCTAGCACCAGGTTGCTCTCTAACCCCATAATAACTCCCTCTATCAATTTATCTGTCTCATTGCTCTCCCTCTGCATCCATCACCCATCCCAGCTTTCTAGATCCATCAAGTTCCCATCCCCGGTGCCTCTCCCAGTTTACCTGGAAGATATTAACTATTTTCCCTTCCTGGGAATCTCTGTGTGTATCCATCTTTGGGTCTCCCTTTCTAGGGCAGTCAACTTCATTATTAACTCAATCACAGTAACAAACATTCACAAACAGTAAAGGAATATTCCATGGTTATTCCTTTCTGAGGCTATAGGATTAAGGGTAATGGAAGCCCAAAGTGCCCAGGGAAAGGCTTAGCTTCTACTTCAATAAAATATTAGTTCCAGTTGTCTAGAACTAAGACTTCTATGGTAGCAGAACTTAATGTTGAGGCAACAGGAAGCAAAAATTTCCCTTTTTTTCCAGACAGGGTTTTTATCTGGCTTTGGAGGCTGTTCTGCAACTAGCTCTTGAAGACAATGCTGACCTTGAACTCAAAGATTTCCTCCTGCCTCTGCCTCAGGAGTGCCGAGATTAAAGGTGTGTGCCACCACTGCCCAGCTGCAAAAATTTCCTAGTGGATCATTAGAAGTGATAGTAAGAACTATACATTTTCCTCCCCTTAATTCCTGGGACATCTTGATCCTCACTATGGGAGAAACTTTACCATATCTTGGACACTGATTCAAGGAATATACTGCCTTCTGGAGAGCCCTGCTACAGCTCTGGAGGCTGCTGTCACCTAATTGGTCCTGTAACCATTTCTTCAAAAGCCTATTGCTTCTTTCTATATGCTAGTGTATATACACACTAACATATGTGTATGTATATAGATGCATATGTATATATATATATGCATACATAAAGATGTGTGTATATATAGGGGATTTATTGCAGTGACACTGAGCCTGCTGGTCAGCTATTACATCAATGACTAGCTGTAAATGGAAAATCCAAAAATCCAGTTGCTCTATCCACAATGCTGGATGATTCAGATGGTCTTCGCTGTAGGCTGGAATCACATAGAAACAGGCTTCAATGTCACTGAAGGTGTGGATATGCTAACAAAGAAATGAGCCAATAAGAAGACAATGAGCCTGTCATTATATAGCCTTCCAGTAGAAGCTGTGAAGGTGTAACTTCCAGACAGAAGATTGTTTTCAAACGTGTATGTCTTCCATCTCAAATGTGTGGACTACAAGTGGATTCACCCATTTTAAGCAAGCAAAAATTACCTTTTCAGGTGTTCCACCCATTTCTGAATTGTAATTCATTCTAGATGAAGTCAAGTTGACAACCAGGAGTAGTTATAACACCTAGTACTGCCAGAAACTACACCCCTAAAATCTCACCAACAAACACACATATAATATGAGCAAAGCAACAACAAGTACAATGGATATGACAAAGTGGATGGGAAAAAGCCCACCAGGCCTCCACCCTACACAGAGAACTGCAGGCAGCCAGGGAATGCTGGGAGCAAGGGACATGGTCTCCCCTCAGAAAGAGCACAACAATTGGTTATTTAATACCAAATAGTCAGTATTGAAAGCACGCATAACACTACATATAATAATGATTGAGTAGTTTATAAATTTATATGCATATAGTTACCATATATACGTATTAATTGGTAATGAAAAAGAGGCCACAAATTTGAAAGATAGCAGGGGGGTGGGATGAAAGCAAGAGAATAAATATTCTAATTATACAATAACCTCAGAATTAATAATGTCAAAAAGGAAGTCAAAATAAAACAAGGAAACACAAGATAACAACAACCCAAGCCAAAACCAAACAAGAAAACTAAGTTCTATACCTATCAGGAAATGTAGACTATGAGTTCTTTCCCTCTCCACGGTTACCTTCATCATGTAAAGAAATGATAACTAATTTTGGCCACAATGTGAGGGAAAGAGATCATGCACTGCAGTGTGACTAAGTAGTTTAGAATCAATGTTCGAAATCAGTCTAGATGATCTAATAAAAGTAGATTGGACTCCATTATCAATTCTTCTGAAGAAAGTCTTCTCCTGCCTACATTAGGATAATCGTGAGGAAATTGCTCTCAGAAGAAGTCTCCAGAATTGTTGTTAGTGAAACACAATGTGTCAAAACAAATTTCATGTCCCACTTCCACCTCCCATAGATCCCTTTCCACTCTTTAACCAATCCCTCCACCATTCCTGTATCCTAAGTTTCTGTCTCCTCTGTCCTTCCAGGTCCCCCTGTTCTGCTGCACAGTTGAGCAGGTCTGGGTGATCAGTGAGCCTGCACATGAGAAAGAGATTGTTTAGGAAGCTCCTGGATTTCTCACACAGTACTGTACTCAGTAGATGAAGATAAAACTAAATACAGAATTATACAAATTACTTCCTAACTGTCATGTAATATCTCAATACTAGTAACATTTAGAAAGCCTTTATAGTTGGCTTCTCTTGAATCCCACATCCAATCCCAGCTCAGTCAAAACTGAGGGCCAGAAATGGTAATAATGATTAGGAAGAGAATATTGTACAATATAGAGGTTCTAAATTGAGTATGGATCAATAAACATAGAGACATACACCTTCCAAAGGACATACAGGAAGAAGGGAGAACATCCCATGCATTTTTTTCCTTTGAGGATTTCATTTATTCTGTGGAATGTGAGACTCATTCACACAAGCTCACATACTTGCCAATCTGTCAAGAAATTCTGAGGAGGAGCAAGGGAAACTACAAGGAAACAAATACAGATTCACTCCTTTGCCATAGTAGACCCTGTATCTGCAATAAACCCTCTTGTACTCTGGATATGAGGGCAACATAGGCAGCAGTCTCCAGAGACTGGGCAATATGAGCAACGTATTGACTATTGGTATAGATGTTTAGTGCCCCCGTGGGGAAGAGCTGTAGATCCATGGCCAAGGCTAGGAGTTCAGCCATTTGGGCAGAAGCTGCAGTGATTCTGGCTGTCTTAATGATGGGAAAAGATAGAACTACAGCTGTACCCTTTGAAGAACCATCGGTGAAAACCACACACCCCTTGGAAATAGGCTGAGAGACTACAATCTTTGGAAAAATCAAAGGATGTATCTTAAAAAAGGAAACCAAATTATTGGATGGGTAATGGTTGTCAAAATCACTCTGGGTAGCAGAGAGAAAAATGGCCCAATCACAGCTATTATTTTGTAGCCACTCTAATTTTTGATGGGACAAATGTGTAGCAAATTGATCAGGCTCCCTACCAAAAGTTTGTAAGGCAACCTTTTTGCTTTAAATAGGAGTGTAACTATAGCTTGGGGATAGGATACCACTGATTTAGATGGGGAGGCTTGAGAATGAACCCAAAGAATAGGATTCTCTTGCCAAAAAACTCCCGTAGGGGCATGAGCAGAGCAAAATACTTGATACATGGTATGGCTATTAGCCATGCCTTGAGGCAAAACTACCCACTGATATCTCTTATAAGGCTCTCTTAAATTTAAAGATGGAACAATGAAAGCAAAGCGCTGACAATCAGCAGGGTGTAGGGGAATGGTGAAAAAGCAATCCTTTAAATCTATCACAAGCAAGTGCCAATTTTTTGGGATGACTACTGGGGCTGGCAACCCTGGCTGAGTGGTACACATGAGCATCATAGTCTTATTAACCTGTCTCAGGTCTTGTAACGGCCTCCATTTATCTGATTTTTTCTTAATAACAAATATGGGAGTATTCCAGGGGGAGATAGAAGGGACAATATGACCGGTATTGAGTTGCTCCTGGACCAAGGCATGAGCAGCCTCCAACTTTACTTTAGATAGGGGCCATTGTCTACCCAAACGGGTTCATCATTTTTCCAGATGATAGGAATTGGAGGTATGTGAGGCTGCAGAACAATGGCCCCCATTAAAAATGCCCCAATCCTCTCCGGTCTCCAAGCCATCTCTGCACTGGGGGTTTATCAGATACAGGTAGGGGTCACCCTGTAAATTCTTTCCAATCCCTCTTCCTGGGCAATAGCCTTGCTCTCTAAGCATGTGCTGCACAGGAGGTTTGGTCAGTACGGCCCCCATGGCTTCTAGGATATCTCTGCCCCACAGATTGATCGGGATGTGAGGCAAAATGAAGGGCTGAAATATTCCTGAATGTCCCTCATTGTCTTGCAGGGGCCATGCCTTGGGCCAATGGTTGAGGGAAATGACAGACGTGTCTGCACCCATGTCCAAAAGCCCCTGAAAAGCCCGTCCTTCAATAGTCAGGGTCATCAAGGGTCTGGACTCCAGAGTGGACACCCAACATGCCATAGGTCCCGTAGATCCAAACCCCCTTCTCCTCTTACAGGCTTAAGGAAGGGGTTATTAGTGGTAAATTTAGGGGATAGAACTAACTGAGCAATTCTAGCTCCTTGGGGTATAACAGTGACTCCCTTGCCAGCTTCCACCATTATTTTGATCTCTCCTTCAGTATCTTCATCAATCACTCCTGGAATGACCCTAACTCCCTGATGTAGAGCACTACTCCTTCCTAAAATCAACCCAATTGAGCCCGGTGGTAAAGGGCCTTTAACTAGTGTGCACAAAGCTTGGGGTCCCATCTGTGGGGTCAATACTGCTCTGGAGGAGGAGCAGAGGTCCAGTCCTGTACTTCCTGGGGTACCTCTGACAAGGTCCTGGATACAAAGGGCTTCCTCCGGGGTAGGACCTGAATAGGGTGGGAAATAGGTGTATCTAGGGCTTCGTACACCTGGGAATATGGGGCCCGGAATGGACCCCGACTCCCGTTTCCCAGAAGTGGCAGAGGGTTACCCTGTACATCAGCCTTTGATCTACACTTATTGCCCCAATGATGTTCCTTTTTACATCGGGGACAAAGACCTGGCCCTGGGCAAGGAGGTGCAAAAGAGTCTTTAACAGAACAATTTTTCTTAAAGTGACGCCCTTGCCCACATCCAAAACATGTCTTAAATCTGCCCCCTCTACCGATCCTCTTATTACCCTGCATGGCAGAAGCAATAACTTGTCCCATAATGTGGTGTCCATCTATATCTCTACAAATTCGAATATAATCATTGAAGCTTCTGGTCTTATGAGGCCATAAGGCCTCCTTGCAGTACTTGTTGGCGCTTTCAAAAGCTAATTGTTTTACTATAGGCATGGCATTATCGGCATCCCCAAACATGTACCCTGCAAGTTGCAGGAGCCGATCCACAAACTCAGAATAGGGTTCAGATGGTCCCTGAAGGACCTTAGAAAGTTGGTCTCCTGCAGCCTTATTAGGTAAGGCTTTCCATGCTCAGCCAGCAGCCTCTGAGATCTGTGCATATACATCAGGGTCATAAAGAATCTGCTGGCCTAGACCTGCATAAGCTCCCCTGCCAGTAAGCATTTCTAAGTTCCTTTCAGGGAAACCAGCAGCTGTGTTGCGCTGCGCTGTTTGATTACAAAGTTCTTGGTATTCACCCCTCCAGATCAAATAATCCCCACCTGACAGTGTAGCTCGACATAATTGCTGCCAATCACTGGGGGTGCAATTCAAGGCCGCAAAGGATTCAAAAATAGCCAGGGTAAAAGGGGCATGAGGCCCGTATGCCTCAACTTCCTCCTTTAGTTGTTTTATATCCTTAAAGTTAAGAGGAGCATGCTCTCTCTGACTCTGGTCTCGAGGATTAATTGTCTCTATGTCTGGGAATATCACTCTACCCTTCTGCTCTTCAGGAGGGGCTGAAGGAAGACAGAAAAAGCTAGAATGCTCTGGATTACGAGCAGGGGGATGCGGCTCAAGGGAGCATCTCCTAAGCTTTAGGTTTTAATTTGAGGATGTCCTTCTTTTCACCTTCCTCAGTCTCATCCCCTGAAGAGGAGAGAGAGGACTCAGCGGAAGAAACATGTCCTGAGCCTCTGCAAAAGCAGCTTTGAATTCCTCAACCTGCTCTTTCACCTCCACATTATCACTAAGAAGTGCTTCCTTGACTTGACGCCACAGAGAAAAAGTAACAATTGATATGGTATTTGCCCCTTCTTTTTGTAATGTCCTTAGTAGGTCTCCCTTCACCTGCTCCCAATCAGGGATATTAAGGTCTCCAGAGACCAAAAACCAAGGGCTGACCTCATGTACAGTTTTCAAGAAGCCTTTTGCTGTCTTATGTTTAATACTGGTGCCCTGTTTTTTAACAATTGGACCAGTTGGTCCCCCATAAGAGTAAGAACTAGCAGCACCCATGTTCAATACACCCGCTCCTTACCTTATTGAAAATGCTGGCCAGCCTTCATGGGTGATCCTTCAGCATCTTCCCTTCTTGCCCTATCTCAGTGGGACCTCCACTTGTAGCACCTGCACTACAACACTTCCACAGAATAGGGCGAGGGGCCTGAGGATTTAAATAAAGACAAGGCAGTAGGTCTTTCTTGCAGGGAGAATGACCTTTATTCCAACAAGAATGGGGGCTTATATACCAGTCAGCAGGCATGGTGGAAAACTACCCAGATCACAAGTTCAGGTTCCCAGGCCCATCAGGCAATCCTGAATGGGTGAATAATAGGATAACAGGAACTTGCACTCAGGCCTTCAAGGAAGGAAGAAAACAGGATGAACCTGCTAGGTAAGCTCCTAGTCACAAGCTGGTCAGCAGACCCCTACAGGGGAAGGGCCCAACACTCCTACCTCTATGGTCTGGAGTAGGAGTGGATTCTCACACTTCAAAGAGTAATAATCTATTACAGGTGTGCCCTCCATTTCTAGATTGTAGATCATTCCAGATGTAGTTAATTGGACAACCAAGAGTAGCCATTAGTAGTGCTCTCTTGTTATTTGACACACAATCATTCCTATGTCATGATTTATCTCCAAATGAAAAAAAAAAGACAGGTCATGATAGCACCTAAACATTTTATAGCTATACCAAATGTGTGATATAATTAACCATGTCATAATTACACCTACCATGATATAAATCCCTCTCTTACAAGTGTAAACACATTTCAAACTTAGAATCGGTATCAGTGTCTCTTGTGTAACAAGACGTTAGCATTTTAAATTTAAGTATGTTAACCATTCATATTCTTTTAATTGATGTTACACCACCTGATAAAGAAACTAAACAAAAACACAAATACCAGCTGATCGGTAGTGATGTATGTCTTTAATACCAGCACTTGGGAGGCTAGGCATGTGGATATCTGTGAGTTCCAGGACAGCCTCCAAAGCCAATGAGAAACCGAGTCTCTATAAACACCTCCCCCCAAAGAAAGCACAAATATCTGTACAAAAATATTCTTAGGAAAATACCATAGAAACACTACTACAAACTATAATCTTACCTACATTTACTGGCCACATGTCTTTAAGAAGAACTTATAACTACCATTCCCTACTTCCTATTCTGTGTTTCCTCCATGTCTGGGCGCCATTCCAAGAAAGTGACTCATTACTTGATTCCCGATCCGTCTGTGCCTTTATCTTCTATTGTAACCTGCCTTTGTGGGGCTTGCCCATTTCTTACCTGTGTGGGGGGGGGAGTGTGGAGTGAGAAGCAGCAGGTAAAGACACTAAGAAAAGGACGAAGATACAGGATAGAATCAGGAGTGCAATCCAGTGAGTACTAGACACCCCAAGTTTATTCTTCAACATACTTAAATACCCCAACCAAAAATCAGAATATGGCAAAAGACTTCTTGGTCATGTACAAGGAACAAACACTTTCTTCTTTGATTCTCCAAACATTTGGTAACCAAACTTTAGACTGAATTTTTAGGTATCTGGCCTTGGGAGACAATAGACACCACACTTCAGAAAAAGTGTGTTGTTATTTAGAAAAAGACATCCATGACCAGCATCAAACAACCTACAGTGCCACGCCTTAGACCTTTAGGTCTTATGACTTTATCCTTGGAAGAGTGAGGATATTTTTGAACTCCCTAACCTTAAGTCAAGATAAAATGGAGCCATCACTGCGGGCCCCAACAATCATCTTTTGTGGATAAGGCTGTTGTAGTTTCCCATTGAAGTTAATCACAGAATATGGTAGGACTAAGAGATACACTAAAGGATCTTCTGCACTGAAACATGATCCTTCTTACTCACTGGGTAGAGGCATTCCAAGTTCCCCATTTTAACATCGTTCAATCACCCTTCCTAAAATTGTTAGGAGTGTTTAGCTGTTATAGGCAGTTCCATTTTGTCTCATCTGCTTCTCAAAAATAACCAAAAAGTCCTGATCTCACTGACACCCATGTCTCAACAGATCACCACATAAAGCAATTCACTCACATTCATAGGGCCCACATTCAATTTGGTCCCATGTTCACCAGTACTCAATCAATAGTCCTTGAGAACCCAGTAGTTTGGGTCAGCTGTCTCTGTGGATTTTCCCCAACATGCTCTTGATCCCATTTTTTAGATGATCTCTCCACCCTCTCTTCAACTTAACTCCAGGAGCTCAGTCCAGTACTTGCCTATGGATCTCCATATCTGCTACATCAGTTATTGGATGAAGGGTCAATGATGACTATTAGGATAATCACTTACCTGATTAAGGGGAAGGCCAATTCAGACATCCTCTTCACTGTTGCTAGGAGTGTTGGCTGGGGTCAACCTTTGGATTCTTGAGAATTTCTGTAGCACCAGGTTCCTCCCTAACCCCATAATAACTCCCTCTATCAAGATATCTGTTTCTGTTTCATTGTTCTTCCTCTGCATCCATCACTCAACCCAGCCTTCTAGATCCCCCCTTTCCCTCCCTTCTATACCCCTCCAAGTTTACCCAGGAGATATTAACTATTTTCCCTTCCTGTGGCTCTCCATGTGTGTCCCTCGTAGGGTCTTCCTTTTTAGGGCAGTCAGCTTCATTATTAACCCAATCACAGTAACAAATATTCAAAAAGAGTAAAGGAATATTCCATGGTTTTTGCTTTTTTCAGTCTGTATGATTAATGTCATTAGAAGCCCAACATGCTCAGGGGAAGTCTAAACTTAAAATAAAATAATGTTTCTACTCTTGGTATGTATGCTCTGCTGTCTGGAACTAGGAGTTCTAGAGTAGCAGAAATTAATGTTGAGGAAACAGGAAGGCAAAATTATCTTCTGTTTTTGTTTTTTTTTTTTCTTTTTCTTTTTCAAGACAGGGTTTCTCTGTGGCTTTGGAGGATGTCCTGGAACCAGCTCTTGTAGATCAGGTGGCCTTGAACTCAAAGAGGCCCGCCTGCCTCAGCCTCCAGAGTGCTGGGATTAAAGGTGTGTGCCAACACCTCCAAGCTGCAAAAACTTATTGTGGATCATTAGAAGTGATAGTAAGATGAACTATTGTTTTCCCCCTCCCGGGACACCTGGATCCTCGCTATGGGAGAAAAGTTACATTTTTGGACACAGATTCAAGGCATATACTGCCTTCTGGAGAACCCTGCCACAGAACTGCAGGCTGCTGTCACCCATTTGGTCCTGTAACTGCTGTTTGAAAGGCTATTTCTTCTTTCTATATGCCAGTGTATATACACACTCACACATGTATATGTATATGTATGCATGTGTGTGTATATATGCATACATCAATATGTGAGTGTCTATCATGGATTTATTGCAATGACTTACAGGTCCTGGTCATCTATTACATCAATAACTAGCTGTAAATGAAAAAAAAAAAACAGTAGTTGCTGCATCCACAATAGTGGATGATTTAGATGGTCTTCATTATTTGCTGGAATCCCATAGAAATAGTATTCAATGTCAGTGAAAGAATGGATGTGCTTACAAAGAAATGAGCTAATGAGCCAAATACTTTATTCTTCCTTGTCATTAAACAGCCTTTCAGTAGAAGGTGTGAAGGTGTAACTTCCAGCCAGAAGATTGTTTTCAAAGTTGTATGTCTTCCCACCTCAAAGATCTGGACTGCAAGTGAATTCTCCCCTTTTGACCAAGCAAAAATCATCTTTTACAGGTGTTCCATCCATTTCTGAATTGTAATTTATTCCAGATGATGTCTAGTTGACAACCAAGAGTAGTCATCACACCGAGTAATACCAGAAATTACATCTATAAAATCTCACCAATGGGTGGAGAGATGGCTCAGAGGTTAAGAGCAGTGGCTGCTCTCCCAGAGGTCCTGAGTTCAATTCCCAGCAACGACATGGTGGCTCACAACCATCTGATATGAGATCTGGTGCCCTCTTCTGGTGTGCAGATATACATGGAAGCAGAAAGTTGTATACATAATAAATAAATTAAATTTAAAAAATCTCACCAACATGCACACCTAATATGAGCAAAGCAACAAGTACAATGGATATGACAAAGTTGATGGGAAAATGCCCACCAGTTCACCACCTTACACAGAGAACTACAGGCAGCTAGGGAGTTCTGGGAGCAAGGGACATTGTCTCCCCTCAGAAAGAGCACAATTGGTTATTTAATACCTCCTGTAACTTTGGTGTTTTGTTTATAATGTGGTGAGGGGA
The DNA here is from genome assembly GCF_003668045.3 of Cricetulus griseus. Classification (NCBI taxonomy): domain Eukaryota; kingdom Metazoa; phylum Chordata; class Mammalia; order Rodentia; family Cricetidae; genus Cricetulus; species Cricetulus griseus. The sequence goes on along the minus strand of NC_048602.1, from coordinate 19,652,666 downwards.
CTTCTTTTTGTGGTTCAGTCTATTTGGTGTTCTTCTTCTACTTTCATAAGCATATGCTTCTTTAGGTTGGGGAAGTTTTCTTCTATAATTTTGTTGAATATGTTTTCTGTACCTTTGAGCTGGATTTCTTCACCTTCTTCTATACCTATTATTCTTAGGTTTGGTCTTTTCATGGTATCCCATATTTACTGGACATTTTGTGTTAGGAATTTGTTGGACTTGAGATTTTCTTTTTTTTTTTTTCTTTCAAGACAGGGTTTCTCTATGTAGCTTTGGAGCCTGTCCTTGAACTCAAAGAGATCCGCCTGCCTCTGCCTCCAGAGTGCTGGGATTAAAGGCGTGCACCACCAACGCCCAGCTGGACTTGAGATTTTCTTTGGTCGATGACTGTATATCCTCTAGTGAGTCTTCTACACCCGAGATTCTCTTTGATCTCTTGTATTCTATTGGTTATACTTACATCTGTGGTTCCTGATCATTTGCCCAGCTTTTCTCTTTCCAGCATCCCGTCATGCTGTTTTTTTATTTCTCTGTGTAGCTTTAGAGCTTTAGAGCCTATCCTGGCACTCGCTCTGAACTCACAGAGATCCTCCTGCCTCTGCCTCCCGAGTGCTGGGATTAAAGGCGTGTGCCACCAACGACCAGCGTTGAGTGTGTTCTTATTCTGTCATATTCCCATCCCTTTTCCAGTGGGTGGAGGTGAGTTCTCCCTCTTCTCTAGTATCCTCATTCAAAGAGCAGAGGCCAGAGGGGGAACTAAGAGAGAGGTGTGTCCATACTCAGGGTGATCCTTCCTGTCTAGGCCAGTCAACTCTATGGGAGCCGCAGACCCAGGAAGATCTGAGGAGTGTGTGATGGGGGAGTTGGGTCAGGACAGTGCTAGACTTACCTCAAGCAACAGGCAGAGGGCAGAGGTGTGGCCAGACTCAGAGTTGTCCTTCCTGCCTGGGTGGCTCCACTCAATGAGAGGAGCAAAACCAGGAAGATTTCACATGTAGATGATTGGATTTGGGGGCTACAGCAGTGCACAGACTCACCTCAGGAATCAGGCAGAGGGAAGAGGGCCAACAAAGGTGAGGTGTGGCCAGACTTACTGTGGGCCTTCCTGTCTGGGCATTTCCACTCTACTCAAGGGGCTGGCTCTGGAAGAAGCATGGAGAGGGTGATGGGGGGGGAGAGTTGGGACCATAGAAAATCCCAGACTCACCACAAGCAGAGGGCAGAGGGTAGAGGGGCAAGCTCTTGATTCAACTTGTTCATATGATCACTCCTCCCTCTCTTCAACTGAACTCTAGGAGTTCAGGTCAGTGCTTGACTGTGAGTAACTACATCAGCTTCTGTAAGTTCTAAGGTGACAATTAGAGTAGTCCCTAACCTGATTAAAGGTGCAAGGCCCATTCAGGCACCCTCTGCACTATTGCTAGGAGTCATAGCTGGGGTCATGCTTGTGGATTCATGAGGATTTTTCCAGCACCAGGTTTCTCCCTAACCACACAATTGCTCCCGAAATCAAGATATCCTTGTCATTGTTCTCACCCTCTGTCCCTCCCCCAAAACAGCCTTCTGGATCCCTCATGTCCCATCCACTTCCTTATACTTCCCTCCCAATTTACACAGGAAATCTTAACTATTTTCCCTTCCTGTTGCCCTCCATGTGTGTCCCTCTAAGGGTCCTCCCTTCTAGGAAGGTCACAGTCATTATTAACCCAATAAGAGTAACAATGGTCACAAAGAGAAAAGATATATTCCATGGCTACTTCTTAGTCTGTAGGTTTAAGGGCATTAGAAGCCCATTGTGACCAGGGGGAGTCTCAGCTTCCATTTCAAAGAATGTTTGTTTCACCTCTTGGCAGGAATAACTCCCCCCCCCACCCCCGTGTGAAACCAAGACTTCTAGACCAGCAGATCTTAATGTTGAGGGAACAGGAAGCAGAATTTTCCTAGCTTATCATTAGGGGTGATAGTGAGAGGAGCTATTCGGCATTCCTCTCTGTGAATCCTTGGACAACTGGACCCTCGCTATGGGAGAAAACGTACCATGTAATGGACATGGATCCAAAACATACACTGTCTTCTGGAGAGCCCTGTCACAGCCCTCCAGGCTGTTGCCACCTAACGTCACTGGACATGTTTCATTAAAGGCCATTACTTCTTTCTATGAGCCCTGGTGCTTCAGGACACTCACTCTCCCTCTGTCTATCTCTCTCTCTCTCTGTGTATGTGTGTTTATGTGTGTGAGTACATAAGGTGTTTATTGGAATTATTTACAGGCTGCTGTCCAGCTAATGCATCAGTGACTAGCTGAGAAGGGAACATCCAAAAATCCAGTAGTTGCTTTGTCCACTGTGCTGGATGATTCAGCTGGTCTTCAGTATATGCTCACACCCAATAGAAATAGGCCTCAATGCCAGAGAAGGAATAGATGTGTTTTCAAAGAAATGAGCTAACAAAAGACAATTAGTCCAAGGCTTTATTCTTGTCTGTCTTCATAGTGGATTCCAGGTGAAGGTGTGGCTTATGTGACTGATATTACTTCCAGCCTAAAGAACATTTTAAAAGGAGTGTCTGGACTGCAAGTGCATTCAGCCCCTTTAACAAAGTAGAAATAATCTCTCACAGGTGTTTGTCCATTTCTGAATTTTAGCTTTTGCAGATAATGTCAAGTTGAACACCTAGAGAAGCCATCATACCTAATAATGCCAGAATCTTTATTTCAATAATCTCACCACCTTTCACACATATTGGAAACAAAGCAATGACAACTACAAAGGACATCACCAGTGGATGGGAAAAAGACCACCAGGGCCCAACCCCACACAGAGAGCCGTAGACAACCAGGGAATGCTGGGAGCAGGAGACATGCTCTCCCCTCCAGAAAACACAAAACTACTGAGGGTACACTCAGTAGTAGGGGTATGTGCGGCAGCCTTATTGAAGACACCCATGGCCAGGCAGGAAGAGCTGGAGCAGTGCAGAGCAATGAGTCTGTGGGAGGTCCCTTCCTAGGCTCCTTGAAAGCCAAAGCAGGCTTGCTTCTCAGGAAGAAACTCAAATCCCCAGCTGCTCTGGATGCCCAACCAATGTCAACCTCCTCTGTGCCGCCTGCCCCTAGTTACCCCTCCCTACTTCCAACATCCCACCAGCAAGGGAAATAAGTCCCTGGGCAGATGTTTGTATTCAGGCGTCTATACTGTCCTGCCCTTGGGGTTCTGATAGGATATGCCCATAGCTGCAACCACCAAGAGCACTCACTACCTGTGCACATTCACAAATTTCCCTTTTATATGGACCTGGCCTACTTTTGATATTTCCTTCTTCTTCTTGGCCTATCTTTCCAATGAACAAGAAGATGGCAATTACAAGAGTATATTTTCAGAAGCATGACTTTTGAGATACACAGATAAATTAGAGACAAAATTAATTTTGTCTGCATTGTGATTTCTTTTGTTTGGAGACAGGATTAATGCAATCGTTGTTGTCTTGGAACTCACTCGGTCCATCACAAAGGCCTTAAAGGCTTACACTACCATGCCTGGCACTGTTAGGACAAAGATAAACGTTTTTTTCACAGCTTTTCCCAGGGTTGGAGATATCACTTAGTGGTTAAGAACACAGGTTGCTGTTTCAGAGGACATGGATTTGTTTGCCAACAAACACAGCAACTCACATTTGCCTGAAACTCAAGCTTTGGGGATTCTGGCCTCCACCTGAAGCAGGAATTCATGCAGTGCACAGTAAAACAAGCAAGCAAAACACACATACATAGTAAGACACATAAGATTTTACTGCAGTAACATTGAGAGAATTTTAATTTGGCATAAACCCTGTGATATTTTCTAAGATATAACTTCAAAAAAAGGTTTTCATAAGTTTCTTATCTTTATGTTTCTATTATGTATACAGTTGTATTTGTAAGCTGGGAATACCAGAAAATGGCATGTCACTGTATTTGCAATGGGATTTTTCTCTCCATCTTTTAAGACTTACAATATGGATAAAGATTATGTCAGTTTTGCTATTTGTAAATCTTCTTTCCAGTAATAATATTCTGATGTGTTCTAATATGTTTGCATCTAATGAAAGGTTTGACACATTACTGACAACTCCAAGGTATCTCTCCAGTATGGACTGTCTGATGTCTTATAAAATGTGACTTCAGGGTAAAGGACATGTCACATTCCAAACATGAACTGTATGAACTCTCTGATGATTCCTAAGACCTGAATTGCAAGGAAAGGATTTGTCACATTGCATACATTTGTAGGGTTTTTTTCCCTGTATGAACTCTTTCATGTGTTCTAAGTTTTGAGTTCTTGATAAAGGACATGTCACATTGTTTGCATTTGTAAAGACTCTCTCCAGTGTGAATTTTCTGATGCTCTCTGAGAGTCGAGCACTTAGAAAAAGATTTGTCACATTCCTTACAACTGTAAGGTCTCTCTCCAGTGTGAACTCTCTGATGTCTTCTAAGTTCTGAATTCCAGTTAAAGGACTTGTCACATTGCATACATTTGTAAGGTCTCTCTCCAGTATGAAGACGCTCATGTATTCTAAATTGTGTCTTGTGGGTAAAGGACTTGTCACATTCTTTGCATTTGTAAGGTCTCTCTCCAGTATGAACTCTCTCATGTATTCTTAGTTGTGAACTCCGGGTAAAGGACTTGTCACATTCTTTGCATTTGTAAGGTCTCTCTCCAGTATGAACACTCTGATGTTTTCTAAGATATGAGCTCCAGCTAAAGGATTTGTCACATTGCATACATTTGTAAGGTTTTTCCCCTGTATGAACTCTTTCATGTGTTCTAAGTTTTGAGTGCTCCTTAAAGGACTTGTCACATTGTATGCATTTGTAAGGTCTCTCTCCAGTGTGAACTATCTGATGTCTTCTAAGTTCTGAATTCCAGTTAAAGGACTTGTCACATTCCATACATTTATAAGGTCTCTCTCCAGTATGAACTCTCTCATGTGCTCTAAGTTGTGAGTTCTGGGTAAAGGACTTGTCACATTCTTTGCATTTGTAAGGTCTCTCTCCAGTGTGAACTCTCTGATGTCTTCTAAGTTCTGCATTCCAGGTAAAGGAGACGTTACATTCCATACATTTGTAAGGTTTTCCCCCAGTATGAACTCTCCGATGTCTAATAAGATCTGAATCCCAGATAAAGGACTTGTCACATTCCAGACATTTGTAAGGTGTCTCTTTAGTATGAACTTTATGATGTCTTCTAAGATGTGAACGAGAGGTATAGGACTTGTCACATTGCATGCAACTGTAAGGTCTCTCTCCAGTATGCACCCTCTTATGTCTTCTAAATTGTGAATTCCAAGTGAATGACATGTCCCATTCCATACATATATAAGGTTTCTCCAGAATATGAAGTCTTTGGTGTATTTTACAACTGGAATGCTGGTTGAAGGGTTTCTCACTAATGTTGCTGTGGCCGGGTTTATTTCCAGTATGAATTCTCTCATGATCAGTGAGGTAAGAGTCAGTCCTGAAACATTTCTTGCATTTCCCACACTGGTGTGGATATTCTTCAACATAGATTGGCTCCTGCAAAAACCTGGATGCAGAGCTCAAAGTGTTATCACCTTCTTCCTGCCTGTGATATTTCTCTGCAGTGCAGAGGCTCTGATCTTGAATTAAGTTGGAACTCAAATTTAAAGATTTCTCACAATCTTCAGATAGGCAAGGTTCTTCTCCAGTGTGCATGCTTTCATGTCTGTCTGGGTTTGATGAGTCAACAGAGGCATCGCTGTGATTACTGCATGTGTAGTTATTGGAGTTTTCTGTAGTTTCACTTGTTCTATAAAGTGCACATGTGGAGGGGTCATGAAGCACTTTGCCAAGCTCATTACACTGACAAGACTCCTTTTCAGTCTTCACATGCTGATGGACAGGATCACATTTTCGATAGTTCTCTGCAAATGAGAAACCTCAGATTCATATGCCTTGTTCCAATAATAAACCTGTGATAAATGAATGTCTTCTTAATTGTTATTTAACATAAGTAAAACTAGAACTCTTGAGATTAGAGCTCCCAGTAAGGGACAGTTTTCATTCAATATAATTGTATGGATTCTCACAAACACAGCATGGCAGCCTTCAAAGGTCAGTGATTTAAAACTGATATCTCATCTTTCTCAAAATATCTAACTGGAAAAAGATGAAAAAAAATAATTGATGATGGTGAATTAGCCTAAGGATATAGAACACTGAGTGTTTATATTTAGAATACATGTTTCTATCTTTCAATATTTCTGTCTCCGCAATTAATGAAGAGGAGTGTAATCCAATCCCAGGTTTACAGTATTTATACTTAGTAATGGATGCAAAGACAATATTCTACCAAAAATCATAGGCTTTAGCTTGTTTCAGCCGGGGTTGTCATGGGAAGCTATTGATTATTTCTGTCAGATAGTCTCAGAGTTCCACATACTACTATGTTTCATAACTTTCCTCATAGGGTTATTCTCAGGTCCACTCTGACTCCTGAGATTATTTTGTAGAGAATGTATATGCATTCACCATAAACGGTATAATAGGAAGTTATGCATACAAGGAAGACAATTACAGAATAACATTACTTCAAAGACCCAAGATAGACTTAAAAATTTGAAATATTTTTTGTGTCCAATTTCAGCACAATCAAATAAGACTGTATTTGTAATAGAATTAAGTCATCACAATACAGGTGTAATAATGCAGAAAGCCCTCCACAGTCATTACAACAGACAGGATGCATCCTGCATCAGGACACTACACTAAGTTAAATGACCAGGAATCCTATCAAGTGAAATTGAATATCAAAAAACATTCTCAGCTCTTGCTTTCTCTTTCACTTGAAGCCTTCACTGTTTTCTTGCTTATTCACAAGTCCACTCTACTTGAGGCTACTCCTTTCTCTCTTCTTTCAAGGGCAATCTCATTTGTTCCAGACAGTTAATCATGATTACCTTGTATGCAATAATCCACCAGTACTTCCAGGCAGTCCATAACCCATGCCAGAACTTTTAGAAACAATACAGAAGTCTAACACAATACTGGGCTGAGTATATGACAACATAAAGCAGAGGACTTAAATAAGTTATCTGGATTGATATTTCTTGTCAAATTCCTCAGTATATTTAGTATTTTCCATTTTATTTGTCTTGAATTCTTCTCACAATAAAAAAACATGTCTATTGTGATAATAGACAAGAAGCTTTAAAACATGAGTGCAAATGTTATATGCTACTGAGTCTATGGATGAATCTTGGAACCAAAATATAAAGTGGAATGGAAATTGGAAAGAGAATCCTAAATAGCTGAAAATGTGTTTCAAACTACTAAATCTGCCTTGTCTCCTCTTTGTAATTTCAGGACTTCTTAACAGATTTTACAACCTATTTAGCGAAAACAAAAAAAAAAAAAAGATACGTTGGTCATTCAACAAGCAAAATATTCTCACCCACAAAGTCCAGGTTGCTGTAATTCTCCAACATCACATCAATGCACAAAGCCCTCTGACCAGAGTCGAGGCATTCCCACTCCTCCTGGGAGAAGTCCACTGCTACATCCCTGAATGTCAACACACCCTGAAACACAAAAGAATGGTTTGACCAAGTGCTACTTGGATGTGCTTTCCTGGATAGAAAAGGCAACAGAGTGTAAAGGAGGAACTAAGATAATTACTCAAAAATAGCATTTCTCAATACATTCACATTCTATCACGAATGATGTAACTTTGTAAAAACAGGATGAAATAACAGTCTTACAAGCAGTATACATGACACAAGAAATAAATTTAATATCTAGACACAGTTATCTATCTGTTATGTATGTGGTGTTTATGTCACATAGGATCCTATTGTACATGTCTCTGCTTTAAATGCTTTACCTGTAGATGATGATAAAACACTGACACAAGAATCTTACAGAACACCAAACAGACTGGACCATAAAAAGACTTCCTTCGCAACATAATAATCCAAACTCCAAAACTTCAGAATAAAGAGAAAATATTAAGAGCAGCAAAGGAAAAAGGCCAAGTCACATATAAAGGCAGACCTATCAGAATCACACCCAACTTCTCAATGGAAACTTTGAAAGCCAGAAGGTCCTGGATAGAAATCCATGGATGCCAACCCAGACTACTGTACCCAGCAAAACTTTCAATCACTATAGATGGAGAAAACAAGATATTCCATGACAAAACCAGACTTAAAGAATACATATCCACAAATCCAGCACTACAGAAAGTTCTAGAAGGAAAACTCCAACCCAATGAAGACAACTACACTCACAAAAATATAGGCAATAGATAATCCAATTCTAACAAACATGAGAAGAAACAGGAGGGGGAAATCCACACACAATGACACCACCAACTATAAATCCAAAACAAACAAGAACAAACAATCATTAATATCCCTCAATGTCAATGGTCTTAACCTGCCCATAAAAAGATATAGGCTAACATAATGGAAACGAAGACAGAAATCAACCTTCTGCTGTTTACAAGAACAAACCTCAACTTCAGAAGAGTTTACAAGAACAGGCCTTACCTCAGAGTAAAAGGTTGGGAAAAGATTTTCCAATCAAATGGACCCAAGAAAGAAGCTGGCATAGCAATTCTAATATCTAACAAATTAAACTTTAAACTAAAATCAATCAAAAGAGATGAAGGGCATTTCAAACTCATCACAGTAAAAGTCCATCAAGATGAAGTCTCAATCCTAAACGTCTATGCCCTGAATATGAAGGCACCCACATTTGTAAAAGAAACATTACCAAAGCTCAAACCACACATAAAACCACACTCACTTAAAGTAGGAGACTTCAACACCCCCTTTTCACCACTAGACAGGAAAAATAGACAGAAACATAACAAAGAAACAAAGAATCTAACAGAAATTATGATCCAATTGAGATTAACAGACATCAATAGAACATTCCATTCAAACACAAAAGAATATACCTTCTTCTCAGTGCCACATGGAACCTTCTCTAAAATTGACCACATACTTGGCAACATAGCAAGCATCCACAAATACAAAAAAATTGAAATAAACTCCTGTATCTTATCAGAACATCAAGCTTTAAGATTAGAATTCAATAGCAATACAAATTGCAGAAAACCTACAAACTCATTGAAATTGAATAACACCCAATTGCACCATTCCTGGGTTGAGGAAGAAATAAAAAAGGAAATTAAAGACTTCCTAGAATTTAATGCTTGTCTCCGTACCTGTAATTTAACTTTATACTTATCTAGCTCTATATGCAACTTAAATTAAACTGTTCTAAGTCTCATATTTCTAAATTGCTATGTATCTCTAAATGATGGTAAACATTTAAAGTCATAAAGGTCTATTTCAAACTAACAAAATATTAATACCATTCAGTCTATCCTATAAGCCATTTACAAAGGTACAGCTTTTATTACAAAAAGGGATTTTTCTCTAACTAAAGGCAAACTTTTAACTGCTGAGATACTAAACAGACAGACAGCCCTCAAATGCTCAGAGATTTAGAGAATATGGCATTTAAAATGTCTTGTTAAAAAGCTTTTTATAACAGAGATAGGCCAGCTGCTGGCCCCACCCCATTTCCTCCAAGAAGACTGATGGGCACTGAAGAAGCTTCATCTGGAGTCAGTGACAACGCTGATCACTGAGCAACCCTGCCCTTCACCTCAACTGCTACAAAGTATTCCAGATCGTGGATAAGATGACAGTGGAATCGACTTTCCCTGCATTGCTTGGGACAACTGTAGGCGAGTCTTCCTATAGTCTAATCCACAGGTCACATGCTATCAGCAAGAAGGCAGGTGTCCTGCAGCCCGCTACTATGGATGGAGGACCTTGGGGATGGCTGTCCATGCAGCCTGCTGGCAAGTCTCTGTTATTCTTTAATCATTGATTCAGGTAAAATCTTATCCTTCTCAAGAACTCTGATGCTTTTGATGACTGGTAGTCTTGCCAGCTTAAAGCAAAACAGATTCCAGGAACAGGTATTTTAGGGTTTATCTATGTGAAGATAGGAAAGTCTAAGATGTATGAAGATCTAAGAATGTAGTTACGAAGGCCTGAGGATAAAAAGGCTTAAGTGATGAAAAAATAAGTTGAGACATTAAAAAGAATAAAATATGTTCCAGATTTCTCTATTTCTCATGCTACTGTTCATAGTCAGTCCTACAATACCACTATGAGATCATAACTACAAGGTCAAGACTAAGATGATTTTCAATGTCCTCAAAAAAATCTATTTTAAAATGATAATGCCTTCAGCCAAGTTGCTTCTAACATGAACAAGCTGCTAATATGTCTAATACTTATGTTTCCACAAACTCTAAGGATTCTTGTAAAATCCAGGAAGTTGAATCAGATCCAAAGAGGTCAGATTCACTCCAGGTAATATTCAACCTTTCCCCGGTCCCAAATTCCCTTCTCTCATCTTGGGACACCTCAGGAACCCCTCCCTCGCCTTACAATAAGTAGAGGTGGGAATGAAAGGTGATTGGCTCTACCTCTGTAAGAGTCAGACCCTGCTCCCTGACAAGTCAGGGCATGCGTAAGGAAATGTGATACGTCATCACCACGTCACCCATGAGGACACTGGGCATACGTGGAACCTCAGTGCGCATGCGCAGTCTTCCCTTTAAAGCTCCAACTAACTCTGCTTTCATTCTCTTCTTTCCTACTCTCTGTTTCTTCTCTTCTCTGTCTACGCACTCTCCCTGTCTCTGTATGGCGACCGACCATGGCAGTCAGCCATTACCCTGTTCCTCTTCTTAGTCTCCCCATTCTGCCGGGCCTTATAATAAACTTATAGTCAACATGTCAAAAAAAAAAAAAAATCATCCACTGTGACTAAGTAAGATTCATTCCATGGATGCAAAGATGGTTCAACATCTGCAAAAGAAAAACCACATGATCATCTCACTAGATGCTGAAAAAGCCTTCGACAAAACCCAACATACCTTCATGATAAAGATCTTGGAGAGAACAGGAATAACAGGAACATATCTAAACATGATAAAAGCAATATACACCAAACCAACAGCCAACATCAAACTAAATGGAGAGAAACTCAAAGCGATTCCTCTAAAATCAGGAACACGACAAGGCTGTCTACTCTCTCCATATCTCTTTAATATTGTACTTGAAGTTCTAGATAGAGCAATAAGACAACAAAAGGAGATCAAAGGGATACAAATTGGAAAGGAGAAGTCAAACGTTCACTATTGGCACATGATATGATGGTCTACATAAGTGACCCGAAAACTTCTACCAGGGAACTCCTACAGCTGATAGACACCTTCAGCAAAGTAGCGGGATACAAAATTAACTCAAAAAAATGAGTAGCCCTACTATATACAGATGATAAATGCAATGAGAAAGAAATCAGAGAAACATCACCCTTTACAATATTCACAAGCAACATAAAATATCTTGGGGTAACACTAACCAAAAAAATTGAAAGATCTATACAGTAAGAACTTTGAGTCTCTAAAGAAAGAAATTAAAGAAGATACCAGAATGTAAAGATCTCCCATACTCTTGGATAGGTAGTATCAACATAGTAAAAATGGCAATTTTTCCAAAAGTAATCTACAGATTCAATGCAATCCCCATTAAAATCCCAACACAGTCTTCATAGACCCTGAAAGAACAATACTAAACTTTATATGGAAAAACAAAAAAACCTCAAGATAGCCAAAACAACTCTGTACAACAATGGATCTTCTAGAGGCATCACCATCCCTGATTTCAAGCTCTATTATAGAACCATAGTTCTGAAAACAACTTGGTATCGGTAGAAAAATAGACAGATAGATCAAAGGAATAGAATTGATAACCCTGATATTAATCCACATACCTATGACCACCTGATTTTTGACAAAGAAGCTAAATCTATACAATGGAAAAAACAAATGGTGCTGGCACAACTGGATTCAGACATGCAGACGACTGCAGGTAGATCCATATCTATCATCATGCACAAAACATAAGACCAAATGGATCAAAGATCTCAACATAAATCCAAACACACTGAACCTTTTAGAAGAGAAAGTGGGAGATACCCTTGAGTGAATTGGTACAGGAGACCACTTCCTGAACATAACACCAGTAACACAGACATTGACATCTACAATTAATAAATGGGTGCTCCTGAAACTGAGAAGTTTCTATAAGGCAAAGGACACAGTCAGTAAGGCAAAACAACAGCCCATAGAATGGGAAAAGATCTTCACCAAACCCATATCTGATAAAGGGCTGATCTCCAAAATATACAATGAACTCAAGAAGCTAGTCTCCAAAACACCAAACAATGAAATTAAAAAGTGGGGTGCAGAACCAAATAGAGAATTCTCAAATGGAATCTAAAATGGCTGAAAGACATTTAATAAAGTGCTTAAAATCCTTGACCATCAGAGAAATGCAACTCAAATCAATTCTGAGATAACATCTTATACCAGCCAGAATGGCTGAAATAAAAAACTAAACGACAGTCTATGCTGGAGAGGATGTGGAGAAAAAGGAACACTCCTCCATTGCTGGTGGGAGTGCAAACTTGTAAGACCACTTTGGCAATCATTATGGTGGTTGCTCAGAAAAATGGGAGTCAGTCTACCTCAAGATCCAGCAATTCCTCTCTTGGTCATATACCCAAACAATGCACGTTCACACAAGGACATATGTTCAACCATGTTCATAGCAGCATTGTTTGTAATAGCCAGAACCTGGAAGCAACCTAGATGCCCCTCAACTGAAGAATGGATAGAGAAAATGTGGTACATTTATACAATGGAGTACTATTCAGCAGAAAAAACAACGGAATCTTGAAACTCGCAGGCAAATGGATGGAACTAGAAGAAACCATCCTGAGTGAGGTAACCCAGTCACAAAAAGACAAAGATGGTATATACTCACTCATATATAAATTTTAGACGTAGAGCAAAGGATTACCAGCCTACAATTCTCTTCACAAAAGAAACTAAGAAACAAGAAGGACTCTAAGAGAAAAATTCATGGACCCCAGAGAATGGGAAGGGGCAGGATCTCATGAGCTAATTGGGAGCATGAGGGTAGGGGAGAGGGAGCTGCCAGAATGAGAGGAGAAGAAGAGGAGGGGAGAGAAGGGGAAGAGAAGAAGAGAAGGAGAGAGGAGGAAATGGAGAAGCAGAAATGTTGAGTTGGGGGTAGAATAGAGGAGAGCAGGTAGAATAGAGGAGAGCAGGATGAGAGATACCATAACAGAGGGAGCCATTATAGGTCTGAGGAGAGATCTGGCACTAGGGAGATTTCCAGGGATCTACAAGGATGAAACGAACTGACAATCTAGGCAATGGTGGAGAGGATAACCTAAATTCCCTTCCCCTACAATGAGACTGATGACTACTTTTTATGCCATCCCAGAGGCAGAGGCAGAGGCAGGCAGATCTCTGTGAGTGCGAGGCCAGCTTGGTCTTCAGAGCAAGTGCCAGGATAGTCTCCAAAGCTACACAGAGAAACTCTGACTCAAAAAAACAAACAAACAAACAAAAACAAAAAAACAAAAAAAAGAAGGGACTTTAAGAGCCCATCACACGTGAAGGGATGCACTCTTGGCCTGGACACATGAGGGAGGGCCTAAGCCCGGCCCAGGATGATGTGGTGGACATTGGGGAGCCCCGTCCAGGGCGCTACCCTGCCTGCTGAGTGGAGGGTGGATTGGGTAGGGGGTAGGTGGAGTTTGGGGGGAGGGGAGGGAGAAGGGATTGACATGTGAAGCAAGCTTGTTCCTAATTTGAACTAAAAAATAATAATAATAAAAAAAAACACTGACTCATTCTTGTCTGTATTTGTGCCTCACAAGACTGAATTCTAACAGGCTCAGGTTGGATGTTTATACACTAGGTCCAATGTCACACCATTAACTAGGAAAGAGGAAGGTATAGAAGAATATATGACTGATTTTATTTCCACAGTAGGATGGATTGTAACAGGAGTACATTGACATATAAGGTAAACAGCCTATGGAGTTAATTTCCTCACAATAATTGGGCCAGTGTAAATAGAGAAAAATCTGCATCTGCAATATTTGATACAATCCAAAATCTTCCTAAGAATATGCATGAGCCTACAGAGACAAATGACAATTTAAGAATTTTTAGAGAATTTTGCTTCACTCATAAACTAATAAAAATTAAGCCAGGAGTTGGTAGAGCAGGCCTTTATTCCAGCAATTGGGAGGCAGGGGCAAGTGGAACTCTGTGAGATGGAGACCAGCCTGGTCTACAACAGCAAGTTCCAGGACAGTATCCAAAGCCTCTATCTCAAAATTCACAAAAAAAATTGAAGGAATTCCAAGAAATACATCAAAAATTGTTTAAGATATAGGTAAGTGAATCCATACCAGTTAAACTTTGAATAAGGCTAATGTCAAGAATTTATCAAAAATTAATTTAATACCAAGAAAATAAAATTGCACATCAACAAATGGGCTAAACAGACAGTTTTCAAAGACAGAATCTCTATTGGCCAATAAACAATGAGAGCGTTCTCAGGATCACAAAAAGGCCACCATTGAAATGCAAATTAAAACTACTTGGAAATACTGACTCACCCCAGACAGAATGTCTGTTATTAACTAAACTGACAATAAAGGTGAGATGGCATAGGAAGGGAAAAGAGGCCTTACTCACTATTGATGGAGGGGAGTGTGTAAATTAATACAGCTATTTTGGGAATCAGTTTGGATTCATGAAACAAACAAACAAAAAAAAAAAACAAAAACTGAAGACAGAACTAACATATGACACAGCTATTTCACTCCTGGCCATATACCCAATGATAAACACACCCCACCATAGAGATATTTATACTCCATCTTTACTGCTATTGTTATCATAAAAGGGAAAGTACTAGCATCAAAGATTTATCTATCAACAGAGGAATGAAAGTAATATGAAAATTTTATAAAACTTTGTGCATTTCAGCTATAGAGAAAAAAAAATTCGCCGGAAATGGACAGATGTGCAATACTCAGTGCAGTCATCCCTTTCAGAAAGAAAACAGAAAGAAAACATAATTGCTCACGCATTATCTCCCAATCACATGTGTATATAGAAACAATGTTAATGTGGACACAGTATAACTTATAGAAAAGAGAACAGGAAGGTTAAATTACCAGGGACTGAATGCAGGAAATGAACACCAGTTATGGATAAGTTACTTAAGCTAAGAGATTTTCTAGTTCTACTTTGTGAAAGGTTTTTGGGGTTTAGGTGGTGGATAAGCAAATCAAAATATATTCAGTTGTGAAATATGAAATCCCACGTGAGACTCCAAAGCTTCTGTGCCCTGTGAGGAGTCAACCTGTATAGACTACATTGAGTTTTACACTCTTTGGGTCTGCTTATTGCAATGTGAGATTTTATTGTTGTCTGTTCACAGAATTATCATAATAAAAATTTAAAAATTATTACAGTCAAAAAAATAACAACTTTTAAGCTATGAGAGTATAACATATTGATATAGACAAGAAAGGACAACTGACCTGTGACATATTTACTGGAGAATTAGCCATTTCTTACTGTTTTGCTTCTTTGAGTTTCTCTTTCTGGTACAATTGCCTATAAAAAATAAATGGTTAGAATGTACGAGGAATACTGAAACCTGTCAGAGAACAATGTCAAACCACATGAAAAGTCCCAAGAAAGAGAGTATGACCAGGTGTCTGGTCAATGATCCTAAAGAATGGAGAGCATAGAAAGACATTTGAAGCTTGAAGAAAAAAATCACCATTGAGCATCTTGTTGCACAAAGAACACTACTCTCTTAAAATTGACGGAGACCAAGACAGTCACCACTAACACAATTAATTTCATGAAAACAGCACTGCAAATAATGAATTAGAGGAAAAACATACACAGGACAGTCAGAGGAATCTTCCATGAGAACATGGGAATAATAACTTTAAAGGGAAGAGTAGATAATTACAGGAGAACTGGGAAGTAATTATCTAAGAGAAAGACAGCAAACCACTATTTCTCAAAAAACAAAGAAAATGACTCCTACCAAAAATCCAACAGCAAAAACATAAAAACCAAACCAGAAGAAATAAAATGCTATGAAAAAGAAAAAAACAGGCCACACTGAAAATGAAAATAAGGACTCCTCAATTAAATAAACAAGCCCTCAAAGGACTCACCGTCCTGCTCCACAGATATATATATGGTCACACATGTTCATTGCTGCTCTGCTCACAAGAGGTAAAAAAGGGAAACAACCTAAATGTCCCTGAACCAGATGAATGGATAGTGAACGTGTGATACATATACACTATGCAATACTATTCAGCTGTTAAGAAAACTGAAATCATGTCCTTTGCAGATAGACAGACTTGAGTGAGGTAACCCAGACCTGGAAAGACAGACAATGCATGATCTTTCTCATAGGAAGTGCCTAGCTCCAAATCTTCAGATGTGAGTCCACAACCTGGAGTGACTGCAGTAACCAGAAAAGTAACAAGACAGCACTGGGAGGTGTTAGGGATTGACAGAGATGGAGGTAACAGGGAACAAGTGATCTCTAGGGGAAAGCAGAAAGACAGTGGTGAGGATTTAATGATGGAAAAGAGCTGGATATAAACATAGAAGAATGAGGGTAAAATAATAGTAAGGGTGTCTGAAAAATTCAAAGGAAGCCACCTATTCCTTGACTAGTATCCATCAATATGGTGATATCTTGCTTGTACAAATAAAGCCTGTGTGAGGGACAGAGAATGGAGCTAGCTGTGGGTGGCGCACACTTTTAATCCTAGCAATATGAAGGTAGAGGCAGATGGATCTCTGAGTGGGAGGCCATCATGATCTACAGAGTGAGGTCCAAGAAAGCCAGGACTATACAGAGAAACAATGAGTTGGAAAAAAATGACTTCTACCTAGATGGGACACCAGGTCTCATTTTAGCTGGTTGCAAACCACCATGCAGTTACTTTGAAATTAATTCAGGACTTCTGGCAGAGCAGCCATTGCTCTTAATATTTGAGTCATCTCTCCAGCCCCACTGCCATTTTTTGAGGAAAATGATAATGGATCATAGACAAGGAGCAAGCCAAGCCACAGTTTACCAACTTAGAATCTCAGCAGACCAGAGAGAAAGCTCCTGTTTCTCCCTCCTTATATCCCAGGCATCTCACTTTCCAATCTGTCACTACAGACATACAGACCTATATGCTTAGCTAGTGGGAAACTCGATACTATGACCTTCAGACAGGCTTTTATTTGTACAAGTAAGATTATCACCACACACCAACTAAAATGCCTGATACATATAAGTCTCAAAAGAAAGTATACTTAGTGAACAAATGATAAATTCCCAATGATGATGCAATTAAGACGCTCCTCTGAAGAGCCACAGAATTTCCACCCAAACAATGAACACAAGGTGTAGGATGCCTTCTTTAAACTTGTTGCACACAGTTGTTGAAGAGAATTCTAAACAATCCAGGGTATTGCTGTTGCACATGGTTGCCTCCCAAAGAAAGATGTTAAGTCCCTAGTATTGAAGAAGCCACACAATACCCACACAATTCCTAGAGGACTAGAGATGAAACTGATTTTAATGCTTGCTGCCTGGCAACTACCTTTCATGGTACCAGGAGGAAACATGCAATTATTCAAAGGAAACTGCCAAGCAAGAGTCCTACTCGGCTGTGACACCTCCGAACGAAAACAATGCACTCCGCATGACAGCCCTAAGGGTGCAAGGGTGGCACACATACCTCAGAGGTAACCAACATATTCTATTTGGACTAAGACACTCTCAAAGACAGAAAACAAATACCTGGTACTGGAAACCTACCCATGTCTCCAGGGCTAGGAAAGGCATGGATCTTGGAGGAGAACCTACAACCACTGCTTTATTTCTACAAACCACAAGATCACACAGTAATTATACAGCCTTCAAATCACCAGATAACTCAGAAGAATTAAGGATTCTTCTGTTAGATGAAAGCAGTACAAAGTTGAAACTGGTGTTATAATCCTATGAATGTACTGGCTATGTCTTGCTAAAAATTCTTTCTGTAGCTTATTCCTTTCTGTTAAAACTTCAGTTTTACTTCCCACAGTTCAGCACCATCTGATCTTTTACTGGGAACAAATTTCTCCCATGCATTTGGATATTTACAGATTATACTTCCTAGCTTTGTGTAAAACCTGTTCTCCATAAACAGGCTCTAGTTTACTGACTACATCCCTTAGCTATATTTGAGAACTGTTTCCCACTATCAGGTCCTTGTTCCTCTCTCTATTATAACTGAAGAGACCTGTATTCCTCCCATTAATTATCTTATTGACAGGAATTTGGTCAGTGGTTAAGGCAAATGCATGCCATCTAAGACATTCCCCAATATTCAAGGAAAAAGAATTAATACACACCCAAAGTTTTTGATTCATAGCTGCCTAGAAGTATAGAAAAAAATAAGCATATCCTTGGTTTTACATCACTAGCAGAAAGAGAAGCCATAACCAAAACTAACCCTGTACTAAAAGATCCTCAAACTACTTGTTTTATTAACTCAAGATTTTAGCTCAGATAATTACTGCTCACTCCTGTTTCCCCTGAGAAGATAAAAACAAAGATACTTTCCCTGGTCATCCTCAAGGAAAAGTAAACTGTCCTAAAGGCCTGTGCTGCCACTGAGGCCAAAGCATGTTTTGTTTCTTGTGTAAATTCAACTTAGACCCTCTCTGTGACTCACAGGCCTATGCAACTAATGCTCAAAGTTTCTATTAGCAGTTTTAGTTTATTGCTCTGTATGTACATCTTATCGACCTTGCTGACCCCAAGATACTCAAGCTTCATATTTTATTGTAAAAAGAATCACTGTTTTTAATGTATATATATCTGTAACCCCATGAACTGGGATAGTCAAAGAATTTGAAAGACAAAGAAATGGAGAAATAGACAGAAACAGAGAAACAGAACAGCAAGACAAAAAGACAGCAAAGGAAGAAGGATAAAGAATATGCAGAGAAGCAATTTTGTATAAGTTAATTCCTTTTTCCTTCAGATTTTGGTTTCCTTGCTTATTTGAAGTTCCTTTTTTTGAAACCTGAGCAAAAAACTTGTAAACAGAACTTATAAATTTTTCAATAGTTTACTGAACATATTCATCATAATTTCCAACAGACAATAGAAGACAGGATGGATGGAATGTAGCAAGCTGCAAATATACTTCCTGATTCTTTTGAAAACACTGGTGGAATTATTTGTAGGAATGGAGACAAAAAACTGCAGGTAGAGAATGTGCTAGAAAAACAAATGTCCAAAATCCTGAAAACAATAAACCTATTGTTTATTTTCAATCATTTTATAATAAGAAGATTGCAATAAACATTATTCAACAATGGCATGAAAACATGGTCAGTGGTGTGAATGAATAAAGAAAGTATCACTCACATGCATAGTGAAATAGAATTTTATTTGAATCTATTATCAATTATTCTGAAGTAAGTCTTTTCCTGCCTACATTAGGATAATCCTGAAGAGACTGTTCTCAGAAGAAGTCTCCAGAATTATTGCTAGTGAAACACAATGTGTCAAAACAAATTTCATGTCCCACTTCCCCCTCCCATTGATCCCATTCCACACTTTAACCAATCCCTCCACCATACCTGTATCCTAAGCTTCTGTTACCTCTGTCCTTCCAGGTCCCCCTGTTCTGCTGCACAGGTGAGCAGGTCTGGGTGATCAGTGAGCCCTGCACATGAGAAAGAGATTGTTTAGGAAGCCCCTGGATTTCTCACACAGTACTGTGCTCAGTAGATGAAGATAAAACTAAATGCAGGAATATACAAATGATTTCCTAACTGTCATGCACTGTCACAGTACTGGTAATGTTATAAAGCCTTTTTAGTTGGCATCTCTTGAATCCTACATCCAATCCTAGCTCAGTCAAAACTGAGGGGCAGAAATGGTTCTGAATGATTAGGAAGAGATTATTGTACACTAGAGAGGTTCTGAATTTAATATGAACCAATAACAGTGGAGACTTACACCTTCCAAAAGGAACACACAAGAAGGCAGAACATCACAAGCATTTCTGTTCCATTGAGGATTTCATTTATTCTGTGGGGCATGAGACTCATTCATACAAAGCTCACACACTTGCCAATTAGTTTCTCAAGAAATACTGAGGAGGGCCGGGCGTTGGTGGTGCACGCCTTTGATCCCAGCACTCCAGATGCAGAGGCAGGCGGATCTCTGTGAGTTCGAGACCAGCCTGGTCTACAAAAGCTAGTTCCAGGACAGCCTCCAAAGCCACAGAGAAACTCTGTCTCAAAAAACCAAATAAAAAAATAAAAAAATACTGAGGAGGAGCAAGGGAGACTACAAGGAAACAATTCTTAGCCGTGCAAACCATACTGCTGCAATTCTGCAACATCCACTACCAAGCCACAGGGAAGGCTACAGGCATTGCCATTCCTCATGGGAGAAGCCCCCAGTCACACCACTGACTGTCAAGAGAACACAGAAGAAAACCCAACAGTTGAACACTCATATTGGTGCACAGCTTTAATTCTAGAACTTTGGAGACAGATGTTGGTGGAACTTGGTGTTTTCCAGACCAGTCTGGTCTACCTGGTGAGTTTGGGCCAGACACATCAACACTTGAATTCATGTCTCAAACACAGCCAACACCACAATAAAAGAATCACAATTTCATCATGTTTCCATGGACAGAGTGACTTTTTTGGATCAAGTAGCCAAATTAATATTACATTTTTTTCTGATATAGATGAGGTATCATAATTATTCCAACCATGCTTTTTTTTTTTTTTTTTTGGTTTTTCGAGACAGGGTTTCTCTGTGTAGCTTTCAAGCCTATCCTGGCACCTGCTCTGGAGACCAGGCTGGCCTCGAACTCAGAGATCCGCCTGCCTCTGCCTCCAGAGTGCTGGGATTAAAGACATGACATGAGCCACCAATGCCCAGCTTCCAACCATTATTTTTAACAGCATTGTATACCCCAATGCATTTACATTTCTTTTGTTGTTGGTTTTTTTTTTTTCCTATTTTCCTCTGAAACATGGTCTTATTGTGTAGTGGCAACTCTCCTTGAAGTAATTATGTACACCTTACCAGCCTCCAGCTTACTTCAGTACATGCATCCACCATCTGAGTTGTTTAAAGGCCGCTAGTGGTGATGCACACCTTTAAGAACTATGCAGACGCGGGCAGCGGGATGTCTGTGAGTTTGAGGCCAGACGGGTTTACAGAATCAGTTCCAATACAGCCAGAGCTACACAAAGATAACCTGTCTGGGAAAAACAAGAAAACTTGTTCTACAGGCCCGGCAAAAACACTTTTACGAATGCTATATTTACATCACAGTGTACACACGTCTGAGAGTGAAAATTAGTAGTGGATAAAAGTATGCTTTGAAAAGATTATGTTTGTTCCGGGACAGCCTCCAAAGCCACAGAGAAACCCTGTCTCAAAAACCAATAATAATAATAATGATGATAATAATATAAAGTAAAAAATAAAAGATTATATTTAACAGTACACTGTGGTACTCGAAAAAAAATATAGTTTCAGATTAAAAGAAATTTTGAGGCGTTTCTCGGTTATAATCTAAAAACTCTCTGCTAATCCAAGTCTCCGTTTCCATATTCCACTCTCTTGTATATGGAAATTTATAACATGGAAATTAGTATGGATGATTGTAAAATTCAAGATCCTTGTCATCTCCACCATAGCAAAGAGAATCATGCTTGCACATCTTCAGATAAATTCAAATATTCTAGAATATTTTTACAAGTATATTTTGACAATCAAAATATCAACTGAAAATATCAGGCGTATTCCATATGATCTAAAATACACCAAAAAAAGACATCCACAGCAGTATCTCGGATCCGGCTTCCTGATGAGCAGCAGAGAAACCGCTCGCACCCCCGCTCCCTCCCTCCCGGTCCCAGCCCCGCAGCTCCTCTGACCTGGGAGCTTCCAGGGCCGCCGGGCTGCGGTTCCCGCCACTGCGCTGCTGACTGCTGACTTTCCCAGGCCGCCCCGCGAGCGCGGACACTGCGGCTCCCGAGGTCTCAGGTCCCCGCGGACCCGCCGCGTCCTCCGCACCCGGGTCTGCAGCGCGCCGCTCCCACCGTGCAGGTCCCAGAGATCCTGGTCGGGTCTTCCTCATCCAGTTCCGGACCACATGGCTCACCGTGTTTAACAGGGAATGGAGGAATTTCCGGTCCCGTCAGCCTGGATCTTTGGAGACTCCTCCTCCTGGACACTCCCACTTAAAAAAAAAAATCCACTTTTGGTCACATGGTTTGTCAAAATCGCCTACAGGGATGGTGGGGAGGCTCGCCTTTCTAGATTAATTGCCCAACTGCACTTCCCTGATTCTTTTCTTCTGATTAGACCTTGTCACCGCCCCATTAGGTACCTGTCCCTCCCACTCCATCTCCTGCTGCCTTCCACACAGCTCCAGCTGGCAGGCTGCCCTGGAACTACTTTGCATAGACTCTCCACTGGCTTCCTGCCAGCCCAGTCCTTATCTGCATCCAGAAGGATGCTGCACCCTTAATTATGACACCATTTTGAGTTCTGAACCCTTAGCATAAAAGACAGGCAGCATTCCCTGCTTCACTACCAGCCTCCCGGCCTATATACTTACACCAAAGGATAACAGGCTAAATTCAGATGCCAGCTTTGGATCAATAACACAAATAAGGAAAGACAAAACGAAATACTACAATTTGGCGCTGGTGAGATACTATTTAGGAAATTGGAATTTGAATATGTGCCCAAGTTGTGAAGATCCCCAGAGACCATCAGGGAGACAGACCCAGTGAACTGTGAAACAAAGTTTTATTGTTCATCCAACCATGACAGGGACCATGTCTAGCAAGCTGAATGCAGCAGCTTCCTGAGGGAGTGAAGTTCCCTGTCTACTGATTAAAGACAAAAGTACAGGATTACATCAGTAGTTAAGAGTTGTTTTCTTGCCAGGTGTTGGTGGCACAGGCCTTTAATCCCAGCACTCAGGAGGCAGAGGCAGGTGGATCTCTGTGAGTTTGAGACCAGCCTGGTCTATGATAGCTAGTTCCAGTACAGGCTCCAAAAGCCACATAGAAACCATGAAAAAACAAACAAACAAACAAAAAAAGAATTGGTTTCTGATTGATTGACATTAAGGAACTGTTAGGAGAATTTCTGAAAGTCACATATTAGCTTGAAATACCTGTGTGCTAATTACTCACATTGGTTGGTGCTTAGAGGAAATATATATATATATATATATATATATATATATATATATATATATATATGACATACAGCCTTTTGCCCAGACAATCCAACAATGGCTAATTATGAACAGAGTGTCCTATACTCAAGTAAATTGCTCTGTCCTTTAGGATGGGTGTCTCAGCTGGTCTTCTCTGTGTGATGGAATAAGAAGAACAAGCCTGTATGCCACTGAAGGGATTTGTGTGCTGTCAAAAATAGAGCAAGCAGACAAGGAGAAAATGCTTCCTTCTTCCATTCCCTTTTATGGGTTTCTAATAGAAGATGTGGCCCAGGTTAAAGTTGTATCTTCCAGACTCATGGTTATTTTCAAAGTCATGTGTCTTCCCACCTCAAGATATGGGTTTAAATGTGTAAAATGGACAACCAAAGCAGCCATCACTAGACCACCCCTTTTACACTGACACACAATTATTCCTATGCCATGATTAATCTCTAAATGAAAACAAGAAACTGGTCATAATAGCACCTAAACATTTTATAAATATACCAAATAGAATCACAAATGTGTCGTATCGTTAACCATGTCATAATTACACCTACCATGATATAAATCCCTCTGTTATAAGTACAAACAGGCCTTTTCTCTTGTTCTCTCTCTTCCTCCTGCTGTCTTCTCTATGGAGCTGCCATGTGATCTCAGCAAGAGAAGACACCTGCAGCTGGTGTCTGATAAGATAAGTCTTTATGTTTGATACTTAAGACTGAGCTATGGAGCCGGGCGTTGGTGGTGCACGCTTTTAATCCCAGCACTCAGGAGGCAGAGGCAGGTGGATCTCTGTGAGTTCAAGACCAGCCTGGTCTACAAGAGCTAGTTCCAGGACAGCCTCAAAAGTCACAGAGAAACCCTGTCTGGAAAAACAAAAAACAAACAGACAAAAAGACTGAGCTAGCATATAAGAAATCCTAGTCAATTGTCTAGCAGCATTGTCTCTGTGTATTATTTTGGGTGCCCATGTGGTGGGCAGAACTCAGGAGGCTTGGTGGAAAGCACCCACATGGCAGCAGGGCTGGGGTGGCGTTGGCAGAAGGGCTTTTCTTTGCAGAATGGTGTCAATGAGTGGGATCACCCCACGCCCAGAGGTTCCCAGAGGAAGTGGTGAACCTGCCGCTGCAAACCACCAGGCTCTGCATCTGCCTTTCTGAGACTAGTCAAGTGGTAGCAGAATGCAGGCAGCTGGAGATAGTGTTATGAACTTCCATGTAAACTTCACAAAAGCCTAAAAAGGGATTTTTAGCAGCCAGAGAACAGAGACAAGCAGGACTTCTTGGTAGCAGCATGTTCTCCGGTAGTCTTTGTTTTGCTAGAGACAAGAAGAGACTCAAGCTCTTCCTTTAAGAGAGGCTTTCTGACTCAGCAAAATCAGAAAACAAAAACAAAAACAAAAACATATGGCTCTTTTTAAGAGGCCCTGCTAGCTCAGTTGGTAGAGCATGAGACTCTTAATCTTAGGGTCGTGGGTTCATGCCACAAGCAGCTGGCAGTGGTAGTGACCACATCTCCAAGCCGGCAGCATGCTCCTTGGTGGCAGCATAGACCTAGACAGTGAGCACAGCTCTCAGAGCTGAAGGTAAATGTACCTCTGCTATCTGCCTAAGAAAGCCACCACTTTAATTTTGGCAGTATTGTTTAACAGTTAAAAGACTGCATGGCCATAGAAAGGTAAAGAGTAACAGTAAAGACAGATTCAGATTCAGAAGAAAAACCTCTAAAGGTTTACACAGTGTTTAAAAATATATGTAGGCTTGTGAGAGAAAAAGAAACAGAAGGAAATAGAGTATCTGGGTGTGGTGGCACATGCCTTTAATCCCAGCACTTGGGAGGCAGAGGCAAGCAGAACTCGGTGACTTCAAGGCCAGCCTAGTGTACAGAATGAATTCAAGGGAAGCCAAAGTTACACAGAGAAACCCTGTCTCATAAAAGGAAAAAAGTAAAAGGAATAGAATAGTAAAAAATGCAATGTAAAGATGGAAAATACACAGAGAGTTTGATATTATATATTATATTGTTGTCTTTAAATTGTTTGATTGCTGAGGGAAGAGTTACAAGTGCTACAATACATTTGATTATAAGTGTGAAAGACCCCCAGACCCCTAAGGGCCTCAGGATCCCGAGGAGCCCCAAAGACTCAGAAACCAGACAAAGAGCTGCAAAAGCAAGAGGGTTTATTGAACAAATGCGCATTCGGGTGTCAGCAATATCAGGAAAGCTGCACACCCCAGCAAAGGTTACAGGCTCCTTATATAGGAAAAAAATGCAGATCAGCATACAGGCAAGGGGCATAAAGTGATTGATTACAAAGTATGATCTCATGTTAGAGTGGTCACCCAGGTGTGACCTGCTTTTTTATAAAGGAAAAACCATAGAACATACCCTGAAAAGTCTTTGATTGTCTGTTGGCCAGCCAGGTGTGACCCAAAATGGATTGTTTGTCTGCCCTCGGGTTGGGGCCAGCTTCCTTGTCCTGGGCCAAGGCCTGTGGGAAACTTTTTCTCTCTGTGAACTAAAATCTTTCAAAACTTTTTCTCTCAGCAAACTAAAATCTTCCAAAACTTTTTCCCTCAGCAAACTAAAATCTTTCAAGCGCTGCTAAATTAATTCAACTTACATATTTTAAAAATGCTTTGACTTCAAAATTTAAGTCTAAAGACAGGCTACTTGGGAAAAGATTTCTTGCTTATGTTTTCACAGAAAATGAAAAGCTGTGGATTCCTTCCAGACTAATATGGTTTGATCAAGCAAGAGCCCCTGAAGCATTAGCCCAACTGATCCTGCATCCAAAACAGCTGAGATGATGCAGCCTTGCAGACTACAAAAACAAGGACTATGGCCAGATTTCTGTGTCTTATCATGATCCCCATGGTATGAACAACGCCCACAACCAGCAGGAAGCAATTTGGAATGAATGAAGCCCAAATTCTGAAATATTGTTTATAAATGTTTGTTTTCATTTAAATGGGATTGGTTATAAATGGTTAAAAAAAGTGTACAGACACATTTTTAATTTAGAATAGGTGTCAGTGCCCCTTGTGGATCAAGACTACAGCATCTTGAATTTAAGTATGGTAACTATTCATATTCCTAACCCTAACCCTGAAACCCTGGGCCCTAAAAACAGCTCTCCCCACAAAGAAACCACAAATAACTGTACAAAAATATTTTCAGGACAATACAATAGAAACACTAATATCAACCATAATCTTACCTAATTTTACTGGTCACATGGCCTTAAGAAGAACTTATCACTACCTTTCAATACTTTGTATTCTGTATTACCTCCAGGTGTGGGCTTCATCCTTAGAGACTGGCCCATTCCTTCACACCACATGGGTCTGTGCCTTTATCTTCTATTGTAACCTACCTTTGTGTCTTGTCCATTTCTTTTTCTTTTCTTTTTTCTTTTTTGGTTTTTTGAGACAGGGTTTCTCTGTATAGCTTTGGAGCCTATCCTGGCATTCCCACTGGAGACCAGGCTGGCCTCGAACTCACAGATATCCACCTGCCTTTGCCTCACGAGTGCTGAGATTAAAGGTGTGCACCACCAACGCCCGGCGTGTCTTGTCCATTTCTTACCTTTGAGGGGAGTGTGGATGGAGATACAGCAGATAAAGACACTAAGAAAAATACAGAGACACAGTATAGAGTCAGGTGTGCAATCCAATGAATATGGGACTCCCCAAGTTTATTCTTTAACATGACCTGAGACTACACTCAGCATTAGGGGAATGTTGGACAGCCTCATCTATAACACCCATGGCCAAACAGGAAGGGCTGGAGCAGACCAGTAGGTGAGTCCTCCTGCTAGGAAGTCCCTTCCTTGGCTTTTGCAAAGCTGGGGCAGCCTTGCTTCCTCAGGAAGAAACCCAGGGAGTGCAGCTGGGCTGGATGCCCCATGAGTGCCTACCTCATCCATGCCTCCTGTTCCTAGTCACCCCTCCTAAAGCACACAACCCAACATCTCCACCAGAATCTGAAATAAGTCCCTGGGCAGGTGTTTGTAATCAGGCATCTCTATTGTCCTGCCCTTGGGGTTCTGACAGGATGTGCCCAGAGCTGCAGCCACCAAGAGCACCACTTGTGCACATTCACTAAGTTCCTTTTAAAATATGCCTGGCCTACCTCTGATAGTTCCTATGTTTCTTGGCCTGACTCTCTGTGTCCATCTCTCCCCACATCTGTCTTCTCTTTGCAGCGCCTCTTCCCACAGACTGTTTGCGTCTAACCCCTCCTTTCCTTTCCCCCTTCTCCTTTCCTTTCTCCTTACACACAAGCCATTTCTTGAGGTGTTCTTCCCTTGGGCACAACTGTTTTAAATTGAAATATTGGAGGGGGAGTTTACAGCATGGAAATCAGTATGGATGATTGTAAATTTCAAGAGCTTTTTCATTTCCCCATAGCAAAGAGAATCATGCTTGTAAATATTCAAGTAAATTCAAATATTCTATTAGATTATTTTTAAAAGGATATTTTGGCAATCAGAAGATCAACTGAAAATACTAGGCTCATTCCATATGATCTAAAATTCACCAAAGAAAGACATCCACAGCAGAATTTCAGAGCCGGTTTCCTGATGAGCAGCAGAGAAACTGCTCACATCCCTGGTCCCCTCCCTCCCGGGTCCCAGCCCTGCAGCTCCTCTGACCTGGGGGGTTCCAGGGCCTCCAGGCTGCAATTCCCAATACTGCACTGCTGACTGCTGACTTTCCCAGGCTGCCCGGGTGGCCACTGCAGCTCCCGAGTTCTCAGGTCCCTGCTGCCCCGACCATGTCCTCTGCATCCAGTAGTGCAGCAGGCGGATCCCCTGCATGAAGGACCCTCTAGAATCTGGCCAGGTCTTCCTCACCCAGTTCCGGACCACGTAATTCATGAAGTCCAACAGGGAATGAAGGAATTTCCAGTCCCTTCTGCCTGGATCTTTGGAGACTCCTCCTCCTGGGCACTCCCACTCAAAAAAAAAAAAAAAAAAAAAAAAAACTTTTGGTCACGTTGTTGGTCAAATTCGCCTTTGGGAATGGGGGGGGTCGCTTGGTTTTCTTGATTAGTTTCCCAACTCTACTCCCCTGATTCTTTTCCTCTGATTAGACAGTTACCCCCTCAGAGAGCCGCCTCATATTAAAGGTCTTGTCACATCACTGACAATGCCCTAGTGTTCATGGTCTGTGTCACCTGTGACAGTCCCCAAGAGGGTGTGGCTAACATTTCCCCTACAATTCCTCTTTTAGTCTAAAAGAGGATTAAAATTTAACAGTGTAAATTATCTATCATTAACAATCATAAGGGTGAATTACACAAAGTTATAATAATCTACTATTATAATGTCACATCTTTTTTTGAGACAGGGTTTCTCTGTGACTTTGGAGGCTGTCCTGGAACTAGCTCTTGTAGACCAGGGTGGTCTCGAACTCACAGAGATCTGCCTGCCTGTGCCTCCCGAGTACTGGGATTAAAGGTATGCACCACCAATGCCCGGCATAATGTCACATCTTAACTATAACTATTCTAACTAAACCTTAAGTCATCTAAAAGAGATGTACAAACTTGAACACCTCCTTCCAAACCCAACCTTAAACAATAGGAGACTAGCCCTAACTAGGTGTTAACAGTGGGGAAAGGGAGTGTAGTATTCTCCATGCTGCTTCCTGCTTAAGAGTTCTAGGAACCAGGTATCTAGGAAGCTGGGTTGGGGGGAAGGGAGTTTGGAGTTTCTTTGTGTTCAGTTTTGGCCCTAGGCTCAGGGAGACCAGAGGATCTGGAGTTTCCTTGTGTCAGAAGCCTATGTGTCTTTTCTGTAGCCTGCCATGGCTGCTAAAGCCAGGGCCTCAGTGAGGGTCTGGTCCCTTCAAAAACAAATTGGTGTCTCCAGAAGTCAGTGGTCCACCCATTGATAAATGCTCAGTGTTGAGGTCATCTTGCATTGTACTGCTCTCACCACTAGATGGAAGTCCTTCATTTTATTAACTCAGAAACAAATTAGTCCTTTTCACTCTTGTTAAAAATGCTTTTAGATAAAATATAGGAAAAATGCTTTTTAGTGAATTGGTGAGTGTGGAGACCCTTGCTGTGCCAGGTACAGAGTATAAGTAAGTTTAAAATGTCCCTTACACCTTCCTGTCTATGGCTCTGGGCACACTGAGAAAGAGGAGGAGGAAAGGGAGTAAGAAGGGAAAGAGGAGGAAGGGCTAAGACATGTCATTCTCTAGTCTCCATACAGCTGTTGTAATCAGAAACCAACAGCAACGGTCCTGACCTCCATTAATCTACCATTAGATCACTGTCAGTCTAGGAAAGGCAAAAGCTCATAGGGCCTACTCTTTACCTCTCACATGTTGGCAATTGATGGATTGTTGCAAAGGAATCACTGCCTTTGAATGTAGTTCTCTGCTGAGCCTAGTATGTTCCAACATATAGCTCCAAACTCACAGTGTCACAGATGTCCCTGGTCAATGTCAGTGGGTCTCACAGCTAAATGAATGAAGATGAGCACAAGAGACTTTTGTTGCAATTGTGGGCTAGGTTAGCAGAAAGATAGGAAGTGACAGTGGAGAGTGGGCAGTATGTAACAGAAACACATACACACACAGTCACACACACATTAATATATAAATATACATATATATATACATGAATTATATGAATGACGTTCAGTTTGCTGTTCAGCCAATCCAACAATGGCTAGCTGTGAACAGAAAGTGCTACAATCTGGAAGTTCCTTAGTGCACAAGGCTGGATATCTCTGCTGGTCTTCAGTCCATGCTGGAAAAGCAGAGAAGTAGGCTTCAAAACCATCCTGAGTTAGATAACCCAGTCACAAGAAGACAATCACGGTACGTAGTCACTCATACATGGATCTTAGACATGAAGCAGGGGATGTCCAGCCTACAGTCTACACTGCCACAGAGTCCAGGAAACAGGGAGTACCCCAAGAGAGACACGCGTGGTACCGCGGAGAAGTGGAAGGGACAGGATCTCCTCAGTGGATTGGGAACATGGAGGGAGGGAGGAGCTGGGAGAAAGAGAGGGGGAGAAGAGGAAGGGGGAGGAGGAAATGGGGAGCAGGGAAGTTTGACTTGGGGGAAGAACAGAGGAGAGCAGGAGTAGAGATATCATAATATGGGGAGCCATTATAGATTTGAGGAGACATCTGGCACTAGGGAGATTTCCAGAGATCTACAAGGATGACACCAATTGGCAATCTAAGCAATAGTGTAGGGGCTACCTTAAATGCTAACCACACCGATAATAAAATTGATGACTATCTTGTATGCCATCCTAGGGCCTTCATCCAGTGGCGATCTAATCAGAGGCAGACACCTACAGCTAAACACTGAGCTGAACTCCTGGAACCCAGTTGCAAAAAGGGAGGAATGAAGAGCAAAGGGGTCAAGACCGAGCTGCTGATACCCACAGAAACTGCTGACCTGAACAAGGGGGAACTCATGGACCCCATATTGATGGCTAGGAGGCCAGCATGGGACTAATCCAGATCCCTAAATGTGGGTGTCAGTGAGGAGTCCTCGACACTCTATGGAGCTTCTGGTAGTAAATCAGTACTTATCCCTGTGGTACGAATGGAGTTTGGGAGCCCATTCCAGGTGGAGGCATGATATCTCAGCCTGGACGCATAGGGGGGGCTAGACCCTGACCTGGAAGATATAACAGACTTTGGGGATAAACCATGGAGGGCCTCACCCTCCTTGGGGAACACAGGAATGATGGGGCAAGGGATCGGTGAGGGGTGGGGGAGGAGGGGAGGGAGAGGAACCTGGGATTAATATGTGAGGCAGACTTGTTTCTACTTTAAATTAAAAAATGGTTTAAAAAATTTTAAAGCTGGGTGTTGTTGGTGCACGCCTTTAATCCCAGCACTCGGAAGGCAGAGACAGGCGGATCTCTGTGGGTTTGAGGCCAGCCTGATCTCCAGAGTGAGTGCCAGGATAGGCTCCAAAAGCTACACAGAGAAACCCTGTCTGGAAAAACCAAAATAAATAAATAAATAAATAAATAAATAATTTTAAAAAAGAGTACGAAATGAAAATTAAAACAAAAGAAGTAGGCTTCGATGCCATTGAAGGATTGGATACGGTAAAAAGGCTACGACAAGCACATTAAAAGCAAAACTTCATTCTTTTGTGCCCTTATATAGGCTTCAGCAGAAGGAGTGTCTCAGAGTAAAGGTGTGTCTTCCAGACTCATGGTCATTTCAGATGCGGGGGTCCTCCCATTTGAAGATATGGGTTAAAGATATTTGTTCTACCTCTAAGGTTTGGACTAGGAGTGAATCCATCCACTTCAATCCATAGTAAAATAATCTCTCACAAGTGTGCCTCCATTTCTGGATTGTAGTTCATTCCAGATGTTGAAAATTTGACAACCAAGACAAGTCCGCCCCTGGTCAGCTTAACACAGTCATTCCTTATGGCATGATTAATTTCCAATTGAAAACAATAAACAGGTCATAGTAACACCTAAACCTTATATAACTATATTAAATAGAATCACAAATGTGTTCTTTATTTAACCATGTTATAATTACATCTAACATGATAATAATTCACTCTAGTACAAGCGCAAATACATTTGAAATTTAGAGTGTCAGTGTCTCTTGTGGAACAGGACTTTAGAATCTTGGATTTAAGTAATCATTGATATCCTCTTAATTGATGTTAATCCACTTGATAAAGATAATGAAAGAAAACAAATATCTGTACATAAACAATCTTAGAAAAATACAATAGAAACATCACTATTACCATAATCTTTCCTTCTTTTACTGGTCACATGGCTTAAAAATATTTTATAACTACCTTTCCCTACGATTCATTCTGTATTTCCTCCAGGTTTTGTCTCCACTCCTGGAAGGATCCCATCCCTTTATTCCTGATGGGTCTGTGCCCTTTATCCCTCCCATCCTCCCATATTTCCCACCAACCGCCACAACCCACCCTCCCAACTCCTCCCCAGGGATAGTGAGGCCCCAACCAGGGACCTTCAAAGTCTGTCTTATCATTTGGGGGAGGGCCTAGGCCCTCCTTGCTGTATCTGGGCTGCAATAGTATCCATCCATAGGGAATGGGCTCCGAAAGTCCATTTTGCTCTGGGGATAAAGACTGACTCCACTGTTAGAGGTCCCATAGACTGTCTTGGCCTCCTAGATGGCACCCATATCACCAGTGGTTTGGAAAAAGCCCACCAGGCCTCAACCCTACACAGAAAACTGTAGGCAAGTAGGGAATGCTGGGAGCAGGAGACATGCTCTCCCCTCCAGAAAACACAACAATGGGCTATTGAGTACAAATCTTTAGCCTTGAAAGCAAACATTTTGGATACATTATAATGACTGATTAGTTAGGAATCTATTTGCATATACCTACTCATATGTGTATGTATTAACTGTTAATGAAAAAGAAGGCCACATGTTTGAGATATTAGTCTGGGTATACTGGAGAATTTTGTGGAGCAAACCAGAAAACTAAGTTATATCCCTATGAGGAAACACAGATTAGCACTCTTCTAAGTCTCCATGTTACATTTCTATTTCTGATGATTGGCATTGTCGCCTGGAGTGAGGTTACAGATTGAGTGTCCATATGAAGGTGTTGGGAATTCAAACCAAATCATCCGAAAGCCCAGACAGTGCCCTTTGCCTCTGAGTCATCTCTAAAACTAAGTGGAGCACTGAGTTTTATTGGGGTGACATACAAGAGTGTGGGAGAAAGGTTATACATAGAGACACAAAGAACTCAATGATAGCTGCATCACCCATGCAGGGTGATGGTTTTTATGAAGCAGGAAACCTGGGGATCACTGCACAGATTTCAGGCATCTCAAGGGAGGTGGAAAGTGTCTTTCAAGCCACTCACTACCTTCCCTGGCCATGTTGTCTTGTGTGGTCCAGGCAACTTGAGGGCTATTTGCTGCATGGCTGGTGTGACACATTGTCTGACAGTGTCATCAGTCCTTACTGATTCTGTATGCTTGATTCAACAGGGCACTAGTGAATCGTGCCAGATTCTGTGACTTTCTGAAAATGGTGTCTATTTCTGATTTTCAGGAGCTTCTTTCTTGGATGTATTGGTTCACATCAGTTCATCCTATGCTTTTCCTCTCTTTAATGTCCTGTTTTTTATGGTATTTCCTTGAAATTGATGGGTTTCCTGCTCTCTAGGCCCCAGCCCCTGTCCCTCCCTCATGAACCCCTCCCTAGGGACCAGGAAGCAATACCCTCTCCAGCCAACCATCACCCAGCAACTCACCAGGGAACAAGGGATCCAAAGGATCTGGTGCACCTGGAGGGACATGGTAAGTCCTGGCTAGAACGCCTTGCGCTCTAGTTCCGAGTCCCCCCCCCCACCTCACAATAGCTTGCTCTGCAACCAGGCAGCAGCAACCTCTCCAGTCAAACATCTCCCACCACATCACCAGTGACCACTGGATCCAACGGCACCTTGAGGGACAAATCAGTGTCTACCATCTCAGCTGGAGAGCCCTG
Source organism: Cricetulus griseus (assembly GCF_003668045.3). Classification (NCBI taxonomy): domain Eukaryota; kingdom Metazoa; phylum Chordata; class Mammalia; order Rodentia; family Cricetidae; genus Cricetulus; species Cricetulus griseus. The sequence continues at coordinate 19,618,881 of NC_048602.1, read as the reverse complement.
CTGCTTGGGTCTTAGCCCCCGTGCCTTCTGGAGAAGATGGAATCCACCCAAGCAGAGTCCCTGAACAAAACTGTGCCTTCTGGTCTCCCTTGCAGAAGAGTTTCTGTTTCCTAGTGGTGCATCACACCCCAGTAACAGGGACTCCCTGTGATCTGAAGCAAATTCAGTACAAGGCAGTGTGTGTAATAGATCTGCATATGAACTTTCCAAGCTCCCTGTCTGCTTAGGTACACGTGGCTGTCTCGGGACACCTGGTGCTGCTTCTGTCTCCGTAACAGCAGACACAGATTGCTTGTGTCCTCTTCTGAGTCACAATTTGTTTGTGGAACTGCAGAGCTCCATTCACTTAGCTTATCCCAAGTGGATATCTTTGGTTCCTCAATGTGTTGATCTGTGCAGTAGCTGAAAATATGTGTACTGGTTGCATTGGGAGGGACACCCACCCCTTCTCCATTAGAAAACCATCTATCAGACCCTATGTTCTTCTTCTTCTTCTTCTTCTTCTTCTTCTTCTTCTTCTTCTTCTTCTTCTTCTTCTTCTTCTTCTTCTTCTTCTTCTTCTTCTCCTAAAGACACTAGTGAGGGATCAAATGTGTCACAAATGTTGAATGTGGACTCACAGGAGCTGTAAGCAGCTTAATCCAATGCCGCTTTTGTGCTGAATCTGAGGCAGTAGCAAAAGGGCTTTTCTCCAGCATTACTTCAAAGAGATGAATGTTTCTTTTATTGGAAGAGAGGCCTTGGCTGCTTCCTGTAAATTCTCATAGGGAAACACAAACCCACAGACAGTAGCAGTCTCCTCTCAAATGCCTTATTCTCAGGATGTCACACGAGTCAATCTCCTCAATGCTTATTTCAAACCTGAAGGAATCTCTGAAAAGACATTTGAAGTGCTGAGTCACAGATGTAAGGGACTGCTCTGCTTCTTAGAGGTGTACTCTCCCACAGATTCTTTTCTGTTTGACAGACCTGCTGGTGTTCATGTCTACACCCTCAATGACAATTCATCCATCATGACAGAATAGAGGCTGGTATCTGAGTTTCAAGTTGGTCCAGGTCTCCCCCTCCCTTTACCTACTGATAAGGAGAGAAAGCGCCTACTGCGCATAATCTACCACTCACTATGCAAGGTACAGTGAGCAGGTGGTCCATGCCCAGGCTTGTCTTCCTCTTCCAGATTGATCCATCCTAGGTCAAGTCCCTGTTACCTACACACAGGAGCCCAGGCATCTCCCCAATGATGATTGGCTCTGGTAATAGGGAAAGAGAGGTGCCAAGCTGGAAGTCCTCAGGGTATACTCAGTAGTAGGGGTATGTGGGGCAGCCTTACTGAGGACACCCATGGCCAGGCAGGAAGGGCTGGAGCAGTGCAGTGGGGTGAGTTGGCCTGCTAGGAGGTCCCTTCTTAGGCTCCTGCAAAGCCAGGGCAGCCTTGCTCCTCAGGAAGAAACTCAAAACCCCAGCTGCTCTGGATGCCCAATCATCCCCAACCTCTTCTGTGCTGCCTGCTCCTAGTTACCCCTCCCTAATCCCAACATCCCACCAACAAGGGAAATAAGTCCCTGGGCAGGTGTTTGTATTCAGGCGTCTATACTGTCCTGCCCTCAGGGTTCTGAGAGGATGTGCCCATAGCTGCAACCACCAAGAGCACTATCTGCACACATTCACTAATTTCCAGGTTTAAAATGAACCTGGCCTACTTTTGATATTTACTTCTTCTTGGCTTATCTCTCCAATAAACAAGAAGACAGCAATCACAAAAGTATATTTTCATATGGCTGGTCAGAAGCATGACTTTTGAGATGCACAGAAAAATTAGAGACAAAATTAATTTTGTCTGCAAAATGATTTTTTGGAGGCAGGACTAATGCAATCCTTGTTGTCTTGGATGTCACTCTGTCCATCACAAAGGCCTCTATCTCAGACAACCCCAAACCCTGTCTCCTAAGTAACCAATTAAAGGCTTGCACTATCATGCCTGGCACTGTTAGGAATCTTTGGATGTTGTAGAAAGATAAATGTTTTTTCACAGCTTTTCCCAGGGTCTGGAGATATCACTTAGTGGTTAAGAACCCAAGCTGCTCTTTTAGAGGACATGGATTTGATTGCCAGCAAACACAGCAACTCACCATTTGCCTTAAACTCGAGCTTTGGGAATTCTGGCCTCCATCTGAAGTAGGAATTCATGTGTCGCACAGTAAAACAAGCAGGCAAAACACACATACACAGTAAAACACATAAGAAGATTTTACTGTAGTAACATTGAGAGAATTTTAATTTGGCATAAACTCTGTGATATTTTCTAAGATTAACCTCACAAAAGGTTAAATAAGGTTTTAATAAGTTTCTTATCTTTATGTTTCTATTATGTATACAGTTGTATTTGTAAGCTTGGAATACCAGAAAATGGCAAGTCACAGTATTTGCAATGGGATTTTTCTCTCCATCTGTTAAGACTTGTAATATGGATAAAGGTTATGTCAGCTTTAACATTTGTAAATTTTCTTTCCAGTATGAATATTCTGATGTGTTCCAAGATATTTCCATCTAATGAAAGATTTGTCACATTTCTGACAACTCCAAGGTCTCTCTCCAGTATGGACCATATGATGTCTTATAAAATGTGACATCTTGGTAAAGGACTTCTAGCATTCAATACATGTATAAGATTTCTGCTCAATGTGAACTCTGATGTATTCTAAATTTGCATTCCTGGTAAAGGACTTGTCACATTGCATACATTTGTAAGCTTTTTCCCTAGTGTGAACTCTGATGTTTTCCAAGATGTGAATCCCAGCTAATGGACTTGTCACATTCCATATCTTTGTAAGGTCTCTCTCCAGTATGAATTCTCTGATGTATATTAAGATGTGAATTCTGGGTAAACGATTTGTCACATTCCATACACTTGTAAGGTTTTTCCCCAGTATGAACTCTCTGATGTGTTTTAAGATCTGATTTCCAGATAAAGGACTTGTCACATTCCATACATTTGTAAGGTTTTTCCCCAGTATGAACTCTCTGATGTTTTCTAAGATCTGAATCACAGATAAAGGACTTGTCACATTCCTTACATTTGCAAGGTCGCTCTCCAGTATGAACTCTCTGATGTTTTTTAAGATGTGAGTTCCGGGTAAAAGATTTGTCACATTCCATACATTTGTAAGGTCTCTCTCCAGTATGAATTCTCTCATGTATTCTAAGAAGGGAGAGCTGGTTAAAGCACTTGTCACACTGCATGCATTTGTAAGGTTTTTCCCTAGTATGAACTTGGTGATGTTTTCGAAGATGGGAATACCACCTAAAGGATTTGTCACATTCCATACACTTGTAAGATTTTTCCCCAGTATGAACTCTCTGATGTGTTCTAAGATCTGAATTGCAGATAAAGGACTTGTCACATTCTCTGCATTTGTAAGGTCTCTCTCCAGTATGAACTCTCTGATGTATATTAAGACGTGAGTTCCGGGTAAAGGACTTGTCACATTCTCTGCATTTGAAAGGTCTCTCTCCTGTGTGAACTCTCTGATGTCTTCTAAGAGCTGAATGCCAGGTAAAGGACATGTCACATTTCATACATTTGTAAGGTCTCTCTCCAGTATGAACTCTCTGATGTATATTAAGACGTGAGTTCCGGGTAAAGGACTTGTCACATTCTCTGCATTTGAAAGGTCTCTCTCGTTCGTGAACTCTCTGATGTCTTCTAAGATCTGAATTGCAGATAAAGGACTTGTCACATTCTCTGCATTTGAAAGGTCTCTCTCCAGTATGAACTCTCTGATGTATATTAAGATCTGAATTCCGGGTAAAGGACTTGTCACATTCTCTGCATTTAAAAGGTCTCTCTCCTGTGTGAACTCTCTGATGTCTTCTAAGATCTGAATTCCAGGTAAAGGACTTGTCACATTCTCTGCATTTGTAAGGTCTCTCTTCTGTGTGAACTCTCTGATGTCTTCTAAGATATGAATCCCAGGACATGTCACATTCCATACATTTGTAAGATCTCTCTGTAGTACAAATTCTCTGATGTGTTCTAAGAAGTGAGATCCGGGTATAAGACTTGTTACATTGCATACAACTGTAAGGTCTCTCTCCTGTTTGAACTCTCTTATGTCTTCTAAATTGTGAATTCCAAGTTGAGGACATGTCACATTCCATACATATGTAAAGTTTCTCCACAATATGAAGGCTTTGGCAGGGTGCAATTCCAGTATGAATTCTCTCATGATCAGTGAGGTAGGAGGCAGTCCTGAAGCATTTCTTGCATTTACCACACTGGTGTGGATATTCTTCAATGTAAACTGGTTGTTGCAAAATCCTGGATGCAGAGCTCAAAGAGTCATCACCTTCCTCCTGCCTGTGCTCTTTCTCAGCAGTGTTGAGTCTCCGATCTTGAGTAAAGTTGGAACTCAAATTTAAGGATTTCTCACAGTCTTTAGTTAGGCAAGGTTCTTCTCCAGTGTACATAATTTCATGCCTCTCTGTGTTTGATGAGTCAACAGAGGCATCCCTGTGATTACTATATGTGTAGTTATTGGAATTTTCTGTAGTTTCACTTGTTCTATAAAGTGCACATGTGGCGGGGTCATGAGGGGCTTTGCCAAGGTCATTACACTGACAAGACTCCTTTTCAGTCTTCACATGCTGATGGACAGGATCACACTTGTAATAGTTCTCTGAAAATGAGTAACTTCAGATTAATGGGCCTTTTTCAATAATAAACATGTGATAAATGACTATCTAAGTTGTTATTTAACATAAGTCAAACTGGAACTCTTGACATTAAAGTTCCCAGTTAGCTGGGCATTGGTGGTGCACACCTTTAATCCCAGCACTCGGGAGGCAGAGGCAGGCAGATCTCTGTGAGTTCGAGGCCAGCGTGATCTCCAGAGCGATTGCCAGGATAAGCTCCAAAGCTATACAGAGGAACCCCATCTCAAAAAACCAAAAAAAAAAAAAAAAAAAAAAAAAAAAAAAGTTCCCAGTTATGGACAGTTTGCAATCACTATAATTGTATGGATTATCATAAACACAGCATGGCAGCCTTCAAAGGTCAGTGATTTAAAACAGATATCTCATAATTCTCAAAATCTCTACCTGGAAATAGATGAAAAAAATAATTGATGATGGTTAATTAGCTGTAAGATACAAAAGACTCAGGGTTTATATTTAGAATACATGTTTCTATCTTTCAATATTTCATCTCAGCAATTAATGAAGCGGAGTGTAATCCAATCCCAGGTTTACAGTATTTATACTTAGTAAATGGATGCAAAGACAATATTCTACCAGAAATCAAAGGCTTTAGCTTGTTTCATCCAGGCCTGTCATGGGAAACTATTGATTATTTCTGTCAGATAGTCTCAGAGTTCCACACACTACTGTGTTTCTTAACTTTCCTCATAGGGTTATTCTCAGGTCCACTCTGACTCCTGAGATTATTTTGCAGAGAATGTATATGCATTCACCATAAACGATGTAATAGGAAGTTATGCATACAAGGAAGGCAATTACAGAATAACATTACGTCAAAGACGGAAGTTAGACTTAAATATTTGAAAAATTATTTGTGTCCAATTTCAGCATAATCATATAAGACTTATTTTTAGTAGTATTAAGTCACCACAATACAGGTGTAATAATGCAGAAGGCCCTCCACAGTCATTACAACAGACAGGATGCATCCTGAGGCCAGGACACTACACAAAGTTAAATGATCAGGAATCATATCAAGTGAAATTGAATACCAAAAAATATTCTCAACTCTGGCTTTCTCTTTCACTTGAAGCCTTCACTGTTCTCTTGCTTATTCACAAGTCCACTCTAGTTGTGGCTTCTCCCGTCTCTTCTCTTTCAAGGGCAATCTCATGCATTCCAGACAGTTAATCATGATTAGCTTTCATGCAATTATACACCAGTACTATCAGGCAGTCCATAATCCATTCCAGAACTTTCAGAAATAATACAGAAATCTAACACAGTAATTGGTTCACTATGACAACATAAAGCAGAGGAACTTAAATAAGTTATCTGGATTGATATTTCTTGTCAAATTCATCAGTATACTTAGGATTTTCCATGTTATGTATCTTGAATTTTTCTCACAATAAAAAACATAGCTATTCACACGGTGGTGGGCCTAGGCCTTATCCCAAAGATATGATAGACTCCAATGAAACCCTACGGAAGGCCTCACCATCCAGTGGGAACAGAAAGGATATGTGATAGGTAGGGTTTTAGTTGAGGGGGGTGGTAGGGGAGGAGGGGAGGGAGAGGGAACTGGGACTGTCATGTAAGATAATCTTGTTTCTAATTCAAATAAAAAAATCTGAAAAAACATGTTTATTGTGATAATAGACAAGAAGCTTTAAGACATGAGTGCAAATGTTATATGCTACTGAGTCTACAGATTAATCTTGGAACCAAAAATAAGTGTAATGCAAATTGGAAAGAGAACCCAAAATAGCTGAAAATTTGTTTCAAATTACTAAATCTGCCTTGTCTTCTCTTTGTTTTTTCAGGACTCCTTAACAGATTTTACAACCTATTGAGTGAAAACAAAGAAAAGTTAGGTTGGGCATTCAACAAGCAAAATATTCTCACCCACAAAGTCCAGGTTGCTGTAATTCTCCAACATCACATCAATGCACAAAGCCCTCTGACCAGAGTCGAGGCATTCCCACTCCTCCTGGGAGAAGTCCACTGCTACATCCCTGAAGGTCAACCCACCCTGAAATAAAAAAAAGTATGGTTTGACCAAGTGCTACTTGGATGTGCTTTCCTGGATAGAAGGACACAGATGTAGAGGAGCTAAGATAATTAATCAAAAATATGATTTCTCAGTACAGTCCCATTCTGTCATGAATGATGTACCTCTGTAAAAACAGGATGAAACACCAGTCTTACAAGCAGTATACATGAAACAGGATAAAATTTTAAGGTCTATTCATGGTTATCTATCTGTTATGGATGTGTTGTTTATGTCACATAGGATCCCATTGTAGATGTCTCTGTTTTAAATGCTGTACCTGTAGATGAGGCTAAAGCACTGACACATATCATTCCTGTCTGTATTTGTGCCTCACATGATTCTATGCTAACAGACTCAGGTTGGATGTTTACACTCTAGGTCCAATGTCACACGATTAATTAGGAAAGAGGAAGGTATAGAAGAATATATGACTGATTTTATTGACAAGAGTTTTGGATTTTTTTCCACAGTAGCATGAATTGTAACAGGAGTACATTCACATATAAGGTAAATAGCCCATGGAGTTAATTTCCTTACAATATTTGGACCAGTATAAACAGAGAAAAATCTGCATCAGCAATATTTGATGCAATCAAATTTTTTTCTAAGGTTATGCATAAGCCAACAGAGACAAATGACAACTTTAGAATTTTTTGAGAATTTCACTTCACTCACAAAGTAATAAAAATTGGGCTGGAAGTTGGTAGCACAGGCCTTTTGTTCCAGCAATCAGGAGGTAGAGGCAGGTGGAACTCTGTGATTTTGAGACCATCCTGGTCTAAAAGATCGAGTTCCAGGACAGTCTCCAAAGCCACAGAAAAACTCTATCTCAAAAAATCACACACACACACACACACACACACACACACACACACACAAAAAAAAAAAAAAAAAAAAAAAAAAAAAGGAAAAAAAAGAAAAAGAAAAAAATTTGAGGGAATTCTAAAAATACATCAAAAATTGTTTAAGGTATAGGTAAGTGAATCCATACCAGTGAAACTTAAAATAAGGCATATATCAAAAATTTATCAAAAATTAAATTAATTTAATACCAAGAAAATAAAATTGCAAATCAACAAATGGGCTAAACAGGCACTTTTCAAAGATAGAAACTCTATTGGCCAATAAACATTGAAAAAGTTCTCAGGATCACAAAAGGACCAACATTGAAATGCAAATTAAAACTAATTGGAAATAGTGACTCACCCGAGACAGAATGTCTGTTATCAACTAAACTGACAATAAAGGTGAGTAAAAAAGCCTTACTCACTATTGATGGAGGGGAGGGTGTAAATTAATACAGCTATTGTGGGAAATAGTTTGGACATTCCTGAAAAAATTGACAACAGAACCAAAATATGACACAGCTATTGCACTCCTGGCCATAAACACAGAGAACAACACACCCCACCACAGAGATATTTATACTCCATCTTTACTGCTGTTTTTGTCATGAAAGGGAAAGTAGTAGAATCAAAGCTTTATCTATCAACAGATGAATGAATGTATTATGAAAAGTGTATACAACTGTACATTTCAGCTGAAGAGAAAAAAAATTGCAGGAAAATGGACAGACCCAAAATGTGCAGTATTAACTGCAGTCATCACTTTCAGAAAGAAATACCATGTTTTTGCTCACATGCATTATCTCCCAATCACAGGTGTATACAGAGACAATGTTAATGAGGACACAGTATAACTTGGAGAAAAGAGAACAGGAAGCTTAAATGACCGGAGACTTATTGCAGATAATGAAAACCAGTTATGGATAAGTTACTTAAGCTAAGAGCTTTTCTAGTTCTAATTTTGTCAATGGTTTTTGGGATTTGGGTGGTGGATAGGTAAATCAAAATATATTCAATTGTGAAATATGAAATCCCATGTGAGGCTCCAGAGCTTCTGTGCCCTGTGAGAACTCTGCCTGTATAGACTACATTGAGTTTTATAATCTTTTGGTCTGCTTAATGCAGTGTCAGATTTATTGTTGTCTGGTCACAGAATTATAATAAAAATTTAAAAATTAGGAGAAGCAAAAAATTAAAACTTTTAATGTATTAGAGTATAACATATTGACATAGAGAGTGAAAAGGATGACTGACCTGAGACATATTTACTGGAGAATTAGCCATTTCTTACTGTTTCACTTCTTTGAGTTTCTCTTTCTGGAACAATGAACACATGGCTTACTTGGCTATAAAAATAAAGGGTCAGAATGTATGAGTAATACTGAAACCTGTCAGTGAAAAATGTCAAACCACATGAAAAGTCCCAAGAAAGAGAATATGATCATTTGTCTGGTCAATGATCCTAAAGAATGGAGATCCTGGAAAGACATTTGACACTTGAAAAGAAAAATCACCATCGAGCATCTTGTTCTCAGAAGAAGTCTCCAGAATTGTTGCTAGTGAAACACAATGTGTCAAAACAAATTTCATGTCCCACTTCCCCCTCCCATTGATCCCTTTCCACTCTTTAGCCAATCCCTCCACCATACCTGTATCCTAAGCTTCTGTTACCTCTGTCCTTCCAGGTCCCCTCTGTTCTGCTGCATAGGTGAGCAGGTCTGGGTGATCAGTGAGCCTTGCACATGAGAAAGAGATTGTTTAGGAAGCCCCTGGATTTCTCACACAGTACTGTGCTCAGTAGATGAAGATAAAACTAAATACAGGAATACACAAATGATTTCCTTACTGTCATGCAATGTCACAATACTGGCAATATTATAAAAACTTTTTAGTTGGCATCTCTTGAATCCAACATCCAATCCTAGCTCAGTCAAAACTGAGTGCGAGAAATGGTACTGAATGATTAGGAAGAGATTATACACTAGTGAGGTTCTGAATTTAATATGAACCAATAATCGTGGAAGCTTACAGCTTCCAAAAGGACACACAGGAAGAAGGCAGAACATCACATGCATTTTTTTCCCTTTGAGGATTTCATTTATTCTGTGGGATCTGAGACTCATGCACACAAGCTCACACACTTGCCAATTAGTTTGTCAAAAAATGCTCAGGAGGAGCAATGGAGACTACAAGGATAGTTCTTAGCCATGGAAACCATACTGCTACAGTTCTGCAACATCCTGTACCATGCCACAGGGAAGGCTCCAGGCATTGCCATTCCTCGTGGAACAAGCCTAAATTCACACCACTGACTGTCAACAGAACATGGAAGAAAACCCAACAGTTGAATACTCATATTGGTGCACAGCTTTAATTTTAGAACTTGGGAGATAGGGCTGGAGAGATGGCTCAGCGGTTAAGAGCACGGACTGTTCTTCCAGAGGTCCTGAGTTCAATTCCTGGCAACCACATGGTGACTCAAAACCACCTTGAATGAGATCTGGTGCCCTCTGCTGGCATGCAGGCAAAAGACTTTAAACATAATAAATAAATAAAAATCTTAAAAAAAAAAAAAACAAAAAAAACTTGGGAGATAGATTTTGGACACAGCAAACACCACAACAAATGAATCACAATTTTATCATGTGTCCATGAACAGAGTGCTTTTCTTGGACCAAGTAGACAAATAAATATAACATTTTTTTCTGATATAGATGAGGTATCATAGTTATTCAAACCATGTGTTTTTACAGCATTTTATACCCCAATGTATTCACATTTCTTTTTCTTTTTCTTTTTTTGTTTTTTTTCGAGACAAGGTTTTTTTTGTGTGTAGCTTTGGAGCCTACCTATCCTGGCACTCACTCTGGAGACCACATTCACATTTCTTTTGTTTTTGTTTTTTTCCCTATTTCCTCTGAAACATGGTCTTATTGTGTAGTGGCAACTCTCCTTGAAGTAATTATGTACACCTTACCAGCCTCCAGCTGACTTCAATGCTCCTGCCTCCACCTTCTGAGTGGTTTAAAGGTCGGGTAGTGCTGGTGCACACCTTTAATACAAGCACCTGGCAGGCAAAGGCAGGGGAATCTCTCTGAGTTTGAGGCCAGCATATTCTACAGAATCAGTTCCAGTACATCCAGGGTTACACAAAGATACCCTGTCTGGGAAAAAACAAAAACAAAAACAAAAAAACTTGTGCTACAGGCCTGGCCATAACACTTTCACGAATGCCTTATTTATACCACAGTGTTCACATGTCTGAGGGTGAAAATTAGTAGTGGATAAAAGTATGATTTTAAAAGATTATGTTTACCAGCACACTGTGGGATTCGAAAAAAATATATATAGTTTCAGATTTAAAGAAATTTTGAGTCGTTCCTCATCTGTAATCTAAAAGCTCTCTGCTAATCCAAGTCTCCATTTCCATGTGTCACTCTCTTGAATGTGGAAGTTTATAATATGGAAATTAGTACGGATGATTGTAAATTTCAATATCCTTGTCATCTCCACCATGGCAAAGAGAATCATGCTTGCAAATCTTCAGATAAGTTCAAATATTCTATTAGATAATTTTTACAAGAATATTTTGGCAATCAAAATATCAACTGAAAATACTAGGCTTATTCAATATGATCTAAAATACACCAAGGAAAAAAACCACAGAAATATCTCGGGCCGGCTTCCTGATGAGCAGCAGAGAAACCGCTCGCACCCCCGCTCCCCTCCCAACCGGGTCCCAGCCCGGTAGCTCCTCAGACCTGGGAGGTTTCAGGCCCAAAGGGCTGGAGTTCCCGCCACTGCACTGCTGACTTTTCCAGGCTGTTCTGCGGGGCCACTGCGGTTCCTGAGTTTTCAGGTCCCTGTGACACCCGCCATGTCCTCTGGACCCAATCTGCGGCATGCAGCTACCTTCCCTGCAGGTCCCTGAGATCCTGGTCGGGTCTTCCTCATCCAGTTCCGGACAACATGGCTCACCGTGTTCAACAGGGAATGGAGGAATTTCCGGTCCCTTCAGCCTGGATCTTTGAAGATCCAGGTCCTCCTCCTGGACACTTGCACTTAAAAAAAAATCCACTTTTAGTCACATGGTTTGTCAAAATCGTCTACAGGGATGGTGGGGAGGCTCGCCTTTCTAGATTAGTTGCCCAACTGCACTCCCCTGATTCTTTTCTTCTGAGTAGACCTTGTCACCGCCCCATTAGGTACCTGTCCCTCCCACTCCATCTCCTGCTGCCTTCCACACAGCTCCAGCTGTCAGGCTGCCTGGAACTACTTTGCATAGACTCTCCATAGGCTTCCTGTCAGCCTAGTCCTTATCTACATCCCGAAGGATGCTGCACCCTTATATATGACCCCATTGTGAGTTCTGAACCTTTCAGATAAAGACAGGCAGCATTCCCTGCTTCACTACCAGCCTCCCGGGCTACATACAGCAAAGGATAACAGGCTAAATTCAGATGACAACTTATGATCAATAACACAAGGGAAGACAAAACGAAATACTGCAATTTGGCCTTGGTGAGACACTATTTAGGAATTTGGAATTTGAAAATATGCCCAAGTTGTGAAGATTCCCAGAGGCCATCAGGGAGACAGACCCAGTGAACTGTAAAAGCAAGGTTTTATTTTTCATCCAACCATGACAGGCACCCAGTCTAGCAAGCTGGATGCAGCAGCCTCCTGAGGGAGGGAAGTTCCTTGTCTACTGCTAGGTGTAAAGACAAGTTACAGGATTACATCAGTAGTTAAGAGTTGGTTTCTGATTGATTGACATTTAGGAACTGTTAGGAGAATTTCTGAAAGTCACATTTTAGCATGAAATACCTGTGTGCTAATTACTCACGTTGGTTGATTGGTGCTTAGAAGAAATATATATATATATATATATATATATATATATATATATATATATATCTTACAGCCTTTTGCCTAGTCAATCCAACAATGGATAGCTATGAACAGAATGTTCTGTGCTTAAGTAAATTGCTCTGTCCTTCAGGATGGGTTTCTCAGCTGGTCTTCTCTGTGTGATGGAATCAGAAGAACAAGCCTGTGTGCCACTGAAGGGATGTGTGTGCTGTAAAATCTAGGGCAAGCAGACAAGGAGCAAAAGCTTCCTTCTTCCATTCCTTTTATGGGTTTCAAATAGAAGATGTGGTCCAGTTTAAAGTTGTATCTTCCAGACTCATGGATATTTTCAAAGACGTGTGACCTCCCACATCAAGATATGGGTTTAAATGTGTAAAATGGACAACCAAAGCAGCCATCACTAGATCACCCCTTTTACTTTGACACACAATCATTCCTATGTCATGATTAGTCTCCAAATGAAAACAAGAAACAGGTCATGATAGCACCTAAACATTTTATAAATATACCAAATAGAATCACAAATGTGTCACATCATTAACCATGTCATAATTACACCTACCATGATATAAATCCCTCTCTTATAAGTACAAATAAGCCTTTTCTCTTGCTCTCTTCCTCCTGCTGTCTTCTCTATGGAGCTGCCATGTGATCCCAGCAAGAGAAGACACCTGCAGCTGGTGTCTGATAAGTCTTTATGGTTGATACTTAAGACTGAGCTAGCATATAAGAAATCCTAGTCAATTGGCCAGCAGCATTGTAAACCTATAGAAGTGTCTGTGTATTATTTTGGGTGACCACGTGGTAGGCAGAACTCAGGCGGCTTGGTGGAAAGCGCCCACGTGTTGGCAGGGCTCGGGTGGCTTTGGCAGAAAGGCTTATCGTTACAGAATGGTGTCAATGAGTGGGATCACCCCACGCCCCGAGGTTCCCAGAGGAAGTGGTGAACCTGCCACTTCGAGGCACCAGGCACTGCAAGCTGCCTTCCTGAGACTAGTCAAGCGGCTGCAGAACCCGGGCAGCTGGTGGTAGTGTTATGAGCTTCCATGTATACTTCACAAAAGCTTATAAAGGGATTTTAGCAGCCAAAGAACAGAGACAAGCAGGACAGGCAAAACATACACAGGAGAGTCATAGGTATCTTCCATGAGATCATGTGAAATAATAAGTTTCATGGGAAAAATATGAAGAATAGATAAATACAGGAGAACTAGAAAGAAACCATCCTTTCTTTCTTTTTTTGTTGTTTTTCAAGACAGGGTTTTTCTGAGTAGCTTTAGAGCCTGGCCTGAAACTCACTCTGTAGACCTGGCTGATCTCCAACTCATAGAGATCCACCTGCTCTGCTTCCCAAGTGCTGGGATTAAAAGCTTGCATTACCACCACCTGGCCAACCAATAGCTTTCTAGTTGGGCTTCTGAATTACTTAATAGAAGAGAAGCCATGTTGGGTACTGGAAACCTGTTTAACTACTCAGTGCTTGTGAAGTCATGAATCTTAGAGAATGAACAGCCACCATTTTACTAAATCAGCATAATCCCTAACAAAAATGTAAACCTTTCCTTATACCCATAGATGAATGTAGTCTTCACCTGTTACCAAGGAAAATTCTTTTTGCAACAGATTGAGGCCAACTGCAAATAAACTACAAGTAACCAAACACAGTGTTCTGGATGCCAGGAAAAATGGTAACACATATAAAACACTCCCGAATATAAGTTGCAAGAAAAAGTTTGGAAGCAGGAGGTATTAAAGTTGTAAGAGCCAGAGGATGAGGAAGTTTGCTCTGAAATTGTGTCTCCTTGTGCATTGTCTGGAATGAATCTCTCTCTCTCTGTGTGTCTTTGTGTCTGTCTTTGTGTCTGTCTTTGTGTCTGTCTGTCTGTCTGTCTCTCTCTCTCTCTCTCTCTCTATATATATATATATATATGTGTGTGTGTGTGTGTCATATAAATGTAATGTATATTATACACATAATATATAATATGCATTATATGTACTCTGTGTATATATTATATGTTGTATATATGATATTTATAATCTATATGTGACATACACACATATATGTGGGGATATTTTATTTTTGCTGTAACAAACAAACAAAAAAGCTAGCCTGAAGATCAGAGGGCAGAGTTAGCTACTAATTAACCATAGAGTTCTAGAGGTCTTACAGACAGACAGGGAGTGATATGGCTCAGCTCAGAGACAAATATAAAGCAGGAGGAGACAGCAGCTCAGGCCCTTTCAGGCTGAAGAGGTGGTGAGGTAAGAAGTGGCTATGGCTTGATCCTCTGTTTCTCTGATCTTTCAGCCTTTACCCCTGTATCTGACTCCAGATTGCTGTTATGAAGACCAATTAAACATCACACACACACACACACACACACACACACACACACACACACACACACACACACACACGGGATTTATTTGAATGACTTATAGGCTGCTGGCCAGCTAATAACAATGGCTGAGGACTGAAAGTCGAAGAATCTAGTCCTCAGTTTATAAGGATGGATGTCTCAGCTGTTCTTCAGTATATGCTAGAATCCCAAAGTAGTAGGCTTCAATGCCAGCAAAGGAATGATGTGCCCCAAAGACATGAGCCAACAAGCCAACCATGAGCAAAATGCTCTATTATTTCCTGTCCTTACAGAGACTTCCAGGAGAATGTGTGGCCTACATCAAAGGTGGAACTTCCAGCCTCAAGATGGTTTTGAAAGGTGTGTGTTTCCCACCTCAAATGTCTGGACTACAAATGGATTCACCCCTATAAACCAAGCAAAAAGTAGCTTTCACAGGTGTGCCCTGCACTTTGGAATTGTAATTCATTGCAGATGTAGTCAAGTTGACAACCAGGAGTAGCCATTACACCAAGTAATGTCAGAAACTACATCTCTAAAATCTCACTAACAGGCCCACATAATATGAGCAGCCCAGTAACAAGTACAATGAACATGCTAAACTGGTTGGGTAAAAGTCCATAAGGCTAGGGCCGGAGAGATGGCTAAGCGGTTAAGAGCACTGACTATTCTTCCAGAGGTCTGAGTTCAATTCCCGACAACCACATGGTGGCTCACAACCACCTTGAATGAGATCTGGTGCCCTGTGCGGGCATGCAGGCAGAAGAATGTATACATAATAAATAAAAAGAAAGAAAAAAGTTTGTAATTAAATCAGCGAGTATACTTTAAAAAACAAAAGCCCATAAGGCCTCAACCCTACAGAGAGAACTACAGGCAACTGGTGAATGCTGAGAGCAGAGGACATGGTCTTCCTCAGGAAGACCACACCAATTGGCTGTCAGCTACCAAATGGTCACTCTTGAAGACATACATAGCAGTGACATTATAATGGCTAGGTAATTTAGAAATGTATATGCATACAGATATTCATATATGTATGTATTAACTGTTAACGAAAAATGAGGCCACATATTTGAAAGATAACAGGGAGGGCATACTGGAGGATTTGTTGGGATGAAAGCAAGAGGACAAATGTCCTGATTATATCACAACGGGAAATTAATAATGTGAAAAAGGAAAAAAAGAACAAAACAAGTGAGCAAAGGATAACAACAATCCAAGCTAAAACCAAACCCCCAAAACAAGTTAAATACCTATCAGGAAATGTGTACTACGACTCCTATATGTCTGCATGTTGCCCTAGATACAATGTCCATCACCAGGAATGGAAATGATACATAATGTTGGCATAAATGGTGGAACAGGAGGAAAAAGCTGTGTTGGGAGGGAGAACTAAAGAACTGAGCTTTGGAATCAGAGTCGATGTTCTTAAAACATAACAAATGAAAGTAAATGAGTGTGTGCCCCGATTGCAGCATGTGATGTGTGACACTCTTCCTTTGGGACAATGGCAAATATCTACTCACTGCAGACAAGGATCCAATCACAAACCAAATGTGGGAGCCAAAATTTTAACTGGGTGAACAACTGAGGATTCTGTTTGTTTTCTCTTTTAGGGTGTTCCTCCTGTCCCGCTCTCAAATCTCCAGGCTGCAGACAGGGCTCAAAGGGAAACTCCACAGCATAGTGCAAACTGAGACTTTTTACAGAAACCAGACCCTGCCATCTGCTCTGATGAATTCCTTTCTCTAATCTTCATGTTGAATTCTCTTCCCCTTTACAGGTTCTTTACAGCTGTATATACCCAACAGAATATTACAGGCAATACAGGAGTTACAATCAAAGGTCACATTCCATTTCTTAAGGAAACGGTAAAAAAGAGTCATCCAAACAACTGGTGTAAAATAAATCTAAATAACTTCTCACAGAGTAAGGAAGCAGTAGATTGCTTTTGGTAAGATTGCCATTTTTACTATGTTGTTCCTACGTATCCAGAGTATGGGAGATCCTTCCATTTTCTGGTATCTTCTTTAATTTCTTTCTTTTAAAGACTCAAAGTTCTTTTGATACAGTTCTTTCACTTGTTTGGTTAGCATTAACCCAAGGTATTTTTGTTGTTGTTGTTTTTTCGAGACAGGGTTTCTCTGTGGCTTTGGAGGCTCTCCTGGAACTAGCTGTTGTAGACCAGGCTGGTCTCGAAATTACAGATCTGCCTGTCTCCCAAGTACTTCGATTAAAGGTGCGTGCCACCAACACCCGGCTTACCCCAAGGTATTTTATGTTGTTTGTGGCAATTGTAAAGGACGATGTTTCTCTGATTTCTTTCTCAGTGCATTTCTTCTGTATGTAGCAGGGCTACTGATTTTTTTTTTTTTTTTTAGTTAATCTTGTTGCCAGCCACATTGCTTAAGGTATTTGTCATCTGTAGGAGTTCCCTGGTAGAGTTTTGTGGGTCACTTATGTAGATTATTATATCATCTGCAAATAGTGAAAGTTTTACTTCTTCTTTTCCAATGTATATTTCCTTGATCTCCTTTTGTTGTCTTATTGCTCTAGCTAGAACTTGAAGGACAATATTGAAGAGATATGGAAAGAGTGGACAGCTTTGTCTTGTTCCTGATTTCAGAGGAATCACTTTGAGTTTCTCTCCATCTAGTTTGATGTTGGCTGTTGGTTTGTTGTATATTGCTTTTATTATGTTTTGATATGTTCCTGTTATCCCTGATTTCTCCTAGACATTTATCACGAAGGGATGTTGGATTGATTCTGTCAAAGGCTTTTTCAGCATCTAGTGAGATGGTCATGTGAGTTTTCTTTATCAGTTTTTTATATGGTGGATTACATTGACAGATATTCGAATGCTGAACCATCCCTGCATCCCTGGGATGAAGCCTATTTGATCACGGTGGATGATTGTTCTGATGTATTCTTGGATTAGGTTTGCCAGTATTTTATTGAGTATTTTTGTGTCAATATTCATGAGAGATATTGGTCTGTAGTTCTCTTTCTTGTTTGTGTCTTTGTGTGGCTTGGGTACCAAGGTTATTGTAGCCTGGTAAAAAGAGTTTGGCAATGACCCTTCTGCTTCTCTTATGTGGAATACTTCGAGAATTGGTGTTAGCTATTCTTTGAATTTCTGGTAGAATTCTGTACTCACTAAAGCCATGTCTCCCTGGGTTGGGAGAATTTTGATGACTGCTTCTACTTCATTAGGGGTTATAGGCTTATTTGAATTGGTTATCTGTTCTTGATTTAATTTTGGTAAATGATATCTAACCAGAAAATTGTCCATTTCCTTTAGATTTCTGAATTTTGAGGAGTACGGGTTTTCAAAGTATGACCCGATGATTCACTAGGTTTCCTCGGTGTCTGTTGTTATGTTCCCCTTTTCTTTTTTCTTTCTTTCTTTCTTTTTTTTTTTTTTTTTGTTTTTCAAGACAGGATTTCTCTGTATTGCTTTGAAGCCGGTCCTAGAACTCACTCTGTAGACCGACCAGGCTGGCCTCAAACTCACAGAGATCTGCCTGCCTCTGCCTCCCAAGTGCTGGGAATAAAGGCACGTGCCACCAACACCCACATTGTTCCCCTTTTCATTTCTAATTTTGTTAATTACATGCTCACTCTCTGCCGTTTGTTAAGTTTGTATAGATGTTTATCTCTCTTGTTGATTTTCTCAAAGAAACAACTCTTTGTTACATTGATTGTTTGTATTGATTTCCTACTTCATACTTTATTGATTTCAGCCCTAAATTTCATTATTTCCTGGTGTCTATTCCTCCAGGGGGAGTTTGCTGCTTTTTGTTCTAGAACTTACGGTTGTGCTCTTAATTCTCTAGTGTGACTATTCTCCAGTTTCTTCATATGGGCACTTAATGCTATGAAATTTCCTCTTAGCACTGCTTTCAAAGTTTCTCATTAGTTTGGGTTTGTTGTGTCTTCATTCTCATTGAATTCTAGGAAGTCTTTAATTTCTTTTTTTATTCCTTGTCCCAAGAATGGTACAATTGCACATTATTCAATTTCCATGAGTTTGTAAGTTTTCTGAAATATGTGATGTTGTTTAAAGAATTCTAACTTTAAAGCATAGTGGTCTGATAAGATACAGGGGGTTATTCCAGGATTTTTTGTATCTATTGAGGTTTGCTATGTTGCCAAGTATGTGCTCGATTTTAGAGAAGGTTTCATGTGGCAGAGAATAAGGTATATTCTTTTGGGTTTGGACGGAATGTTCTATAGATGTCTGTTAATCCCAATTGGGAAGTAACTTCTATTAGTTCCTTTGTTTCTCTGTTAAGTTTCTCTCAGTGGTCCTGTCTAGTGGTTAGAATAGGATGTTATAGTTTCCCACTATAAGTGTGTATGGTTTTATGTGTGATATGAGTTTTAGTAATATTTCCTCAAAAAACATGGATGCCTTTGGGGCATCAATGTTCAGAATTGAGACTTGATCTTGATGGATTTTTTTCCTGGGATGAGTATGAAATGACATCCTTCATCTCTTTAGATTGATTTTAGTTTAAAGTCTAATTTGTTAGCTATTAGGATTGCTATCCCCGCTTGTTTCTTGGGTCCATTTGATTGGAAAATCTTTTCCTAACCCTTAACTCTGAGATACCATCTGTCTTTGCAGTTGAGGTGTATTTCTTTTATGGAGCAAAAGGAAGGATTCTGTCTTCTTATTCATTCTGTTAGCCTGTGTCTTTTTACAGGCGAGTTAAGACCATTAATATTTAGGGATATTAATGACCATTGATTGTTCTTTTTTTTTTTTTTTGGTTTTTTCGAGACAGGGTTTCTCTGTGTAGCTTTGGAGCCTATCCTGGCACTCACTCTGGAGACCAGGCTGGCCTTGAACTCACCGAGATCCACCTGCCTCTGCCTCCCGAGTGCTGGGATTAAAGGGGTGCGCCACCAATGCCCGGCTGATTGTTCATTCTTGTTTGTTTTTGGATTTGGTGGTGGTGGTGGAATTGTGTGTGGATTTCCACTGCTTTTTTCTTTTGCCTGTTGGTAAATGGGGATTATCTATTGCCTATGTTTTTCTGATTGTAGTTAACTGCCTTGGGTTGGAGTATTCCTTCCAGAACTTTCAGTAGGGATGGATTAGTGAATGTGTATCATTTAAATCTGGTTTTGTAATGGAGCAACTTGTCTTCTCCATCTATAGTGATTGAAAGCTTTGCTGGGTGTAGTAGTCTGGGCTGGCATCCATGTTCCCTTAGTGTTGGTAGAATATCCAGAACCTTCTGGCTTTCAGTGTTTCCATGGAGAAGTCAAGTTTAATTTTGATAGGTTTGTCTTTATATGTTACTTGTCCTTTTTCCTTTGCTGCTCTTAATATTCTTTCTTATTTCTGTATGTTTGGGGTTTTGAATAATATGTGTTGAGGGGACTTTATTTTATGGTCCACTCCATC
The DNA here is from genome assembly GCF_003668045.3 of Cricetulus griseus. Classification (NCBI taxonomy): domain Eukaryota; kingdom Metazoa; phylum Chordata; class Mammalia; order Rodentia; family Cricetidae; genus Cricetulus; species Cricetulus griseus. The sequence continues at coordinate 19,598,631 of NC_048602.1, read as the reverse complement.
TTGTGTTCTGTAAGCTTCTTGCACTTTCATTGGCATGATTTTCTTTAGGTTGGGAAAGTTTTCTTCTACGATTTTGTTGAATATGTTTTCTGCACCTTTGAGGTGGGCTTCTTCACTTTCTTTTCTGTTATTCTTAGGTTTGGTCTTTTCACGGTGTCCCATATATCCTGGATATTTTGTGTTAGGAATTCGTTGGACTTAAGATTTTCTTTGGTTGATGAATCTATTTCTCCTAGTGTATCTTCAACACCTGAGATTTTCTCTTCTATCTCTTGTATTCTGTTGGTTATGCTTGCATCTGTAGTTCCTGAACATTTACCCAGCTTTTCTGTTTCCAGAATTCCCTCAGTTTGTGTTTTATTTATTGTCTCCATTTCAGTTTTCACGTCTTGAACTGTTTGAATTGTTTCCTTCATCTGTTTGTTTTTTTCTTGGCTTTCCTTAAGAGAATGGTTGGGTTTTTTTTTTTTTTTGTATCTTTTGATTTGTTTTTTCTTCCATTTCTTTAAGAGATTTTCTCATGTCCTCTTGGAAGGTCTCTATCATTTGCATGAAGCTGTTTTTAAGGTTATTCTCTTCTGCTTCATCTGTGTTGGGATGTTCAGGTCTTGCTGGTGTATAATCCCTAGACTCTGGTGCTGTCATAGTGGTTTTTCTGTTGTTGAATGTTTTTATATTGTCTTCTTCCCATCCCTTCTTCCAGTGGGTGCAGAAGGAGTCTTTTCCTTTCCTGTTGGGTAATGGATCAAGGTTCCCTTCCAGTGGGTGCAAGCAGGTCCAATATTCTAATGGCTCTCCTCTTCCCGTGCATGAAGGCAGGGCTAGTACTGGGACCTTGGCAGTCTATTTGTGGGCTGCAGTGCTGGGATGGGTTCCCCAATGGGCAGTCCCCAGGCTTCAAGTGGCTCTGAGCCAGGCACCAGAAGGCGGGCCGGAGCAGCATGGAAAACTTTATTATAAAAGTGTTATGTCATAAAAAAAAGTGTTATGTCATGAGGAAACGAGAATCACTACCTTAGGGCATCCCATTCCTTTACCTCTTTTCATGCTCTCATTTTGAAGGAGATTCCTCCAAGATGGAAGGATTTAATCCAAGAGAAACAAATATACAATAATCACTACTGGGTATGATCTCTAAGAACTTGCTGTCTTACCAATGAGCACTTGCCCATCATTTTCCTTTAATCATTGTATAATGGAGATGGAATCAAACTAGATGTCTATGAACAGAAACATGGGTAATTGAAAAAAGTGATACTTATCTATATAACTCAACATATTACTCAGGTGTAAATAAAAACCTACGACCCAAAAGTCAAGCATCACATGTTCTCTCATGTATGTGTCTAAGCTACAAACTTTGTGTTCTACTAAGACTACATGTAGAACCAGGAATATAGAAATGGACCAGGATTAATGTGAATCAATCTTGTTTCTAATTCAAATAAAAAAATGGCAAAAAAAAAATGGACCATTAGCGGGAGAGGGTGGATAGTACAATATAGGTGATATGAAAATTTGAAAGTGAGATTTGTGGGGCAGGGAGAATGTTTCAAATAATGAGTGGTGAAGAGAAGGGGCTCTTGAAAGGCCAACCAAATGAAATGATCATGAAGCTACATGGGAGGCTATCATTTTGAAATCAGGTGGTTTGACTATTCTATGACGATATTGAAGGTGAATAAAAGGTATGGATTTGTCAGTGTTTTCTTTAATAATGAATTTTCTTTTATCTCTACAATTTAAACACTACATAAATTATTTGTCAATTCAATGCATTTGGGGAAGTCTAATTTCCAATGACAAAAGGATATGGGGAGTATATATTCTATAACTTTATATGGTTTCTCAGAAGTATGAATTCTGTGATGTATATCACAATTAGAGGGAAAATGAAAGGTTTTGTCATATTTTTATATTACTTTTTAATTTGTTTTTGACAAAGTGATTATGTAGTCCTGGCTGTCCAGGAACTCAGTATGGAGATGATGATGTCCTCCATTCACAGAGATCTTCATGCCGGTGCATCCTGAGTGCTGGAAATAAAGGAGTGCACCACCACACCTGGCATTATTATGAATTTCTGGATCTTGAGCAAGATAATTTTTAATTTAAATTAGAAATAATCTTGTTTTACATGTCAATACCAGTTCACTCTCCCTTCCAAAGACAATTGTTTTTATTAATTTTTTATCAGATGCTGGAGACATGGTGTAGTGGGTAAGCAACAATGGTTATTAAACCCAGAGGACCAGGGTTTAATTTCCAACACATGCACAGCAGTTCACAGTGGTCTATAACTGCACCTTCAGGGAGCTGATGCCACCTTCTGTCCTCCACCAGCACCAGGTATAAATGCAGCACAGACATACTTATATACAGGCAAAACATATATACACATTAAAAGAAATAAAAAGCTTTTCCACAGTTACATCTGCAAAATTTTACTTTAATATAAACTCTATGATATTTTTTAACATTTAAAACTTCATTAAAGCCTTTTACAAATTTCTTATCTTTATGTTTCCATTTTACACACTGTTGTGATTTGTAGGCAAAGAATATCAGAAAATGCTATGTCAAGTTATTTAAACAGTAGGTTTCTCTTCCATGTGAATTTTCTAATGTCTCTTAGGAGTCAAAATCTGGAGAAAGGATACATCTGTCTTTGCATTTGTATGGTTTCTGTCCATTATGGATTTTCTGATGTCTCCGTAAACCAGAAGAGTGGACAAAGGATTTGTCACATTCCTGACAACTGTAAGGTCTCTCTCCAGTATGAACTCTCTGATGTGTTCTAAGATGGGAGTCCTGTGTAAAGGATTTGTCACATTCCATACATTTGTAAGGTTTTTCACCAGTGTGAACACTATGGTGTCTTCTAAGATTTGAGCAACTGGTAAAGGATTTGCCACAGTCCTTACAACTGTAAGGTCTCTCTCCAGTATGAACTCTCTGATGTCTTCTAAGACTTGCAATATGAATATAGGATATGTCACACAGTTTGCATTTGTGAAGTTTCTCTCCAGTATGAATTTTCTGATGTGCTCTAAGATATGAACAGCTAGTATAAGACTTGGCACATTCCTTACATCTATAAAGTTTCTCTCCAGTGTGAACACTCTGATGTCTTCTAAGATCTGAGTGTTTGGTAAAGGATTTGTCACAATCCTTACATTTGTGAGGTTTCTCCCCAGTATGAATTTTCTGATGTGTTCTAAGTGTTGAGTTCCAGGTAAAGGATTTGTCACATACCTCACATTTGTAAGGCTTTTCACCAGCATGGACTCTGTAGTGCCTGTTGAGATGTGACAATTCAAGAAAGGACTTACCACATTCTTTGCACTTGTGAACATTCTCCGGAGAATGAGTTTTCTTATGCCTATTCAATGATGAATAGTGTGGAAAGGCTCTGTCACACTCAGTGCACTTGTAAAGCTTCTCTCCAGTATGGAGTCTGTAATGGCTTTTAAAGTGTGAAAGCTGATGAAAGACCTTGCCACATTCTTGGCAACTATAGTGTCTCCCAGCAGTGTGCATTTTCTGGTGTCTCCTGAAATTGGAATAGTGGGCAAAAGATTTGTCACATTCCTTACATTTGTAAGGTTTCTCTCCAGTATGCAATTTCTGATGGCTATGAAAGGCTGACAACTGAGGAAATGATTTTCCACACTCTTTGCATTTGTATGGTTTTTCCCCAGTGTGAAGTCTCTGATGTGTTTTAAGACTTGACCACTGGGTAAAAGATTTTTCACAATCTTTGCACTTGTAGGGTTTAATTCCCTTATGTATTCTCTCATGGATAGTGAGGCATGAGGCAGTACTGTAGCATTTCCCACATTTCTCACACTGGTGTGGTGTCTCTCCAATGTAGATTGGTTGTTGCAAAAGCCTGTATGCAGCGCTCAAAGAATCATCATATTCTCCCTGCCTGTTCTTTTTCTTTACGGTGTACAGTCTCTGATCTTCAGTAATGCTGGAACACGAATTTAAAGATTTCTCACAGTCTTTTGATCTGAGAGGTTCTTCTCCAGTGTGCCTGCTTTCATGTCTGTCTGGGTTTGATGAGTCAACAGAGGCATCCCTGTCATTACTGCATGTGTAGTTATCAGAGTTTTCTGTAGTTTCACTTGTTCTATAAAGTATACATGTGGAGGGTTCATGAAGCATTTTGCCAGACTTATTACACTGACAAGACTCTTTTTCATTCTTCACATGGTGATGGACAGAATCACACTTGCAATAGTTCTCTGAAAATAAGTACAGTTCAGATTTAATAGGGCTTGTTTTAATAATAAAAATGTGATAAATGATTGCCTTCCTAAGTTGTCATTTAACATAAGCGAACATGGAACTATTCAGATTAGAGCTCCCAATACTCAACAACATATTTCATCCACTGTAACTGTATGGAGTCTCACAAACACAGCATGACAGCCTTCAAAGGTCAGTGAGTTATAATAAACATCTCAACTTTATCCAAAATCACTAACTGGGAAAAGGAAGTTAAAAATAATGTAGTTTGATTAATTAGCTTTGTTGTAGAGCTCACTGAGTGATTTTATTTGAATACATGTCTGTATCTTAAATATTTCTTCTCAGAAATTGATATCGAGGTGTTTAACGCCTAGGTTCATAGTATTTATACTAAGTGATAGGCAATGAAGAGTTCTCTCTCTCTCTCTCTCTCTCTCTCTCTCTCTCTCTCTCTCTCTCTCTCTGTCTGTCTTTTGTACACCAACTCCTGAGATTATGTTCCAAAAGGGTGTCTGTGTATTCGCCACCGGGGGGAAAAAAGAAGGACACAATATGAAGATATGCATAACAAGGAAGGCAATTACAGAATAATCTTATGTCATGGGCTCACGTTAAGACTTAGAATTTTGTAAGATTACTCTAATCTGATTTCAGCACAGTCAAACAAAACCGCATTTTGTACTGGTATTAAATCACCAGAATTCAGGTGTAATAAGACACAAGCCCTATGGACAGTTATTACAACAGGCATGATGCATCCTGGGGCCAGGATACTCCACCAAATTAAATGATCAGGAATCCTTTCAAGAGGAATTAAAATTCAAAGAAACAAAACAAAACCTGAGGTGGGAGCTTTTACTCATGCATTTTGTTTTTCATCTCTATTTTGCAGCTTATGCTCCAAAGGACAATACAGTGTGTTTTCTTAAAGTGAGCCTCACTTCTGAATTCGGAGTGATTTGTGTTTATACAAAGGATCTGGGATCCATTTCATATTGTTCATGCAGGAACACTATGTAAATGGAGTGCCTTTCATATTGTACATGCAGGAACCCTATGTAAATGGAGTGCCTTTCATATTGTACCTGCAGGAACACTATGTAAACGAGTGCCTTTCATATTGTACATGCAGGAACACTTCGTAAATGAGGGACTTTTGTTCTCATACTTTAGTCATAGCACAGTCCTACTGTAGGCATATGAACATCCTGAAGTCCTCTTTACTGTTTTAAAGATATGAAATATGAGATTTATTCACTAAAGCAGGGCTTCAAAATTTTGGGGAAAGTCTGACAGTGTATCATGTGAATTCAGATTTACCTCACATACTAAGAATTACATTTAGATATGAAAAAGGAAAACTTGTTTTGATCTCAGGTATAAAAATAGACTGTTTTGAGTTTTGTGTAGTAGTAGACACCTGAAAAGTTACAGTTTGTTACTAACAGTTATTTTGAAAATCCTGCCTTGGATTAATTCTTGATGACTGCACTGCCACTCATTCTGCCATACATGCAGAACCAAGTTCATGTCGATCCTGAAATGCTAGGAAAGATGAGTTGGTATTTATCACCTTTGTTTACATTTTGCATCTGTCCAATTTAGAGCTACCAAAGTAGATTGGTTTGAACAATAACCATTGCTTAATTCTTACAATTAAATTTGGTAACTAATGAAAAACAAAACAAAACAAGAGGATTTCAGCATTGAAAACTTGTTCTCAGCTCTGGCTTTCTCTTTCACTTGAAGCCTTCACTGTTTGCCTGCTCATTCACTAATCCACCCTAGCTGTGGTTCTCTCTCCTCTCCACATCCCAGGGCAATCTCATTCTTTCCAGACAGATGACCATGCCTGGCCTGATACAATAATCCACATGTTCTTTGAGACAGCAATGAACCATGACTGAACTTTTAGAAAGAATACAGAAGTCTAAGACAGTCCTGTGCTCAGTACATGAAAATACAAACACGAATTTAAACAGGATTTCCTGATTGATGTTTGGCGAATTTTTGAGTATAATTAGTATTTTCAGTTTGGATATCTTGAATTTTCCTCATAATTAAATCCATGTTAATTGCAATAATGGACATGGAGCTTTAAGATATGAATGGAAATATTATATGCTACTGAGTCCATGGATGAATCTTGGAACCCGGATGAAGGGTGGATGACAGCTCTGATATGGAAAATGGAAAGAGAAAAATGAATAGCATAAAAATGTTCTTTCCAACAACTAAACTTTGCCTTGACTCTCGTTGGGTTTTTTTCAGCACAGCTTAACAGATTTTACATTTTATGAAGTCAGAACAAACAAATGATGGGTGATGAATTCTAGAAGCAAAATGTTCTCACCCACAGACAGCAGGTTGTTGTAATTCTCCAGCATCACATCAATGTACAAAGCTCTCTGAGCAGAGTCCAGGCATTCCCACTCCTCCTGGGGGAAGTCCACAGCTACATCCCCAAATGTCAACAGATGCTGAAACAAAAACATATGGTTTGACCACTTGCTACCTGGATGTCTTTCCTGGATATACAGAGATGGAATGTAGCCGAGTGAAGGTAATTACTAAAAATGATGATTTCTAATACAGTCCTATTCTATCATGAATATTCTAACTCTGTGAAAACAGGATGACACAAGTCTTAAAAGTATACAAGCGACAGTGGAGATGTCTCGGCGCTTGATGCACTATAAAATCTCCTTTCTGCACAGCGGCACTCGGGAAACACCAAACGGCTGATGACGCCAGTGCAGCAGGAGGGCCTGGAGGACCCGGGCCTAGAGGGCCAAGGTGGGCTTCCAAAGGCTTCTGCAATGGTCTCAGGGGCCGAGGCCCTGGCAGTGGTCAAAGTTGCAGGGTTGTGATGGTAAAGCCAAAGACAGGGAGTAGATCCTTGTCACCATGCTGGGCCGCCTGGTTAAGGACATGAAGATCAAGTCCCTGGAGGCGCTCTACCTGCCCATTAAGGCTTTTGTCGCTACTGGGGACTACAATGGTCATGTTGGTCTTGGTGTCAAGTGCTCCAAGGAGGTAGCCACTGCCATACCAGGGGCCATCATCTTGGCCAAGCTTTCCTCTGTGCCTATGTGGAGAGGCTATTGGGGAAACAAGATTGGCAAGCCACACTCACACTGTTCCATGCAAAGAGACTGGCCACTATGGCTGTGCTGTGTTGGTCTCATCCCTGCCCCCAGAGGCACTGGCATCCTCTCTGCTCCTGTGCCCAAGAAGCTACTTTGATGGCCAATATTGATAACTGTTACACATCAGCCAGAGGCTACACAGCCTCCCTGGGCAACTTTGCCAAGGCCACCTTTGATGCCACCTCCAAGACCTACAGTTATCTGATCCCCAACCTCTGGAAAGAGACTGTGTTCACCAAGTCTCCTTATCAGGAATTCACTGACCATCTTTTGAAAGCCCACACAGAGGATCCAGGCTCTAGCTGTGGCAACCACATAAGGGTTTTTATACAAGAAAAATAAAGTGAATTAAGTCAGTAAAAAAAAAGTGTATGAGGCCAGTAGTGGTGGTGCATGACTTTAATCCCTGCATTAGGTGAATTCAAGGCCAGCCTAGTTTACAGACAAAGTTCCAGGACTGCCAGGGCTACACAGGGAAACTCTGTCTTAAGAAAAAATAAACGAAACCAAAAAAACTGCCATGGGATACATGATACGCTGTCTCAATAAAAAAAACAAACAAACAGGCAGTATACATGAAACAATATACACATTTAAGGTCTGGACACAGTTATCTATCTGTTATGAATACTGTATTTATGTTACACAGAATCACAGCAAACATGTCTCAAAAGGAATATTCAAGATGAAATAATATGCTTTAATTGCTGTACCTATAGATCATGCTAAAACATTGACACCAATCAAGCGTATGCTTACTTGGGCCTAACATAAATCTACTGTAACAGGTTCAGATGAGATATTTAACTCTAGGTACAATGACACATCATTAAATAACAAAGGGGTAGGAATAGAAAATAGAATATATGGCTGATTTTATAGACAAGATTATTTTTTCCACAGTAGCAAGGATGAAACAGCACTACACACTGTCATTTTTAACATTAACATATAAGATAAGCAGTTTATGGAATTAATCTGATGAGAATATTTGGGCCACTATGAAGAGTCAGAAAAATTGGTATCTGCCATATTTGATATAATCCAAATTATTCCTAAGACTATGCATACACCAACAGAGGCAAATAACAATCTCAGAAGTTTTGAAAAATATTTCACTTCACCCCTAAAGAGTAAAACAATTGAGGGAAGTCGAAAAGCACAACAAACACTGTTTATGGTATACCTAAGAGAATCAATACCAGTGACACCTCGGATAAGGGTCACAGCAACAATTTACCAAAAACTAAAATAATTAAATTCCCAAGAAAGCAAAAGCTTTCAGAATTCCAAAAACATCACCATGGAAATGCAAAGTAAAGCTACTTGGAAATAGTGCCTCACCCCAGGCAGAATGGCTATCACCAACTACTAACCTGACAAGAAATGTTTGAGGGGATATGGAGATAAAGCATCCTTATTCACTGTTGATGGATGGAAGGGTGGGAATTATAACAGAGATTGCAGGAATCAATTTGGATAGTATTGAAGAAAATTGAAGAAAGACCTAACATATGACCTAGCTTTTTCACTCCTTGCCATATACCTAGAGAACAACTCAACCCACCACAGAGCTATTTATACCTCATGTTTCCTGCTATTTTAATCACCAAAGGAAAAGTACTGCAATCACACTAATTACCTATCAACAGATGAATGGATTATGAAAATTGTATAAAATGGAATACTATTCAGCTGGGGAGGAAAAAAGGACTCAAAAAGGGATATTGACTGTGGTCATACACTTCTAGAAAGAAGGCACCACATTTACTCTCATAGGCAGAATCTGCCCAATCATATATGTATATTGAAACAATGTATATGTGGGCAGAGTAAAATACAGAGAAAAGAGAACAGCTAAGAATAAATTATCAGGGACTGAATACAGGTAATGAACACCAGCTATGGAAAAGGATATTAAGCTAAGAGCTTTTCTAGTTCTAATTCTGTAAAGGTTTTTGGGGTGTGGGTGGTGGGTATGTAAATCTTCTGTTCCCTGTGATGACTCTACCTGAATGAACTACGTTGAGTTGTATAGTCTTTGGATCTGCTTAATTTCAGTGTGTAATTTTGTTGTTTCTCTGTTTGCAGAATCGTTCATAAATAAAATTTCAAAGAATTGTCAGATGCAGGGAATTAAAGGCTTTTATGACATAAATGCATTACATCTTTAGATAAAGAATGGAACGGACCACTGACCTGCAAGAGCTTTTCTGGAGAATCAGCCATTTCTTATGTTTTTTCTTCTTTGAGTTTCTCTTTCAGGAGTAATGAATAGATGGCTTGCTTCCCTTTCGAATCAAAGGGGAAAAGTTAGAATTAATACTGAAAGCTGTTACTGAGCAATGTCAAACTACCTGAAAATATGCAAGCAACAGAATTGTACCAGATGTCTGGTCAATGATCCCAAAGTCAGGAGAGCATGGAAGACACCACCATGAAGAGAAAACCACCATCATGCATCTTCTTATACAAAGAAGACTACTGTCTTAAAATTGATGGAGACATAAGTTCATTTCAAGGCAGTCACCAATAAACACGATTGATTTCACTGAAGCAGCACCGCAGACAGTAAATTAGAGGCGAAACATACACAGGAGAGTCAGAGGAATCATCCATGAGCACATGGGAAATAGTAAATTTCATGTGAAGAATGGATGCAAACAGGAGAATTAGGAAAAAAATCATCCATGAGTCCCAGGATAGGGCTGTGTAGAGACCCTGTCTCCAGAAAATACTTGGTATCTTCTGTTCCTCCTCCCTCCCTCCTGTTGCTCCTTGTCTTCCCTAACAGTTTCTCCTCCTATGCTTTCATGTGTGTTTTACTTTAAGGAAAGTATTCCACTGTGTGAGGATGTTTATACATTCACATGCCATCACCATGATCATAGGAACACAGACATCTGATTTCAACTACCTTGGGAACATACCCAAGAATAGAATTGCTGGATCATGTATGGTGGTTTTACTTTTAGTTTTATGAGGAAGATCCACACTATTTTCCATGCCTGTGCTAACTTATTAGTGCCATCAGCATATCAATGCTCCTTGTTAAAGATTCTATGGAGGATTGGGGGTGTGGGATTGATGTCAAATAAGATTGTTTCTAATTTAAATTAAAAAAATCTAAGAAAGTGGGGGTGGTGGTGGTGGCATATGCCTTTAATCTTACAGAGAAACCCTGTTTGGAAAAACAAAAACAAAACAAAACAACAACAAAAAGATTCTAAGAGTCTAGCAACAAAAGAATATACCTTCTTCTTAGCACCACATGGAACTTCTCTAAAATGGACCACATACTTGGCAACATAGTAAACCTCCACAGATACAAAAAAATTGAAATAACTCCCTGTATCTTATCAGACCACCATGCTTTAAAGTTAGAATTCAATAACAACACAACTTGCAGAAATCCTACAACCACATGGAAGTTGAATAATGTACAATTGCACCATTCCTGGGTCAAGAAAGAAATTAAAGCCTTCCTAGAATTTAATGAGAATGAAGACACAACATATCCAAACTTATGGGACACTTTGAAAGCAGTGCTAAGAGGAAAGTTCATAGTACTAAGTGTCCACATGAAGAAACTGGAGAATAGTCATACCAGAGAATTGACAGCACAACTGAAAGCTCTAGAACAAAAAGAAGCAAACTCACCCAGGAGTAGACACCAGGAAACAATCAAACTGAGGGCTGAAATCAATAAAACAAAGAGTTGGTTTTTCGAGAAAATCAACAAGACAGACAAACCTCCATCCAAACTAACCAAAAGGCAGAGAAACAGCATGCTAATTAACAAAATCAGAAATGAAAAGGGAGATATAACAACAGACACTGAGGAAATCCAGAGAATCATCAGGTCATACTTTGAAAACCTGCACCCCACCAAATTAAAAAATCTAAAGGAAATGGACAATTTTCTGGATAGATATCACTTAACAAAATTAAATCAAGAACAGATAAGCAATTTAAATAGAACTAAAGCCCCAATGAAATAGAAGCAGTCATCAAAAGTCTCCCAACCAAAAAAAGCCCAAGGCCAGATGGCTTCAGTGCAGAATTCTACCAAAAATTCAAACAAGAGCTAATATTAGTACTCCTCAAATTGTTCCACACAATAGAAGCAGAAGGGACATTGCCAAACTCTTTTTACGAGGCTACAATTACCTTGATACCCAAGACACACAAAGATAAAACTAAAAAAGAGAACTACAGACCAGTATCCCTCATGAACATCGATGCAAAAATACTCAACACAATACTGGCAGAAAAAATCATCAAAGCCAGGTGGTGGTGGCGCACGCCTTTAATCCCAGCACTTGGGAGGCAGAGGCAGGCGGATCTCTGTGAGTTCGAGACCAGCCTGGTCTACAAGAGCTAGTTCCAGGATAGCCTCCAAAGCCACAGAGAAACCCTGTCTCAAAAACAAAACAAGACAAAACAAAAAAAGAAATCTGTCTGAAGAGAAAGCAGTGCAGCTTCATTCGCCCACCCTCACCCTTACTGGAGCACATGCATCCGCTCTGTAGCTACCAGAATCCTGATTCTGGTATTCCAGTGTGGACTGAAGACTTGTCCACAAGGCTCGGATCTGAAGGATCTAGCCTCCTGGGCTGGGCAGCTGCTGCTTCTCGGCCTCTGGACATCGTGTAGACAATCACTGTTGGACTACATGACTCATGGTGTAAGACAGTCTAACAAACAGCCTTAGAATATACATTCATTCTATCAGTTCTGTTTCTCTAGAGCTCTACTACAAACATCCACAAAAATGAAATAATAAAGTCTATTTCTTTGTGTAATTAATACATGCTATTAAAAATATTTGCGGGCTGGAAAGATGGCTCAGCAGTTAAGAGCACTGACTCTTCTTCCAGAGGTCCTGAGTTCAATTCCCAGCAACCACATGGTGGCTCACAACCACCTTGAATGAGATCTGGTGTCCTCTGCTGGCATGCAGGCAGAAGACTGTATACATAATAAATAAATAAAATAAAATTTAAAAAATATTTGCAACAACAAACAAATCATCCATGAGAAGGACAGCAAACCACTATTTCTCAAAAAGAAGGAAGAATTATTACCAATAATCCAAAGAGCTACAACATAAAAACAAAACCATAGGAAATTAAAAAGCCATGAACAAAAAAACTAGCCACACTGAAAATCAAAATACAAAATCCTCAGTTAAATGAACAAGCCCTCAGATTAAATACGTTCAGCACCTGGCCCAGGCGTTCCACGCCTTGGCGCAGGTTCAAAGGACTCACATCCTGCATCACAGATACTTGCTCCCCATGTTCACTGCTGCTCTGCTCACCATAGCCAAGAAACAGGCGACAGGGAACGGACACTCCGCAGCTTCCGTAGTCTCCACTTGGGACTCAGCTTCCGGTCCCGTCGCCCCTTCATTCCCGCCCACGCTGCAGTCTTCACTTCTTCCCAACCAATGGGCCACATCCTCCCACCCGCTACTTCCGCTCCAGTGACCGCCCCTCCCCCTCGGTCTCCGGCCTGTGTGGAGTCTGCGCAGAGCGGGTGCAGGGCGGCCTGACTGACAGCTGAGCTGTGTGCGAGGCGGCGGGAGATGCAGGGGGAGGGGCGGTCAGTGGGGCGGGGACGCTAAGCCGGAAACGGCGGTGGGGAGGGTGCTGGACTTTAGGGGAAAGTGAAAGGGGTTAAAGATGTGACGCAAACCGCAGCTGGGAAGAGAGGACCAGGAAGTGATCTCAGGAGCCGCAGCCCGCAGTGACAACTTCCTGTTCCCTGTCGTTGCTCGGGGACCTGCATGGAGGGAGCGGCGCGCTGCAGACCCGGGTGCGGAGGACGCGGCGGGTCCGCGGGGACCTGAGACCTCGGGATCCGCGGTGTCCGCGCTCGCGGGGCGGCCTGGGAAAGTCAGCAGTCAGCAGCGCAGTGGCGGGAACCGCAGCCCGGCGGCCCTGGAAGCTCCCAGGTCAGAGGAGCTGCGGGGATGGGAGGGAGGGAGGAGCGGGGGCGAGCGGGGGCGAGCGGTTTCTCTGCTGCTCATCAGGAAGCCGGCTCCGAGATTCTGCTGTGCATGTCTTTCCCTTGGTGTATTTTAGATCATATGGGATACGCCTGGTATTTTCAGTTCTCATTGCCAAAATATTCTTGTAAGGATGATCTAATCGAATTTTTTGAATTTATCTGGAGATTTGCAATCACGATTCTCTTTGCTGTGGTGCAAACGACAAAGCTCTTGAAATTGACAGTCATCCATTCTCATTGCCAAGTTATACACTTCGTACTCAAAAGCCTGGAACATTTACCTTGAGATTTGGATTCGCAGAAAGCTTGCAGATTGTAGTCAAGGAATGCCTGAAAATTTCTTTGCAGCTGAAAGTATTTTGTTGTTGTTGTTGTTTCGAGCCCCACGGTGTACTGGTAAATATAAACGTTTAAAAGCATACTTTTATCCAATACCAATTTTCCATCTGAGACATACGAAACCTGTGAGGTACAGACAGCATTCTGAACATTGTCTTTGCCAGGTCTGGTGTAACATGCCTTTTTTTTTTTTTTTTTTGATAGGATTTCTCTATGTAGTGCTGGCTGTTTTAGAGTTGTAGGCTAGGCTGGCCTCGAACTCACAGAGATCCGCCTGGCCATGCCTCCAGAGTGCTTGGATTAAAGGTGTGCACCACCACCACCACCACCACCACCACCACCACCACCCTCCTTTAAACCCAATACTCAGAAGGCTGAGACAGGTACATGGATATAAGATGGAGGCTGGTAAGGTGTACATAGTGACTCAAGGACAGTTAGCACTGCACACAAAGACCCTGTTTCAGAGGAAAATAGAAAACAACAAAAGAAATGTAAATGCATTCGAGTATAGAATGATGTTAGAAAGCATGGTTTCAATAATTATGATGACTCATCTATATCAGAAAAATGTCAGATTCATTTCCCTCCATGGTCCAAGAAAGCACTCTGTCCATGGACACACAATGAAACTTCTATTTTTGGATTGTGGTGTTTGCTGTGTTTGAGGCATGACCGTTAGCATTGCTCTGTCTGGCTCACCAGATACACCACACTGGACTGGAAAACACCAAATTCCACCAACTTCTATCTCCCAAGTGCTTGGATTAAAGCTGTGCACCAACAAGAGTGTTAAAATGTTGGGTTTTCTTCTGTGGTCTGTTGATAGTCAGGGTTGTGACTGCAGACTTCTCCCAGGAGGAGTGGCAATACCTGGACCCTCCCCCTAGGGCTTTGTACTGGTACTGGATGTTGCAGAATTGCAGCAGTATGGTTTCTATGGCTAAGAATTGTTTGCTTGTTGTCTCCCTTGCTCTTCCTCTGTATTTCATGACAAACTAATTGGCAAGTGTGTGAGCTTTGTGTGAATGAGTCTCACATCCCACAGAATAAATGAAATCCTCAAAGGCAAAAAAGAAATTTTCATGAAATGTTTTCTCTTCTTGTGTGTCCCTTTGGGAGGTGTAAGTCTCCATGATTATTGGTCCATGATAAATTTAGAACCTCACCTCAGGAGAAGACTTTCTTCAGAAGAATTGATAGTGGAGTCTTATTTGACTATGCAAGTGAGTGATGATGTTCTTATTCATTCACACCACAGACCAGGTTTTCATGCCATTATTGAATAATGTTTATTGAAATAATTTTAATACATTATGAAATGACTGAAAATTTATACTTTTGGGTTTATTTATTGTTTTCACAATTTTGGACATTTGGTATTCTTGCACATTCTCTACCGTTAGTATTTTTGTCTCCATTCCTGGAAATAATTCCAACAGAGTTTTCATATGAATCAAGCCAGGTGGTGGTGGTACACTCTTTGATCCCAGCATTGGGGAGGCAGAGGCAGGCAGATCTCTGTGTGTTTGAGACCAGCCTGGACTATAAGAGCTAGTTCCAGTACAGCCTCCAAAGCCACAGAAATATGCTGTCTTGAAAAAAAAAATCAGGAAGTATATTTACAGCCTCCTACACTCCAACTATACTGTCTCCTATTGTCTGTTGGAATTTAGGATGAATATGTTCAGTTAAGTATTGAAAACTTTGTTAGTCCAGCTTCTCAGACACCCATGACTAAACACTGAACTCAACTGGATTCCAGTTGCAGAGAAGGAAGAGTGATGAGTAAAGGAGTCCAGCCCAGGCTGGTGAAACCCACAGAAACAGCTGAGCTGAACAAGGGGGAGCTCTTGGTCTCCAGACTGATAGCTGGGAAACCAGCATGGGACTGATCCAGACCCCATGAAAGTGGGTGTCAGTGAGGAGGCCTCAGAAATCTATGGGGCCTCCTGTAGTAAATCAGTACTTATCCCTAGCATAGGTATGGAGTTTGGGAGCCCATTCCACATAGAGGGATACTCCCTGAGACTAGACACACAGGGGGTGGGCCTAGGCCCTATCCCAAAGGATATGACAGACTCTGAAGACCCCCTATGGAAGGCCTCACCCTCCCTGGGGAGCAGAAAGGGTTTGGGATAGGTAGGGTTTTAGTTGGGGGGAGGAGGGAAGGTAGAGGGAACTGGAATTGATATGTAAAACAATCTTGTTTCTAATTCAAATTAAAAAAAAATGGGAAAAAGAAACGAAAAAGGAAAAAAAAAAGTCCAGCTTAGAAAATTTTAGAAAATTTTCCCTCAGGTTCAAAAAAAGGAACTATAAATAAGCAAGGAAACTAAAATCTGAAGGAAAAAGGAATTGACTCACACACAATTGCTCCTCTGCATGTTCTTTATGCTTCTTCCTTTGCTGTCTTGCTGTTCTGTTTGTCTGTTTCTCTCTAACTCACCATTTCTTTGTCTTTCAAATTCTTTGTCTACGCCAGTTCTTGGCGTTACAGGTATACATACATTTGCAACAGGGATTCTTTTTACAATACAGTATGAGACTTGAGTTTCTCAGGGTCACCAAGGCAGATAAGATTTACATATAGAGCAATAAATTAAAACTGCTAGGAGAAACTTTTAGCTTTAGTTGCATAGGGCTGTGGGTCACAGAGAGGGTCTAAGTTTAATTTGCACAAGAAGCAAACCCTGGAGTCTTCCAGTGCTCTGGCCTCAGTGGCAGCACAGACCTTCAGAAAGTTTACTTTTCCCTGAGGATGAGTAAATGGGCTGATTACCTTTGACTTTATCTTTTCAGGGGAAACAGGAGGGAGCAGTAAATCTCTGTGCTACAATCTTGACTTAATAAAACAAGAAGTTTGAGAATCTTTTGAAGGGACCAGCTCCCCATTTCGGCAGCCATGACAGTAACACGTGCTCTGTGACCTTGTCTTAGTCACTAGAGGTTAGGTGCCTGCCTGGTGACAAGGAACCAATCAGAAGTTAGCTGGTGGCGGTATGCTTTATGACCCTGGGTGTACTTTATGGACAAGCACACAGCAATGACGCAGAGCATAGCAACCACCCTGGGAGGGCCTATGGGCCATAACAACCAGTTGATCAATCAACACAGGGCAAGCCCTCCAAGGCTGGAGGCACACCAATAGTGAGCCTGTGCATACCCCTAGACACTCCCCTTACGCTGCCCTACAAGATTTCTTGGGAGGCCCTAGGTGTTGTCTTTGCTAGCCATCCACCATGGCGGGTGGGTGAAAGACCCTCGCTAACATGGGGTTAGCTCGTTAAAAAAAACAATAAAGCCTCATGCAGTTTGCTGCAAGCTCTCAAATCCGCCTGGTGATTGGGGTGACCGAGGTCGTGGCCTGGGACCCCGGATACCTGAATTTTCCGGGGTCTAACATTTGGGGGCTCGTCCTCGATTTACGACCACCCCTCACCTGAGTCGATTCGTTCTTGGAGGTAAGATGATTCGAGCTCGCAATTTATATGTTTCCTTGTTTTTGTTGGTTTGGTGCCACTTGAATTTGCTGTTTTGTTGGTTTGGTGCCACTTGAATTTGATCTGATCCTGCGCAGGACTCATATTTGTAATTTGTACTTGTATTTGGACTCATATTTGTATAATTTGGACCATCGGGAAAGCAGACATGCGAGAAACTGTGTTTCTAGAATCCTTGGTTCCGCCCTGGACAAAAGTCCGAGGGTTGTTTGTAATTTTGGTTTGGGGCACCATTTCTTTGCCGCGCGGTTTGTCCTGTCTGATGTCTGTCCTGTTTTTGCTGTTCAAGTTTGTCTCCATACTAACCACCCCATCCCTGGATTCCACCTCAACTGTGATCAGCAGATGTGCCAGGAGGATTACAGACTGCCGCTCTGAGGACACCCAGGAGGTACGAACGGAGGCCAAGGACACTTGAATCCTCCTCAGTTAGTGGTGATTGTAGCTGCCTGGTTCTGCCGCCCATCTTCCCAGCGCCATTGCCTTATTAGCGGTGCGGGTGGATTGGGTTGGCGTCTGTTCTTTCCTGTCTATTCTGTGTTTTCATCATTGGTTTTCAATTCAGGATCCACCACGCCACCTCCTTTCTATCCCCACCTGCGGGTCTGTGAGGCATGCCAAGTGGGCTGTTTCTGCCCCAGCTGCCGTCCTGCTGTGGGTCCTGGCTTGCCTCGGGAATTTCCCTGCTCTGAGGGAACATGGCTGCAGGGCCGCCATCTGCCTGGCTGCCCGGCCTTCTCTGTGCTCCACACACATGGTAGGCAGGGGGGTTTCGGGGGTCTTTTTCCCACCCCTGCATTGGCCGAGGGTCTGGGGTTACCAGCAGCACCCCCACCCCAGTTCTCTTCCCTGAATGCGTGGAGCTCAGGCAGGTGAACTATCTGGTCTGATTTAGATGTTTCCCCTAGATATCACTTGTTCCCTGTTACCTCCATCTCTATCAATCCCTAACAACTCCTAGTGCTGTCTTGTTACTTTCCTGGTTACTGCAGTAACTCCAGGTTGTGGACTCACATCTGAAGATTTGGAGCTAGGAACTTCCTATGAGAGAGATCATGCGCTGTCTGTCTTTCTGGGTCTGGGTGACCTTACTCAATATGAGCTTTTCCAAGTCTGTCTGTTTACCTGCAAAGTGCATGATTTCAATTTTCTAAACAGCTGAATAGTATTCCATACTATATGTGTATCACACGTTCACTATCCATTCATCCGGTTCAGGGACATTTAGGTTGTTTCCATTTTATAGCTATTGTGAGGTGATTAGGAGTGAATATGGGTACCCAAGTATCTCTGGAGTATGATGTTGAGTCTTTGAGGGTTTGTTTATTCATTTGAGGATTCTCTATTTTGATTTGCAGTGTGACCTGTTTTGTTGTTGTTGTTGTTGTTGTTTGTTTGTTTCTTTTTTCTTTTCACATGGTCATATTATATCCTAGGTTTTAATTTTTATGTTTTTGCTGTTAGATTTTTGGTAGTATTCATCATCTATCTTTGTGAGAAATACTGGTTTGCTGTCTTGCTCCTGGATAATTACTTTTCATTTCTCTTTTAATTATCTACTCTTCACAAGAAGTTTATTATCTCCCATGTTCTCATGGAAGATTCCCCAGACTCTCTTCTGTATGTTTTGCCTCTAATTTATTATCTGCAGTGCTGCTTTAGTGAAATCAGTTGTGTTGTATGGTGACTGTCTTGGTCTCCATCAATTTTAAGAGAGTAGTGTTCTCTGTGCAACCAGATGCGTGATGGTGATGTCTCTCTTCAAGCTTCAAATATCTTTCCATAGTCTCCATTCTTTAGGATCATTTACCAGACACCTGGTCATATTCTCTTTATTGGGATTTTTCATGTGGTGTGACATTGTTCCCTAACAGGTTTCAGTATTACTGGTACATTCTGATCCTTTATTTTATAGGGAAGTCAGCCAAGTGTTCATTGTTCCTGAAAGAGAAACTCAAAGAAGCAAAACAGTAAGAAATGGCTAATTCTCCAGTAAATATATCACAGGTCAGTGGTCCTCTCCACTCTCTATGTATGTTCTACTTTCGTGGATTAAAAGCTTTTAATATATTGCCTGTGAGAATTTATAAAATTTTTATCCTGATCAGTTCTGTGAACAGACAACAATAAAATCATACACTGCAATAAGCAAACCCAAAGTCTATGAAACCTAGTGTAGTCTATACAGGCAGAGTCATCACAGGGCACAGAAGCTCTGGAGCTTCCCATGGGACTTCATATTTCACAACTGAATATATTTTGATTTGCTTATGTATCAGCCAAACTCCAAAAACCTTTGACAGAATTAGAACTAGAAAAGCTTTTAGCTTAAGTAACTTTTCCATAACTGGATTCATTACCTGCATTCAGTCCCTGGTAATTTAACCTACCTGTTCTCTTTTCTCCAAATTATACTGTGTCCACATTAACATTGTATCTGTATACGCATGTGATTGAGAGATAATGCACATGAACAAAAACATGGTGTTTTCTTTCTAAAAGTGATAACTGTACTGAATATTTCACATCATGGGTCTGTCCATTTCCTGGAAATTTTTGTTTTCCTATTTTTGCTAAATTGTACACAGTCTTATACAATTTTCATAATTGATTGATTCATCTGTTTATAGATGAAGCTTTGATCCTACTACTTTCCCTTTTGTGTTAAAAAACAGCAATAAAGATGGGGTGTAAATATCTCTGTAATCGGGTATGTTTTTCTCTGGGTATATGGCCAGGAGTGAAAGAGCTGTGCCACATATTAGTTCTGTCTTCAATTATTTTCAGTAATCTCCAAACTGTTTTCCACAATAGCTGTATTAATTTACAACCTCCCCTCCATCAACAGTGAATAAGGCTTCTTTTCTCTCCCTATGCCATCTCACCTTTATTTTCAGTTTAGTTGATGACAGCCATTCTGTCTGGGGTGAGTCACTATGTCCAAGTAGTTTTAATTTGCATTTCCATGGTGGCCTTTTGTGATCCTGAGCACTTTTTCAATGTTTATTGGCCAGTTGAGTTTCTGTCTTTGAAAAGTGTTTGTTTAGCCCATTTGTTGATTTGGAATTTTATTTCCTTGGTATTAAATTAATTTAATTTTTGATAAATTCTTGCTATTTGCCTTATTCAAAGTTTCTCTGGTATGGATTCTGTTACCTCTACCTTGAACATATTTTGATATATTTCTTACAGTTCCTTCAATTTAATTACTGTTTGTGCGTGAAGTGAAATACTCTTAAAAATTTCTGAAATTGTCATTTGTCTCTGTTGGCTTTTGCATATTCCTAGGGAATTTTTGAATTTAATCAAATAATGTTGATGCAGATTTTTCTCTGTTGATATTTGCCCAAATATTGTCAGAATATTAACTCCATTGGCTACTTACAGTGTTAAATTTTACAATATGTACTGCTGTTACAATACCTGTTACTGTGGGGAAAACCCAAAACTCTCCTCTATGAAATCAGTCATGTATTCTGCTGTCTATACCTTCCTCTTTCCTAATTTATGGTGTGCCATTGGACCTAGAGTGTAAACATCCCACCTGACTCTGTTAGAATAGAGTCATGGGAGGCACAAACACAGACAGGATTGATATGTGTCAGTGTTTTCAAATGATCTACAGGCACAGCATTTAAAGCAGAGACATATACAATAAGATCCTATGTGACATAAACATCATATCCATAACAGAGAGGTAACCATGTCTAAAACTTAAATTTATTTTTTGTGTCATGTATACTGCTTGTAAGGCAGTTGTTTCATCCTGTTTTTACAGAGTTGCATTATTCATGATAGAATGTGACTGTAATGAGAAATCTTATTTTTGAGTAATTATCTTAGTTCCTCCTCTACATTGTGTTGCCTTCTATCCAGGAAAGCACATCCAAGTAGCACTTGGTCAAACCATACTTTTTAATTTCAGGGTGTGTTGACATTCAGAGATGTAGCAGTGCACTTCTCCCAGAAGGAGTGGCAATGCCTGGACTCTGCTCAGAGGGCTTTGTGCATTGATGTGATGTTGGAGAATTACAGCAACCTGGTCTTTGTGGGTGAGCACATTTTGCTTGTTGAATTCCCAACCCATCTTTTGTTTGAAATTAATAGGTTGTAAAATCTGTTAAGGTTTCCTAAAAAAAACAAACAGGAGACAGTGCAGATTTAATAGTTTGAAAGAAATATTCATGCTCTTGAGGTTTCTCTTTCTTTGTATTCCATGTATTATTTTGGTTCTAAGATTCATCTGTAGACTTATAGTAGCATATGACATTTCCACTCATTTCTTAAAGCTCCATGCAATAGACTTTTTTTTTTTTTTTTTTTTTTTTTTACATTAACCAGTTTATTATAGGCCTGGCAGAGCAGAGACAGTAGGAGAGAAGAAAAACAGAGTTAAAGGCTGACTGTCATGGCTTGTGGCCAGAGAAGAGAAAGAGGCAGACAGAGAGAAGCCAATCTTTTTAATTGTGAGAAAAATTGTGAGAAAAATTCAAGATAAATTACACGGAATATTTTAAATATACAGAGGAATTTGACTAAAAATATCAATCCAGAAAACTTGTTTAAATTCCTCTGCTTTATGTTTTTATATACTGAGCCCAGTACTGTGTTGGACTTCTGTATTATCTCTAAAAGTTCTAGCATGGGTTATAGACTGCCTAAAAGAACTTGTGGATTTTTGTATCCAAGGTAATCGTGATCACCTGTCTGGAAAGAATTAAGATTGCCCTGGAATGTGGGAAGTAGAAAGTAGCCAGCACTAGAGTGGCCTCGTGAATAAGCAAGAAAACAGTGAAGGCTTCAAGTGAAAGAAAAAGCAAGAGCTGAGAGTGGCTTTTTGTTATTCAATTCCACTTGATATGATTCCTGGTCATTTAACTTAGTGTAATGTCCTGTTCCCCAGGATATATCCTTTCTGCTATAATAATTAATTACTACTTAAAAAATGTAATTTAATTTGACTGTGCTAGAATTGGACTGGAATAATTTTTCAAAATTAAAAATCTAACTTGGATCTTTGAAGTAATGTTATTCTGTAATTGCCTTCCTTTTATGCATAACTTCCTATTACATCCTTCATTTAATTCCCAGTGATGAATACAGACATCCTCTGGGAAATAATCTCAGGAGTCAGGGTGGCCCTGAAAATAACCCTATAAGGAAAGTTAGGAATCACAGTTAGTCTTGAGACTAACTGAAAGATATAAGCAATAGCTGCCCACGACAGCCCTGGCTGAAATGAGCTACAGCCTATGATGTCTGAAGAATATTGTCTTTGCATCCATTACTAAGTGTGAACACTGTAAACCTGGGGTTGAATTACACTCCTCTTGATCACTTTCTAAGAAGAAAGATTTAAAGATAAAGACATCTATTCTAGATATAATCCCTCAGTGAGCTCTGTCCTACAGCTAATTCAAAGCCATCAATTATTTTTTCCATCTTTTTCCAGTTAGAGATTTTTAATAAAGATGAGATATCTGTTTTAAATCACTGACCTTTGAAGGCTGCCATGCTGTGTTTGTGAGAATCTATAAAATTATAGTGAATGGAAACTGTCCATTACTGGATGCTCTAAACTAAATAATTCCATGTTCACGTAAGTTAAATGACAACTTAGGAAGACAGTCATTTAGTACATGTTTATTATTGGAACAAGCCCTATTAATCTTTACTGTACTCATTTTCAGAGAACTATTGCAAATGTGATCCTGGTCATCAATATGTGAAGATTGAAAAGAAGTCTTGTCAGTGTAATGCCTTTGGCAAAGTGCTGCATGATCCCTCCATATGTGCACTTTATAGAACAAGTGAAACTACAGAAAACTCTAATAACTACGCATGCAGTAATCACAGGGATGCCTCTGTTGACTCATCAAACCCAGACAGACAGGAAAGCATGCACACTGGAGAAGAACCTTGCCGATCTAAAGAGTGTGAGAAATCTGTAAATTTGTGTTTCAACATGACTCAAGGTGAGAGAGTCTACACTGCAGAGAAAGAGCACAGACAGGAAGAAGGTGATGACTCTTTAAGTTCTTCATCCAGGCTTTTGCAACAACCAATTTACATTGAAGAAAATCGACACCAGTGTGGGCAATGCAAGAAATGCTTCATGACTGCTTCACATCTCAGTGATCATGAGAGAATTCATACTGGAATTAAACCCTACCAGAACAACATTGGTGAAAAATCTTTCACCCAGCTTTCTACTTGTAAAATACACCAAAGTCTTCACACTATGGAGAAACCTTATACACATAAGGAATGTCACAAGTCCTTACCTTCTAACTCAAAATTTAGAACACATCAGAAAGTGCACACTGAGGAGAAACCTTACAAATCTATCAAACGTGACAAGTTTACCGAGGACTCAAATCGTAGAAGACCTCAGGGAGTTCATAATGGAGAGAGACCTTACAAATGTGAGGAATGTGACAAATCCTTTACCTGGAATTCAGATCTTAGAAAACATCAGAGGGTTCATACTGGAGAGAGACCTTATCAATGCATAGAATGTGACTTGTCCTTTACCTGGAACTCACAACTTAGAAGACATCAGAGTGATCATATTGTGGAGAAACCTTACAAATGTATTCAATGTAGCAAGTCCTTTTTCTTGAACTCACAACTTAGAAGACATCAGAGTGTTCACACTGAGGAGAAACCTTACAAATGTATTCAATGTGACAAGTCCTTTTCCAAGATGTCACAGTTTATAAGACATCAGAAGGTCCATACTCGAGAGAGACATTACAATTGTGAGGAATGTAACAAATCTTTTAACTGTTATTCGGATCTTAGAAGACATCAGAGAGTTCATATTGGAGAGAGATCTTACACTTGTCAAGAATGTGACAAATATTTTAGCTGTTGCTCAGGTCTTAAAAGACATCAGAAAGTTCATACTGGAGAGAAACCTTACAGTTGTAGGGAATGTGACAAATCCTTTACCCAGTTCTCACTTCTTAGAACACATCAGAGAGTTCATACAGGAGAGAGACCTTACAATTGCAAGCACTGTGACAAATCCTTTACCCAGGATTCACATCTTAGAACACATCAGAGAGTTCATACTGGAGAGAAACCTTATAGTTGTCTGGAATGTGACAAATCCTTTACCTATTGCTCAGATCTTAGAAGACATCAGAGAGTTCATACTGGAGAGAGACCTTACATATGTGAGGAATGTGACAAATCCTTTACCAGATTCTCATTACTTAGAAGGCATCAGAGAGTTCACACTGGGGAGAAACCTTATAGATGTACGAAATGTGACAAGTCCTTTACACAGGACTCACATCTTAGAAGACATCAGAGAGTACATACTGGAGAGGGGCCCTGTAGTAGTTAGTTTTGTGATGTATTCTTTCCCAATCTTATCTTCTAAGGAGACATCAGATACTTCATACTGGAGAGATACTTGACATATGCTAAGATTGTGACATATCCTATATCTGAGGTCTTAGAAGACATCAGACTGTTCATACTGGAGAATGACCTTACAGTTGTAAGGAATGTGACGAATCCTTTTCCAGTTGCTCAAATCTTAGAAGGCTTCACAGTCTTCATACTAGGGAGAAACCCTACAAATGTGTCAAGTACTTTTCCCAGGACTTGAATCCTAGAAGATACGCAAGGGTTTATACTGGATGTAGACTTTACAGTTGTTAGGAATGTGACAAATCCTTTGTCCACTCTTCTACTCTATGGATCCTCTGAAGCTAGAGTTAAAAACACTTGTGAACTGCCATGCATGTTGGGAATTGAATCCAAGTCCTCTGACAGAGCAACCAGTGCACTTCACCCCTAAGCCGTGTCTCCAGACCCTAGTAAAAAAATGTAATAAAAACATGTGACTTGGTAGACATCATCACCTATGTATTTACTTGCAGGACATCCAGGACTACATAAACTCTTTCTTAAAACACCATCCTATTAAATAACATAAAATTACAAAACCTTTAGTTTATCCTTTAAATGGGCTGTATATCTCAAAATTCATACTTCTGAAAACCATATTACGGTAGAGAGTATATACTTCGCATGCCTTCTGTTTATTGGAAATTACACCCACCAAATGCATGGAATGTGACAACTCCTTTACATAGTACTGAAATTGCAGAGATAAATTCATTGTTAAGGAAACACTGATAAGTTCTACTATCCACCTTCAAATTCTTTATACTACAGTCAAACCAAAGAAACAGCAAGAAAGTAAATAACTGTGAAGAGAAGCTGTGAAAGTGACATCACTGGACTTATGAAAGAATCTTAAAACTCCCCAGTGGCTAAGAGTATGGTGACACACATCTTAATCCCAGTTCTCTGGAACCAGAGGAAGGGGTATCCCTGTGAGTTCTAGCCAAGCACTGTCTACACTGCAAATTGCAAGTCAGCCATGGTTACAGAGAGAAACCCTCTGTTGAAAAGCAAAACAGTAAGAAAAAGCAATCCCTGAATGCATGCAAGAATTCATTTTGAAGTACTTAATAAAACTTGGGAAGAATTTACTTGAAACTCTGATACAACTTCTATTAACTGCCAGGACACTTTCACCAAGGGAAAAAACTTGTAGGACCCACCTTCAGCCAAGAGGAAATGGTAATTGGCCCAATCTTACACATTTGCTTGTTCTTAGTAGGTTTTAATCAGTTATGATTCTGTGCATTACCAAGGACCTAGTGGAAGTGGAGACTTCTTTCTTCAGTGTCAAGAGTAGTACAAAAGTAAAGTACATTTTTAAACATAAATATTTTGAAGTCAGATTAATGCTCATCTTTATCAAAATATTAATAGATTCTGTTCTACAACCTATAGTTCCCAAATTGTGAATTTTGCTGTTTTTTGGTTTTTGTTTTTTCTTCTTTTTTTAAAAAGATTTATTTATTTATCTATTATGTATACAACATTCTGCCTCCATATATGGCTGCACGCCAGAAAAGGGCACCATATCTCATTACAGATGGTTGTGAGCCACCATGTGGTTGCTGGGAATTGAACTTAGGACCTCTGGAAGAACAGTCAGTGCTCTTAACCTCTGAGCCATCTCTCCAGCCCCCTGGTTTTTGTTTTTTCAAGAGCAGACTGAGTTTCTCAGTTGGGCCATGGTGGGGCATGTCTTTAATTCCAGGAGCCAGAAGTCAGAGCAGGTGGATGTCTATCAGTTCTAGACCAGACTGATCTACAATGTGAGTTCTAGGAAAACCAGGACTGTCACACAGTGAAAACTTGCCTCAAAAAGCAAATGAAAACAAACAAAAGAACAGTGTTTCTCAGAGCTAAGGAGCCAGTTTTGTCTCTTGCACTATAGACCAGGCTGACCTTGTACTCACAGAGCTCTTCTTGCTGTGGGATTAAGAGTGTGCACCACTCCGGTTCTTCAGCCCTGCTCGGGAACATCTGACGTCGGGGGTCTGCTCACAGGATACAAACTCATCAACGAGATCCAAAACACCCAGAAACTGCCAACGGCTTCATAACAGTCCCGCCTACATCCACCAGTCCAGGTAGGCCAGGGGCTGGTTCTGGTTCTGGTTCTGCAGCCCTGCTTGAGGACACCTGACACCAGGGATCTGCTCATAGGATCTGAACTCGGCAGTAGTGAACCAACACACCCAGAGACTACCAAAGCCCCGGTAACAGTCCCACCTCCATCCACGAGAAGAAGACAGGCATCAGAGTATTGGAACTGTTTGCATCTACCAGAAGGGAACCTTGGTCCCATACCAACCAAGAGAGGAAGAGACTCCTGCTACACCCACCACAAGAAAGGATGAGAAGAGGACAATGTAAAAGTACATTCAACAACAGAAAAACCAATATGACACCATTGGAGACTAGGAACTATACACCAGCAAGACCTGAACATCACAATGCAGATGAAGCAGAAGAGAATGACCTTAAAAACATCTTCATGAAAATGATAGAGGGCCTCAAACAGGACATGAGAAAATCCCTTAAAGAAATGGAAGAAAAAACAACCCAAAAAATATTAGATATCAACAAATCTCTCAAGGAAACAGTTCAAGACCTAAAAGTTCAAATAGAGACAATAAAGAAAGCAGAATCTGAGGGAATGCTGGAAACAGAAATGCTGGGAAAATGATCAGGAACTACAAACCCAAGCATAACCAAAAGAATACAAGAGATGGAAGGGAGAATCTCAGGAGTTGAAGATTCACTAGGAGAAATAGACTCATTGACCAAAGAAAATCTTAAGTCTAACAAATCCCTAACACAAAATATCCAGGAAATATGGGATACCATGAAAAGACCAAACTTAAGAATAATAGGTATAGAAGAAGGTGAAGAAATCAACTCAAAGGCGCAGAAAAGTCAACAAAATCATAGAAGAAAACTTTCCCAACCTAAAGAAAGACATGCCAATGAAAGTACAAGAAGCCTACAGAACACCAGATAGACTGAACAAAAAAAGAAAGGTCTCCTCAACACATAATAATCAAACCACCAAACATACAGAATAAAGAGAAAATATTAAGAGCAGCAAAGGAAAAATGTCAAGTAACATATAAAGACAAACTTATCAGATTTACACCTGACTTTTCCATGGAAACTCTGAAGGACGTGGATAAATATTCTACCTACACTAAGAGAAAACAGATGCCAGCCCAGACTGCTATACCCAGCAAAGCTTTCAATCAATATAGATGGAGAAAACAAGATATTCCATGACAAAACCAGATTCAAACAATACATATTCACCAATCCAGCCCTACAGAAAGTTCTGGAAGGAGGACTACATCCCAAGGAAATTTACTACAACCAGAAAAATATAGGCCATAGATAACCCCACTTTACCAACAGCCAAAAGGAAAAAGGGAATGGAATCCCACATATAATTTCACCACCACCACCAAAATCCAAAACAAACAAAAATGAGCAATCAATTGTCATTAATATCCCTCAATATTAACGGTCTTAACTCACCTATAAAAAGACAAAGGTTAGCAGAATGGATAAGAAGAAAGAATCCATCCTTCTGCTTCATACAAGAAACACACCTCAACTTCACAGACATATGGTACCTAAGAATTAAAGGTTGGGAAAAGATTTTCCAATCAAATGGACCCAAGAAACAAGCAGGGGTAGCAATCCTAATATCCAACAAATTGGACTTTATACTAAAATCAATCTAAAGAGATGAAGGAGGTCACTTCCTACTCATCACAGGAGAAACCCATCAGGATGAAGTCTCAATTCTGAACATTTATGCCCCAAATACAAAGGCATCCATGTTCGTAAAAGAAACATTATTAAAACTCAAATCACGCTAAAACTGCACACACTTCAACACCCCACTGTCACCATTAGACAGGAACAACAGAGAGACTTAACAAAGAAACAAAGGAAATAATAGAAGTTACGGCGCAATTGGTCTTAACAGATATCTATGGAATATTCCATCCAAATACAATATACCTTCTTCTCAGCACCACATGGAACCTTCTCCAAAATAAACCACATACTTGGCAACATAGCAAACCTCAACAGGTACAAAAAAATTGAAATAACCCCCTGAATCTATCAGACTATCACCCTTTAAAGTTAGAAATCAGCAACAACACAAATTGCAGAAAACCTACAAACTCATGGAAATTAACAAACAATTGCACAATTCTTGGGTCAAGGAAGAAATAAAAAAAGAAATTAAAGATTTCCTAGAATTCAATGAGAATGTGGACACAACATATCCAAACCTATGGGACACTTTGAAAGCAGTGCTAAGAGGAAAGTACACAATGCTAAGTGCCCAAATGAAGAATCAGGAGAATAATCACACTAGAGAATTAACAAGAAAACTGAAAGCTTTTCAACACAAAGAACCCAATACACCCCAAAGGAGCAGTTGCCAGGGAATAAACTGAGGACTGAAATCAATAAAATGTAAACAAGGAGAAAATACAAAGAATATAACGAAGAGTTCGTTCTTTGAGAAAATCAATAAGTTAGACAAATCTTTATCCAAACTTACCAAACGGCAGAGAAGGAATATGCAAATCAATAAAATCAGGAATGAAAAGATATAACAACAGACACAGAGGAAATCCAGAGAATCATCCCGTCATACTTCGAAAACCTATATTCCTCAAAATTTGAAAATCTAAAGGAAATGGACAAATTTCTGGACAAATTTCACTTACCAAAATTAAATCAAGAACAGATCAGCAACTTGAATAGACCTATAATCCCTAATGAAATAGAAGCAGTCATCAGACATCTCCCAACCAAAAACAAAGACAAAAAACAAAAAGCCCAGGGCCAGATGGCTGCAGTGCAGAATTCTACCAGAAATTCAAGGACCAGCTAATACCAATTCTCCTAAAAGTATTCCACACAATAGAAGCAGAAGGGTCATTGCCAAACTCATTTTAGGAGGTTTCAATAACCTTTACAATTGCCACAAACAACATAAAATACCTTGGGGTAATGCTAACCAAAAAAGTGAAAGGTCTGTACCATAAGAATTTTGAATCTCTAAAGAAAGAAATTAAAGAAGATACCAGAAAATGGAAAGATCTCTCATGCTCTTGGATAGGCAGGAGCAACATAGTAAAATTGGCAGTCTTGCCAAAAGCAATTTACAGATTCAATGCAATCCCCATCAAAATCCTAACACAATTCTTCACAGAACTTGAAAGAACAATTCTCAACTTTACATGGAAAAACAAAAGTCCCAGGAAAGCCAAAACATCCCTATAAAATAAAGGAACTTCTGGAGGCATCACCATCCCTGACTTCAAGCTCTACTACAGAGCTACAGTCCTGAAAACAGCCTGATATTGGCCCCAAAATAGACAGGTAGACCAATGGAATAGAGTTAAAAATCCTGATATATTAACACACATACCTACAAACACCTCATTTTTGACAAATAAGCTAAATTTATATGATGGAACAGAGAGAGTATTTGGTGCTGGCATAACTGCATACTGGCATGTAGAATATTGCAGATAGATCCAAGTCTGTAGCCATGCACAAAACTTAAGTCCAAATGGATCAAAGACCTCAACATAAATCTAGCCACACTGAACCTATTAGAAGACAAAGTGGGAAATACCCTTGAATTAATTGGTACAAGAGACTGCTTCCTGAACATTACACCAGTAGCACAGTCACTGAGATCAACAATTGATAAATGGGACCCCCTGAAACTGAGAAGCTTCTGTAAGGCAAAGGACACAGCAAGACAAAATGGCAGCCCACAGTCTGGGAAAAGATATTCACCAACCCCACATCTGACAGAGGGCTGATCTCCAAAATATACAAAGAACTCAAGAAGCTAGTCTCCAAAACACCAAACAATCCAATTAAAAAGGTGGGGAACAAAACTAAATCGACAGTTCTCTATAGAGGAATCTAAAATGGCTGAAAGACACATAAGAAAGTGTTCAACATCCTTAGCCATCAGGGAAATGCAAATCAAAACAACTCTGAGATACCATCTTACTCCTGTCAGAATGGTTAAAATAAAAAACACCAATGACAGTTTATGATGGAGAGGATGTGGAGAAGGGGGAACACTCCTCCACTGCTGTTGGGAGTGCCAACTTGTACAGCCACTTTGGAAATCAGTGTGGTGACTCCTCAGGAAAATAGGAATCAGTCTACCACAAGATCCATCAATTCCACTCTTAGGCATATACCCAAAAGAAGCACATTCACACAACAAGGACATCTGTTCAACCATGTTTATAGCAGCATTATTTGTAATAGCCAGAAAACGGAAGCAGCCTAGATGCCCCTCAACTGAATGTTTAGAGAAAATGTGGTACATTTACACAATGGAGTACTACTCAACAGAAAAAAAATAATGGAGTCTTGAAATTTGCAGGAAAATGGATGGAACTAGAAGAAAACATTCTGAGCGAGGTAACCCAATCACAAAGAGAAAAGCATTGAATGTACTCACTCATATGTGGATTTTAGACATAGAGTAAAGGATTACCATCCTACAATCCACACTGCCAGAGAAGCTAGTAAACAAGGAGGACCCTAAGAGAGGCATACATGGTCCCCTGGAGAAGGGAAAAGGGTCAAGATCTCCTGAGCAAATCAGGAGCATGGGAAGAGGGGGAGGGAGCAAGGAGAATGAGAAAGGGAGAAGAGGAGAGGCGTGAGGAAGACATGAGCAAGCAGAAAGTTTGAGTCTGGGGAAGAACTGAAGAAAACAAGAATGGAGATACCGTAATAGAGGAAGACATTTTAGGTTTACAGAGAAATCAGGCACTAGGGGAATGTCTGGAGATCTACAAAGATGACACCAGCTAACAATCTAAGCAATGGAGGAGAGGCTACCTTAAATGCCCTCCCCTGATAAGGAGATTGATGATTGACTTATATGCCACCCGATAGCCCTCATCCAGCAATGGTGGAAGTAAAAGCAGACACCTAATACTAATCACTGAACTGAACTGGAATCCAGTTGCTGAGAAGGAGGAGTGAAGAGCAAAGGGTTCCAGACCAGGCTAGTGGAAACCAACAGAAACAGCTGACCTAAACAACGGGAGCTCTTGGTCCCCAGACTGATAGCTGGGATACCAGCATGTGACTGATCCAGACCCCAGGAACATGGGTTTCAGTGAGGAAACCTCAGAAATCTATGGGACCTCCTGTGGTTGTTCAGTACTTATCCCTAGCATAGGTGTGGACTTTGAGAGCCCATTCCACATAGAGGGATACTCCCTCTACCAAGACAAATGGGGGTGGGCCTAGGCCTTATCCCAAAGGATATGGTAGACACAGATGGCACCCTGTGGAAGGCCTCACCCTCCTGGGGGAGCAGAAAGGATATATGATATGTAGGCTTTTACTTGTGGTTGGGCGTTGGAGGAGAGGAGGGGAGGGAGATGGTACTGGGAATAGAACAATCTTGTGGGGGGTTTTGGGTTTTTTTTTTTCCGAGACAGGGTTTCTCTGTGTAGCTTTGGAGCCTATTCTGGCACTGGCTCTGAAGACCAGGATGGCCTCGAACTCACGGAAATCTACCTGCCTCTGCCTCCCGAGTGCTGGGATTAAAGGTGTGCGCCACCAACACCTGGCAGCAATCTTGTTTCTAATGCAAATAAAAAATAATAAGAGAAAAGAAGAGAAAAAGAGTGTGCACCACAACCACCTGGCTTTTGTTTTTTACCATGGCATGGATTCTCTGTGGTGCATGCTCAACAGAGAGGTTGTTTATGTGCATAAAATGTGCCAGTTTTTTCCCATTACACACATCCTGCCTAGCAAGTTGGTATTGTAAGATGCATGTCCAAGGGCTAAGAAAGACCATTGATATCATTTCTCTGAGAATGTCCTTCCCGGGACCTTACATTAAAATAAACACTGGTCCACAGGGACAGTTGCCTGGTAAGTTCAATATTGCTCTCTGTCTTACAACCACTGTGCTTAGTGTCTTCAGCTACATGGTGTACCTATGGTGGCCAAGCAAGAACACTGGCAATGACTTGTTTGGTTTAGAGTGACAATGGGACCACTCTGACCAGTAAGTCATAGGCAGATAACCATGACCTGGTAAGGAGAGTTTCACTAAACGTCCATGGTGACTGGGAGCAGCATATAATACCCTTGTGAGACACCTCTTCAAGTTTTAACATCGTGTTTACTATTAATTTGTAACATAGGGAGATTTCATAAGGCTTTTTTACAAATCTTTACTTTTGGTGGACCCACCCACACTTCATCCCATCTCCTGGTCCCATCCCCAGTTAAACATTTAGCACACACATTATCCAATGACTCTTATCACACATTGATTATTCTACTGTCGTGTCTTATTGTATTTTTTACTTGGAGTGCAAGATGTTGTTTGGGTTCCCATATAGCTTCTTACAGTCATCCAAGTTGACCTTTCAGCTGCCCCTTCTCTACTGCATACTAAATGATTCCACCACTAGGATTCCCCCTCTCTAATGTCATATCACCTATATGCTACTATCTATCCTCTCTTCCTCTATCTCCCCACTAACTCTCTTATTTCTAGATTCCTGGCTTCTACATGTACTCTTACTTGGACACACAAAACAAAGTTTTCGGCTTAGAGACACATATATGAGAGGACATGTGATGTTTAACACTTCTGGGGACTAGGTATCTGCATTCATCATAATTTCCAGGGACCTACATGTACATGTAGCATTCACACTTTCACTTTTATTGACACCTGAAGAATATGCTTGGTTACATAGGTAAGTATTGCTTTTTCATTGACCCAACATTTCAGTTCATTGATACTAACGTGATTCCATTCCTAGATTTGTCAAAGAGCATCTATGGTCATGATGGGCCAGTGCTCATTGGTAAGGTGGCAAGTCCTTAGAGTCCATGCCCAGGAGTGGTTATTGTGTATCAGTTTCCTCTGAGAGTAAATCCTTCCATCTGGGAGGAATCCCTTTAAAACACAGGGTATGAAAAGAAAAGAGAGATAAAGGAATGGGACTCAGTAAGGCAGGGGTTCTCAAGCTTCTGGATGTTGCAACACTTTCATATGTTCCTCATGCTGTGGTGATCTCCATCCATAAAATTATTTTATTTTATAGCAATAGCTTTACCTCTGTGATGAATTACAGATATCCCATGCAAGATACCTGATATGAGACCCAAAAGGATCGTGACACAAGGGTTGAGAGAAACTGCTTGAGGCGAGGTCATACATTCAGTCCTGCAGAGAAGCTCCTAAAACTCAGAAATAGCATAGTTTTTAGTGTGCTTCTGCCTCAAGCATATATAATTGGTAAGGACTGCTGACACTATTAGTCATGCTGACCTGCACAGAAGATGCTCAGACCAGCCATTGGGCAGACACCAATCAAGCTGTCTGGACCAGACAAGACAAGCTACCTGGAGGATCTATTAAGTGGCTTGAAAGACATTTCCCACTTCCCTTGAGCTGAATGCAAGCTGTGGAGGGATCCCCAGGTTTCCAGCTTCGTTAGCCATCACCTCACAGGGTGATGATGCAGCTGTCATCGAGTCCCTTGTGTGTCTATGAGTAACCACACGCCCACACTCTTGTAAGTGATGCCAATAAAATTCATTGGTCCACTTAACTTTAGAGATGACTCAGTGGTTAAGAGCTCTGTCTGCTCTTTCAGAACACTCTCAGTTCCCAGCCACATCACATGAACACTCAATGTGTACCCTCAATACCAGTGTATTCAATGCCTTCTTCTTGCCTCATATGAGGCACAGGGACACACATTACATGCAGACACAAAACATCCTTGAAAAACTCACAGGTTCATTTCAACTTCATTTTTTCCCAATGTTGATTTGTCATTTCCTGTTCTGTGGTAAGTAGATTTTTTTTTTACTCCACAGGTGTAGTGCAATGGATCAGGTGTGTAATTGGGTCACAGGGGAGGTGTGTATTGTTTTTTCTTTCAATCTAATTGTCCATTTATTTGAGAACATATGCAGTGATTTCAAAAGTTAATTCTCTAGTTCTCACTCACATGGCAATGTATGGCCTCCTTCCCCCACATTGATGCCAACCTTACCTCTCATTTCCATTCCTCACACTGACATTGTAGCTAGGTAACATGGAGGCTTAAAGGAATCCTAGCCTGCATTTTTCTTGATCAGTGTATGACTTTTTTTTTTATGTTTGCCTTAATTTTACCTTTGGTTTCCTGTTGCTTGTTCCTTTGTTTTATTATTTTGTTTTGCTTTTTTCCTCTTTTATTTAAATCAGAAACAAGCCTGTTCTACCTGTCAATCCCAGCTTCCTCTCCCTCCCCTCCTCCCCTGCCCCCCCCGGCCACCCACCCCATCCTCCCTCCGCTCCCCAGGAAGGGTGAGGACCTCCATGGGGGAAATTCAAAGTATCACATCTTCTGGAGCAGGGCCCAGGTCTTGCCAAGTGTCCAAGCCTAGACAGCTTCCTTCCACGTGGAGTGTCCCTTCCACGTGGAGTGGGCCCCAGAAGACACCAACTAACAATCTAAGCAATTGTCTAAAGGCTACACTTTTTGGCTTTTTAACAAATACAGTGGGGCCAGGCGTTGGTGGTGCATGCCTTTAATCCCAGCACTGGGGAGGCAGAGGCAGGCAGATCTCTGTGAGTTCGAGGCCAGCCTGGTCTCCAGAGCAACTGCCAGGATAGGCTACAAAGCTACACAAAGAAACCCTGTCTCGAAAAAAAAAAAAAAAAACAAAAAAAAATTACAGTGGGTTTATAATATAATTATAACGGGTCTACTTTTCCTGTATTGTACAGGATTGTTTTAACTATCATGTTTTTTTTTCTATATGAAGTGAATATTGTTCTTTAAGATATGTGAATAGATGTGTTGGGATTTTGGTGGGGATTTCATTGAATCTGTAGATTGCTCTTGGTAAGATTGCCATTTTTACTATGTTAATCCTACCTATCCATGAACATGAAGGATAATTCCATTTTCTACAATCTTCTTCAATTTCTTTCTTTTTTCTTTTTTCCTTTTTTTATTAGAAAATTATTTTACATGTCAATCCCAGGTCCTTCTCCCTCCCCTGCCCCCCCCAATTAGCCCCCTACCCATAACATACCATTTCTGCACCCCAGGAAGGGTGCGGCCTTCCATGGGGGGGGTCTTCAAAGTGTGTCCTATTCTTTGAGACAGGGCCTAGGCCAACCCCTCTGTGTCTAGGCTCAGGGAGTATCTCTCCATGTGGGATGAGCTCCTAAAGTCCATTCCTATGGTATCGATAAGTACTGATCCACTACAAAAGGTACCATAGATTTCCAAGGTCTCCTCACTTACACCCACATTCAGGGGGGTCTGGATCAGTCCTAGCTGGTTTCCCAGCTATCAGTCTGGGGACCAAGAGTTTTCCCTTGTTCAGGTCAGCTGTTTCTGTGGGTTTCACCAGCCTGGTTAGGGCATCTCTTTTCTGATGATAGTTTAGCCTCAAGGATATTCATTCACTATCTCTCCTATAGAGGGTGTGTGGGAGAAGTGTGACCACAGCACCAAGTGGACCCCTTTGCTCATCAGTCCTCCTCTGCATCTGGATTTCAGTTCAGTTCAAGGTTTAGATGTGGGTGTCTGTTTCTACTTCCACCAGCTACTAGATGACATATGAATTAGTCATCAATCTCATTATCAGGAGAGGGCATTTAAGATAGCCTGTCTTCTGCTGCTTAGATTGTTAGTTGGTGTCATCTTTGTAGCTCTCCAAAGTAGATATCAGGGTGGTCACCCCGCGGCACTTTGAAAACCATGTTTCATACCAACCCTTGTCCTGTGTATTAATGTCCTTCTGGGGGCTATCTAAATTTTGTGTGATCATGCTGAATGGTCTGCACAAAAACAACATTCCTCCCCCAAAGTCTTGCATAGCCCCTCTCTTTCCAGCAGCAAGAAATCTAGTCTGCCTATTTTGTAAAGCCACTCTAGCTAGGGAGTTTAAAAACTGTTGTAAATACTTTAGGCTAGTCTCTACCTTATGTAGGCTGACGCCTATCTGTGTCCTTAGTTCTTCTAATCCCTTGTCCAATAGACCAGAGAAGTAGCTCCCAGAGCAGTGCCTGTGGCCCCCAGACAGTGGTTAGGGCATCTCTTTTCTGATGATAGTTTAGCCTCAACGATATTCATTCACCACCTCTCCTATAGAGGATGTGTGGGAGAAGTGTGACACAGCACACCTATCTCCTCTAGCTACAAGTCATGACCCTTAAAAGCAGGGTGTGAGCCCCGTGTGCTCACATAGCCAGAAAGCTCCATCCACCCATGACCTTAACCACCAAGTGGAGTTATGCACCTGGAAACAGTTATGCCACATTGATGCCCCCCTCCCATTTGGACTTATTAGTTAAGTAGGTGTAATTACCTAAGAGGAGTGGGAAAGTTAGCCAAGTGGGATCTCTCTCTCAATAGTATCTCCCCGTAGACAGTTCAATGAGGAGGAATCCCTCTAATTCTCTACCATTGGAATCTTCTTGAAGCACAGTGTTTGGGACTGTAGACACAGCAAGTAGGAGCCAGTCAACTTGGGTCTTGTGCTATTAAGAGCCATAAAGGATAGATTTGCCTCTACTACTTTCTGTAAGGTTGGATTTGTGGATAGGTATTGTTTATATCTGGTTTTGTCATGGAATATCTCGTTATCTCTGTTTTGGTTATTGAAAGGTTTGCTAGGGATAGTAGTCTGGGATGGCATCCAGGGTCTCATAGGGTCTCCAAAACACCTGTTCAGGACCTTCTGTCTTTCATGTTTTCCACTAAACCAGGTTGCTTGCCTCTGACTTTGCTCCAGGGTTGGAGGCTCACCTCTGATGTGTCCCTGGGGCTGGCACTCTCGCCTCTAGTGATACTCCTTTAAAAAAAAAAATCCCGGAACACTGATGGCAGACAGAAACCACCAATCCCATCATACACAGTGAAGCTGCAGATCCCTGCAGGGCTTCAGGCTCACTTAGGTCATCCCAATTGGATAATTTTGGTTCCACAATGGGTTGATCTGTGCAGTAGCTTCAAATGTGTGAACTTGTTGCATTGGGAGGGGCATCCACCCCTTCTTCATTACTACACTGTCTCTCAGAGCCCATGTTCTTCATCTTCTGCAGACACTAGTGAGGGATCAAATGTATCAAAAAATGTTGGATATGGGCTCACAGGAGCTGTATGCTGCTTAATCCAATGACACTTTTGTTCAGCAGAAAAAGAGCATTTCTCCAGCATTACTTCAGAGATTAATTTTTCTTTTATTGGAAGAGAGGCTTTGGCTGCTTCCTGTAAATTCTCAGGGGGAAACACAAACCTCTCGAAAGCCTTGTTCTCAGGGTGGCACACGAGTCACTCTCCTTCTCAATGCTTATTTCAACAACCTGAGGGAATGTCTGTTTACAACTACCAATTTGTACTCCTCTCATGCTTCATGAAGAAAGCCTCTTTCACTTTGTAGTGTTTTAATCCAGGGGCTCATAAGTATTCCAAATGTACTGAGAACCAGCAATTCTGTAAGACTGGCTCAATTACCACCCTGGCTGAGAGAGGGTCTCATGAGTCTCTTTCACTTCCATAAAGTTCTACTGGCTGTAACACAATAAAATAAATGACAGAGACACAGATTGGCATTCAAATTTCAAGCTGAAGATCAGAAGAGCAAAGCAGCTGGTCATTGCAGACTGAAAGGCCTGATCTTGTCTCCATGAGCTCTCACCAAGCTTCAGACTTGCCTCTCCTCAGTGTAGCTGGAGAATGAATGCCTCCTGTCCTCAATGTGGCTGGTGACTGAATGTCTGATACTAAGACCTTGCTTCTGTCTTATATATCTCCCTAATGCTGGGATTAAAGTCTTGTGACCCCAGGTGCTGAGATCATCTTTGTATGAGCTGTTTCTCTTTGGACTGCATCAATCCTGTGTAGATCTGCATGACCTTGGACTCACAGATATCTGTCTAGCTCCTAATGCTGAGTCCTAGGATTAAAGGTGTGCACCACCACCTCTAATTTTCTGGCTGCTGGTATTAATGTCTGCCTGGCTTCTATGGCTTGTGGCTGACTTTGCTTTCTGTATCCTCAGGCAAGCTTTAATAAATCATAAATAATACATCACTACAACTGGCAGCGATAGTATTTTAGACATTAGTGTGAATACTTCCTGTCCTACTCAGGACTTCAAAGTGAATTTAAGTGTCTGCTGTGAATTTTTGTTATTTTATTTTTTATTGAATTTATTCATTTATTTTAATGACCCACCAGTTTTCCCCACTCTCATCCTATCCCCTCCTCCACCCCCTTCCACCAATCCATTTGTCCTCTGTTCTTTTCAGAAAGGCACAGGCCTCCCAGGCAT
The DNA here is from genome assembly GCF_003668045.3 of Cricetulus griseus. Taxonomy (NCBI): domain Eukaryota; kingdom Metazoa; phylum Chordata; class Mammalia; order Rodentia; family Cricetidae; genus Cricetulus; species Cricetulus griseus. The sequence continues at coordinate 19,559,564 of NC_048602.1, read as the reverse complement.
ATCGCAAGCATGGGTTATCAAGTTGAGGACTAAGCTTCTTCCCTTGTTTTCATGTTGAGCAAGGCAACCTAGAATAAGGAAAAGCTGCCCAAAAGCCAGCCCAAGCATGAGAGACAGACACTGCTCCCACTACTAGGAGTCCCACAGTTAGACCCTGGAACACAACTGTCACATGTATGTAGAGTGCCCAAATTGGCCCTGTGCAGCCACAGTGACAGACAAGGAGAATGGACTTGGCTACTGTATCACAAAGGTCTAGGGCAGAGCTGAGAACATAGTCTGGCACTGAGAAACAACACTAGAATCTGAAAATATTTCCTGAAGGGTTCACTCAAGTTGTATTACTATGTTCAATGACAAAAAGGTGCCAAGTTGTTATTGACAGACATTTCGGTTGTACAGTAAGTACCCATTACATCTGCAATTTGGATTTTCTGTGAAGAATTAATTGTACTAAAATCCTATAATTTGTACCTTCTTAATTCAGCTATGACCTTATAACAAGACATAAATACCAGCATCCAAATGATCAATTATAGTTTAACCAGACTTCAGCAACCAATGGAGTCACTCTCATCTGATGTGTCTGAGCATCTTCTGGTCTCATTTCCATCCAGGTTCACAAGCTCAAGAGCACAGGAAAAGATGAAAATGTGTGGACTGAATGTATCAGCTTAGAAATGAAATCCCACTCAAAACTCCAACTGCATGCTGTCTGAAGTCACAGCCCTCACCACAGATGAATACTGAGGGCTCTGCAACACAACTGTATTATTAGCCTTTAACTCTGACCTTTGAAAAACTGTCTTAGAGACATTGGTTTACTTGAGAGTCTTTCTCTGAGGACAAAATGACACTGACCATAATGCCCTGTGGCCAGAAAAACTTCATTTTGTTCTCTCAAAAGAAGACAGTCTCTTGTTTACATGTTTGTCTTGGACTTTTAAAACTTGATTTCAAACATTAGTCACACTGTTGAAATACCTATTTAATATTAATAATTTGTTCTTCAGTGAGAAATATAATTCTTCATAGCAAATGTCCCAGAATTGTCTCACTCACTGAGTCATCACATCCATTTTAAGATGAAACCGCTCACTAGCTGTGTTTTCCCAGTCCTGGACACCTGCAAACCATCTGTTGATTCTAGGCACCTTTGTCTGTGTAATACAAGATACCACTGGATAGAGGTGAATGACTAATATCACATTGTGGGTGAAAACTCCTAAAGGCCAGCTCTGTGCTTCTTATGGCTGTATTGTCTGATTCACACGAGAGCAGACCTAGGGGACAGAGGTTACTTTGCCTTGACTGGCTCTCACTCTAAACAGCCAAATCCTAACTGTGTTTATAATGATACTCTTTTAGCAAGTCTTGTAAAATATGATGACAGAGGGAGCCTACTGATTCCACTACATGTAGTCCACCTGCGGATCACTACCGGGCAGATATTATGCAGGCTGAAAAGAAAAGTCCTACTCAGTGACATTATAAGCAATGGTTCAAAAAACATGCAAGAGGTGGGTCTTTATAATGTTCCAGAAGCCCAGTGACAGTGGAGGAGTGAAACACACACGGGCTGTGGGCACCCAAGATAAAGTTCCATTGTTCAGTTCTGGCATGCAGGGATTTGTTGTAGTGGTAGAAGTTCCTGAAGATGTAATCCACCTGAGCAGAGTCCCTGAGCAAAAACCTGATTTCATCCCTCCCTTGTTGAAGGGCTTCTGCTTCCTATTGGTCTATCACATCCCAGTAACAGGGATTCCCTGTGAGCTGAAGAAAATCTGGCACAAAGCCGTGTATGAAATAGATCTGCATATGAACCCTCCACCCAGCTTTTTAAAATTACAATAGCTGGGGAGGAGGTTATGCATGTGGTCACTCTTGTGTTTTATTATGTGTACAATTTCGGAACTAGGTAAGGGATCTGTTAAACTGAATGCATTTCAGAGACAGAACTTCCAATGAACAGAAAGACAGGAATTAGAAAAGTATGCTTTTACATGGCTGGTCCAAAGCATGAATTCTGTGATGCACAGCAAACGGAGAGACAAAACTTAAAGCCTTTTCACATTTTTTCTGTTATTACATTTTGTCCTCTTTATGTTTTTTGAAACAGGGTTAATGTAAACCTTGCTGTCACGGAACTCACTATGTAGATGATGACGGTCTCAACTCAGAGATCCTACTACTGTTCTGTCCTGAGTGCAGGGTTACAGGCTTGGACCATCATACCTGGCACTGTTACAAATTTTAGGATGTTGAACAAGATCAATTTTTTAGGACAGCTTTTTCCAGGAGGTGGCGATTAACACTTAGAAGTTAAGAGCACTGGCTGCACTTTCAGAAGACTGGGGTTCAATTCCCAACACACACACAGCAGCTCACAATCATCTGGAGCTCCAGCTTCAAGGGATCTTATGACACCTCTGGCCTCCACCTGCACCAGGCCTACATGTAGTGCACAGTAAAAGAAGCAGGCAAAGCACACATACACATGAAAAGAAATAAGAAGCTTTCTCTACAGTGACACTGAGAGATTTTTATTTTGGCATAAACTCTGTGATATTTTCTAAAGTTTAAACCTCATTAAAGGCTTTCACAAGTTTGTTGTCTTTATGCTTCTATTATGTATACTGTTATTTGCAAGCAGAGAATAGCAGATAAATATGACATAAACCTATGTCATATTATTTCAATGGTGTGTATCTCTCTAGTATGAATTTTCTGGTCTCCTGAGATTTGTAATATGGATAGAGGATATGTCAGTCTTTGTATTTGTAAGGTTTCTTTCCAGTATGAATTTCCTGATGTATTCTAAGATGATCGCACCTGGTAAAAGATTTGTCACAATGCTTACAGCAGTAAGGTCTCTCTCCAGTATGAAGTCTCTGATGTCTTCTGAGAGTTGTGCAACTGGTAAAGGATTTGTCACAGTCCTTACAAGTGTGAGGTCTCTCTCCTGTGTGAACTCTCTGATGTTGTCTAAGACGTGAGCAACTAGTAAAGGATTTGTCACATTCCTGACAACTGTAAGGTCTCTCTCCAGCATGAATGCTCTGATGTGTTCTAAGTAGTGAGTATTCACTAAAGGACATATCACAGTCTTTACATTTGTAAGGTTTTCGTCCAGCATGAATTTTCTGATGAGTTCTAAGATGTTCATACCTTGTAAAAGATTTGTCACATTCCTTACAACTGTGAGGTCTCTCTCCTGTGTGAACTCTCTGATGTCTTCTAAGATTTGCACAAGTGGTAAAGGATTTGTCACAGTCCTGACATCTGTAAGGTCTCTCTCCTGTATGAACTCTCTGATGTATTTTAAGGCTTTCAATGTGGATAAAGGATACGTCACAGTATTTGCATTTATGAAGTTTCTCTCCAGTGTGAATTTTCTGATGTTTCCTTAAAACATAAGAATGGGCAAAAGATTTGCCACATTCCTCACAACTGTAAGGTCTCTCTCCAGTATGAACACTCTCATGCATTCTAAGTTGTGACTCCCAGGAAAAGGATTTGTCACATTCCATACAACTGTAAGGTCTCTTCCCAGTATGAACTCTCTGATGTTTTCTAAGATTTGCCATATGAATAAAGGACACGTCACAGTCTTCACATTTAGGAAGTTTCTCTCCAGTATGAATTTTCTGATGTGATCTAAGATATGAGGAGCTGGCAAAAGACTTCTCACATTCTTTACATCTGTAAAGTTTCTCTCCAGTGTGAACTCTCTGATGTCTTCTAAGGTTTGAGTTCCAGGTAAAGGATTTGTCACAAACCTCACATTTGTATGGTTTTTCACTGGTATGGATTTTGTAATGCCTGTTAAGAAGAGATAATTCAAGAAAGGACTTATCACATTCTTTGCATTTATGAAAATTCTCTAAAGAATGAATTTTCTGATGCCGTCTAAGTGAGGTATAGTGGAGAAAGGCTCTGTCACACTCATTGCACTTGTAAAGCTTCTCCCCAGGATGGAGTCGGTAATGGCTTTTAAAGTGTAAAAATTGATGAAAGACCTTGCCACATTCTTGACAACTATAGTGTCTCCCAGCAGTGTGCATTTTCTGATGTTTCTTGAAAGTGGAATAGTGGGCAAAGGATTTGTCATCTTCTTTGCATCTGTAAGGTTTCTTTCCAGTATGAAGTTTTTGATGTATTTTAAAGCTTGAACCCTGAGAGAAGGATTTTTCACAAACATTGCACTTGTAGGGTTTTTTTCCAGTATGAATTCTCTCATGTACAGTGAGGCTTGAGGCAGTATTGAAGCATTTCCCACATATCTCACACTGGTGTGGTTTCTCTCCAATGTAGATTTGTTGTTGCAAAAGACTGTATGCAGAAGTGAAATAGTCATCACCTTCTTCCTGTGTGTGATCTTTCTTTGCAGTGTAGATTCTCTGATCTTGAGTAATGTTGGAACACAAATGTAAAGATTTCTCACAGTCTTTAAATTGGCAAGCTTCTTCTCCAGTGTGCATGCTTTCATGTCTGTCTGGGTTTGATGAGTCAACAGAGGCATCCCTGTGATTACTGCATGTGTAGTTATTAGAGTTTTCTGTAGTTTCACTTGTTCTATAAAGTGCACATGTGGAGGGGTCATGAAGCACTTTGCCAAGCTCATTACACTGACAAGACTCCTTTTCAGTCTTCATATGTTGATGGACAAGGTCACACTTGCAATAGTTCTCTGAAAATGAGTAGTTCAGATTAATAGGGCTTGTACCAATAATCAACATGTGATAAATGACTGTCTCCCTAAGTTGTCATTTAATATAAGTGAATATGGAACTCTTTAGGTTAGATTTTCCAGTAATAGACATTTTTCTTTTGCTGTAATTGCATGGTTTCTCACAAAAGCAGCATGCCAGCCTTCAAAGATCAGTGAGTTCTAACTGATATCTCATCTACATAAAAAATCTCTACCTGAGACAAAGATGGAAGAAATAATTGGCAGCTGTGAAGTGAATTAGACTTAGGATAGAGCTCACTGAGGGACTGCATTTAGAATACATATCTCTGTCTTTAAATATTAGTTCTCAGAGATTGAGGAGGAGGAGTTGAATCCAATCCCAGGTTCACAGTGAAAGTGAAGCTAACTGACAGGCAATGAAGAGGATTGTTCTGAAGTCACAATTCATTGAAAGGCATCAAAGGGCTTGTATTTCTCTCTAGAAAAACACATTAGATTCTTGAAAAGTAATGGATGCAAAGACAATACTCTGTGCAATGTCAGAGGCTCTAGATCATTGAAGGCAGGGCTGGAACAGGCAGCTATTGCTTAGTTCTGTGCTCCACTGTTTGAGCTCCACACACTGCTATGTTTTCTATTTGACTCATAGGATCATTCTAAAGTCCACTCTGTACACTGACTCCTGAGATTATTTACAAGAAGGGTGTCTGTGTGTCCTCCACTGGGAAGAAAGTGAAGGATGTAATATGAAGATGTGTATAGAAGGAAGACAATTACAGAATAATCATGTTTTGGACTCATGTTAGACTTAACATTTTGTAAAATTATTCCAGTATGTTCAGCATAATCAAATAACACTGAATTTTGTACTAGTATTAACTCACCATAATTCAGTTGTAATAAAGCACAATGCCTTTTAACAGTTATTACTGCAAACAGTATGCATCCTGGGGTTAGGACACTACACTTACAAATTATTTCTTTTTTGGGGGGTAGGAGGAGTGAGACAGGGCTTCTCTGTAGCTTTGGAGACTGTCCTGGAACTGAACCTGTAGACCAGGCTGGCCTCTATATTTTTATCAAATTCGTCAGTATATTTAGTATTTCCAGTTTGTATATCTTGAATTTTCTCACAATAATGAACATGGAGCTTTGAGATATGAGTGGATGTGTGGCTAAATCTCATAACTAAAATGAAAGGTGGATGGCATCTCTGAAATGGAAAATGGAAAAAAAATTTCTTTCCTCATACTAAACTTTGGGTTGTCTCTGGTTTTTGTTGTTGTTGTTGTTGTTGTTTGTTTGTTTGTTTGTTTGTATGGTTGGTTTTTTTTGACAGCTTAACAGATTTTACATCTTATTAAGTCAGAACAAACAAAAGACAGTTTAGGAATTCTACAAATAAAATGTTCTTACCCACAGAGACCAGGTTGCTATAATTCTCCAACATCACATCAATGCACAACGCCCTCTGAGTGGAGTCCAGGCATTCCCACTCCTCCTGTTGGAAGTCCACAGCTACATCCCTGAATGTCAACAGACCCTGAAACAAAAAGTATGGTTTGACCAAGCACTGATTGGTAGTGCTGTCCTGGATATAAGGAGATGGAATGCAGATGAACTAAGATAATTACTCAAATAGATGATTTCCAATACAGTCACATCCTATCAGAAGTGTTCTAATTCTGTGAAAACAGTATGACACAACAGTCTTACAAACATTATACGTGAAACAAGAAATACATTCAAGGTCTGGACACGGTTCCCTCTCTATTATGGTTGCTGTGTTTATGTCCCACAGGATTACAGTGTACATGTGTCAGAAGGAAAAGTTCTTTAAATGCTATGCCTGTAGATCATGCTAAAACACTGACACAAATCAATCCTCTGTGTAATGGGGCCTCACATGACTCTAACAGACTCAGCCGGGATGTTTAAACTCTGGGTCCAATATCACAGCATTACATAGCAAAGGAGTAGGTATGGGAAACAGAATAGATGACTGATTTTATAGACAAGAGTTTTGTTTCTTTTCCACAATAGCAAGGATTGTAACAGTACTACATACTGTCAATTTTAACACTGACATAAGATAAGTAGTCTATAGAATTAATTTTATGAAAATATTTGAGCCACTATGGACCGATAAAAAAAATCTGCAACCAGTCATATTTGATATAATCCAAAATTTCTCTAAGAATATGCATAAGCCAAAAGAGGAAAATAAGAATTTAGAAGTTTCGAAGAATATTTCACTTTACTATCAAAGAGTAATAAAAATTGAGGGAACTCCAAAAGGAGACATCCAAAAATGTTTAAGATACAGCTAAGGGAACCTGCACCAGTGACAATTTGGATAAGACTCACAGCAAGAATTTACCAAAAACTGAATCAATTAAATACTGAGGAAATGATACTACAAATCAACAAATGGAAAAATGTCATAGATGTCTCTGTGTGGGTTCACTCAATTCCCCCGAAAGAAGGCTCAGAGGCACTTTGAGAATGAATTTAGGCTTTTGTAGTGCAGGGGTCTGCAGCCTGGATTTTTTATCTTTCTACATATTTACATTTATACCAGGGGATTTTCATATACTCAAAACAACCCAGATAAAGCTTCCAAAATACAAGGGCAAGCACAAAGTATCTATAAAGGAGGATACCATGCTTTTCCAGGTTTCTCTCCCAACCAAGTTTTGTGTAGCCTTTTCTTGGGAGAGATGTTGGGCCCCAGCACCCACGGGGTCTCCGTGAGTTGATAACCACAGATGCATCCTGTTTTCTAGTCCTGGATTACAGCCTGGGCCTTGCCCTGCTGGCATCAAAAACATGAGCTCTTACACGTGGGGTTTTTCCACTGTGCTGTAAGTCTGTATATTTTTTCCACTGTGTTGTAAGTCTGTATATAAGCGGACCCCTTTGCTTCTAATTAAATCTCTAGGCTTTCACCTGATACTGGACTTAGTCATGGTGCGGACACAAGTGGAGGTTCCATTAGACTTAGTCGTGGCATGGTTGCCACAGGCTTTGTATCCTTGGGAAACTATCAAACAAGATTAACATAGGTGACAAAAGGTATCTACTATCAAAGGATAGATTATGGCTAGATACTAACTCCAGAGCCAGGCCAGGTGTGCCCAGCAGGTTTTAGGGCTGCTTTGTAACTCTATGGCTCCAGGCCAGCAGAAATTTTGCCACAGGAAAATGAACTAAATAGACAATTTTCAAAGACAGAAACTCAAATGGCCAGTAAATAATACACAAGCACCCAGAAAGGCCACCTTGGAAACTCAAATTAAAACTATTTCAAAATAGTGCCTCACCCCAGACAGAATGGATGTCATCAACGTACCTGACAACAAATATTGCAGAGGATATGGAGAGATAGGCAGCCCTTTTCATTGTTGATGGAGGGGAGGGTGCAAATTAACACAGCCTTTATTGTAGGAATCAGTTTGGAGATTATTGAAAAAAATGGAAGAGAGAACTAGCGTATGACCCAGTTCCTTCACTCCTGGCCATATACCCAGAGAACAACACAGCCCTCTACAGAGAAATTTATATACCATGTGCACTGCTGTTTTAATCACCAAAGGAAAAGTATTAGAATAGCTATCAACAGATGAACAGATAATGAAAACTATATAAAAAGGTTTATAAGATTACTAATTTTTATAGTTTTATACAAACTATTCAGTTGAAGAGAAAAGTATAATAAAAAATCTGTAGGAAAAAGTACAGACTCAAAATGTGTAATATTATGTGTGGTCATACACCTTTAGAAAGAGGACAGCATGTTTTCTCTCATATGCAGAATCTACCCAATTACGTATGTATGTCCAAACAATGTACACATGGGCACAGTATAACATGCAGAAGAGAACAGGATGTGTTAATCCATCAGGGATTGAGAGCAGGAAATGAACACCAGTTATGGACAAGGAGGTAAAGCTAAGTGATTTGCTGATTCTAATGGTGTCAAAGGATTTTTTTGGGGGGGTTTCATGGTGAATAAATAAATCAAAATATATTCGATTGTGAAATATAAAATCGCATGTGAGTTTCCAGAGCTTCTGTGCCCTGTGATGACTCTAACTGTCTAAAAGTACACTGAGTGGTTTAGGCTTTGGGTATGCTTAATTTCAGTGTGTGATTTTGTTCTTTCTGCTTGCAGAATTGTTCACAATAAATCGTTTTTTGTTTTTGTGTTTTTGAGACAGGTTTTCCCTGTAGTTATGGAGTCACTCCTGGTAATTGCTCCCTACACCAGGCTGGCCTTGAAGTCACAAAGATCCACCTGCCTCTGCCTCCTGAGTGCTGGACACAATAATTTTTAAAAAATTATCATCACCAGAAAAGTTAAGTCATTTAATATATCTTAAAGAGTAGAAAGGTCTACTGACCTGTGAAGTGCTTATTGAAGAATCAGCCATTTCCTACTGTTTCTCTTCTTTGAGTTCCTCTTTCGGGAACAATGAGTAGATGGCTTACTTCCCTATAAAATAAAGGGGCAAAAAGGAAGAGGTAAAATTAATAATGAAAGCTGTCAAAGAACAATACCAAAACACATGAAAGCACTCACGCAACAGCATTCTATCAGGGGCCCAGTCAGTGATCCCAAAGACAGGAGAGCATGGAATGATATCTGAAGCTTGAAGAGAAATTCAACACTAACCATCTTGTGGCACAAAGAAAACTACTAACTTGAATTTGATGAAGACATGAGTGCATTTCAAGACAGTCATCCATTAACACGACTGATTTCACTAAACAGCACGGCAGATAATAAATTAGAGGCAAAACATACACAGCAGAGTCAGAGGAATCTTCCATGAAAACATGGGAAACACTAAATTTCATGTGCAGAGTAGATAATGGCAGGAGAAAGTAATCCTCCATGAGCAAGACAGCACACCACTATGTATCAAAAAGAAGGAAGAATACTACCAATAATCCAGCAAGGATCAACATAAACACAAAACCAAAAGAAATAAAAAAGCCATGAACAGAAAAACTAGCCACACTGAAAATCTAAATAGAGAATCCTCATTTATTCTATATTCTAGACTATAATGCATTTACATTTCTTTTTCGTTTCTATGTTTCCATGAAACAGGGTTTTCCTGCACAGTGCTGGCAGTTCCTGAAGTCACTATGGACACCTTGCCAGCCTCGAACTTATCCATCTTCGACTCACTTGCCTGAGCCTTCTGAGTATTGGGATTAAAGACATGGGCCACCAGGCCAGGCAAATACACAGTATAAAGCGTTGGATTTACATCCCACTGTGCATCAGTCTCAGGTGGAAAATTAACCTTGATAAAAGCATACTTTTAAAAGGTAATGTTAACAAAGTATACTGTGGAAGTCGCACCCCCCCAAAAAGTGTATAACTTGGAAATTAGTATGGATGATTGTAAATTTCAAGAGCTTTGTTGTTTTCACCATAGGAAAGAGAAAGATGCTTGCAAACCTCTACACATAAATTCTAATATTCTACTCAATTATTCTTATAAAAATATTTCATTATCAGTAAATAATGGGGGGAACAAGACTATTCCAGCTATGATGGAAAATTTACCGACAAGGAAAGACATGCACAGCAGAATTTGGGAGCCGGCTTCCTGATGAGCAGCAGAGAAACCGCTCGCACCCCCGCTCCTCCCTCCCGGTTCCCAGCCCCGCAGCTCCTCTGACCTGGGAGCTTCCAGGGCCGCCGGGCTGCGGTTCCCGCCACTGCGCTGCTGACTGCTGACTTTCCCAGGCCGCCCCGCGAGCGCGGACACTGCGGATCCCGAGGTCTCAGGTCCCCGCGGACCCGCCGTGTCCTCCGCACCCGGGTCTGCAGCGCGCGGCTCCCACCGTACAGGAACCCGAGCAACGACAGGGAACAGGCACTCTTTACTCCTGACCTCCTTTCCTCTCCATCTTCCCGGCGCTCACTTTGTGTCCCAGCGTCTGTTTACATCACTGCTCTAAACCCTCCCACTCTTCCATAAACCCAGCCAATGGGCCAAATCCTTCCAGCTCTTGTTTCCGGTGACTGTCCCCACCCCATCGGGAGACCGGTCCCTCCCCCTGCATCTTTGGCTGCCTTGCACCCAGCTCAGCTATCAGGCCGCCCTAGACCCACTATGCACAGACTCCACACGCGCTTGCTGCAGCCTAGACCAGAGCTGCAGCCAGGAGGACGCTGCACCCCGGTATCTGACCCCACAGTGAGTGCTGAGACCTTCACATAAAAGACAGGTCATGCATCCAGGATAGGTCCTGATCCCAATGCCAGGCCCCCCTGCAACAGATCAAGCCACGTAACTGTCACCTAAACTCAGAGAGCATAGTTCGACCCTGTGCAGGTGCCCCAGCTGTCAGTCCATAGTCCTTGAGACCGCACTAGCTCGTGGTTTTTCCCCTTCATGCTCTTGACCCCACTTGATCATATGATCCCTCCTCCCTCTCTCCAGCTGAACTCTAGGAATTCAGCCAAGTGCTTGCCTGTGAGTCACTGCATCAGATTCTATGTTACTGGATGCAACTTCTAAGGTGACAATAGGGTAGTCCTTAACCTCATTAAAGGGGCAAGGCCCATTCGGGCATCCTCTGCACTGTGGGTAGGAGTCTTAGCTGGGGTCATCCTTGTGGATTGATGGGAATTTTTCTAGCCCCAGTTTTCTCCCTAACCCCACAATGGCTCCTGCTCTCAACTTACCCCTTTCATTGTTCTCACTCTCTGTCCCTCCCCTAACTCAGTCTTCTTGATCCCTCATGTCCCATCCCCCATCCCCTCCCAGTTCACCCAGGAAATCTTAACTATTTTTCCCTTCCTGGGGTCCCCCATGTGTGTCCCTCTTAGGAGCTCCTTTCTAGGGCAGTCAGAATTAACCCAATCACAGTAACACATGTACACAAAGAGTAAAGATATATTCCATGGTTACTTCTTTCTTAGTCTGTAGGTTTAAGGGCATTAGAAGCTCCAGTGTGACCAGGGGGAGTCTCAGCTTCCATTTGGATAGAATGTTTGTTTCACCTCTTGGCAGGATGTTCCCCTGTGTGGAACCAAGACTTCTCTCTAGACCAGCAGATCTTAATGTTGGGGAAACAGGAAGCAGAATTTTCCTAGTGGGTAATTATGGGTGATAGTAAAAAGAACTATTCCCCTTTCCTCTCCTTGAATCCTGGAACATCTGGATCCTCGCTATGGGAGAAACCTTACCATGTAATGGACATGGATCCAAAGCAGACACTGCCTTCTGGAGAGCCCAGCCACAGCTCTGCAGGCTGCTGTCACCTAATTGTCACTGGACATGTTTCTTCAAAAGGCCATTCCTCCTTTCTATGAAGCCAGCTGCTTCAGGATAACTCTCTCTCTCTCTCTCTCTCTCTCTCTCTCTCTCTCTCTCTCTCTCTCTCGTGTGTGTGTGTGTGTGTGTGTGTGTGTGTGTGTGCACAAGTAGGGGGTTTACTGGAGTGAGTTAGAGGCTGCTGTCCATCTAATCCGTTAGTGACAAGCTGCAAAGAAAATCCAAAACTCCAGTACTTGCTCCCTCCACAATGCTGGATGATTCAGCTGGTCTTCAGTATATACTAAATCCAATAAAAATAGGGTTCAATGCCAGTGAAGGAATGGATGTGCTAGCAAAGAGATGACCCAACAAGAAGACAATGACCCAAATACTTTATTCTTCTCTGTCTTCATAGAGGCTTCCAGGACAAGGTGTGCCTTATGTTACTGGTGTTAGTTTCAGCCTCAAGATCATTTTCAAAGGTGTGTGTCTTCCAGCCTCAAAGGTCTGAACTGCAAGTGGATTCACCCCCTTTAAGAAAGTAAAAGTAATGTCTCACAGGTGTGCTGTCCATTTCTGAATTGTAGTTTTTGCAGATGATGTCAAGTTGACTACCGAGAGTAGCCATCACACCTAGTAATGCCAGAAACGACATCTCTATAATCTCACCAACATGCACACATAATGGAAGCAAAGCATCCACAAGTACAATAGACATCACCAGTGGATGGGAAAAAAGTACAGCAGGTCTCAACACCCCAACCAGAATGGTAAATAAGTCCTGGGCAGGTGTTTGTATTCAGGCATCTGTACTGTCCTGCCCTTGGGGTTCTGGCAGGATATGCCCATAGCTGCAGCCACCAAGAGCAACACCTGTGCACATTCACTAAGATACCTTTATATGGGCCTGGCTTATCTCTGCTATTTCCCTCTGCTTCTTATTGGCCTGTCTGTCTGTCTCCATTTGTCTCAACATCTGTCTTCTCTATGGCAACTCCTGTTCTCACAGGCTGTTTCCCTCTAACCACACCCCTTTCCCTTTCCCCCAACACACAAGCTGTTTCTTGTGGTCTCTTGAGCATCGATTATTAAAATTGAAATATTGGAGGGGGAGAGGGTTTATGTGTGGGGTAACCCTTGAATTTTTTTTTTGTGTGTGTATGTCTAATTTCAGCACTAGGTAAAGGATCTGTCAGATTAAATGCATTTCAGGGAGATAATATCCAATAAACAAGATGACTGGAAATATCAGAGTATTTTTTATATGGCTGGTCAGAAGCATGAATTTTGTGATGCACAGCAAATTTAGAGACAAAATTAAATTTTATCTGCATTATGATTTTTTGTTTAGAGACAGGGTTAATGTAATCCTTGTTGTCTTGGAACTCACTCTGAACATCAGGAAGGCCTCAAACTCAGACAGCCTCTTAACCCAGTCTCCTGTGTGTGGGCTTAAAAGCTTGCATATCATTCCTGGCACTGTTATGAATCTTTGGATGTGGAACAAAAGACAAACATTTTTATGACAGCTTTTCCCAGGGGCAGGAGATATCACTTAGTGGTTAAGAATCCTGGCTGCTCTTTCAGAGGGCACAGGTTTGATTACCAACACACACAGCAGCTAACAATCGTCTGGAACTCTAGTTTTGGGGATTCTGGCCTTCACCTGCACCAGGACTTCATAGAGTTCACAGTAAAACAAGCAGGCAAAACACACATACATGTAAAAGAAATACTTAGCTTTTATTGCAGTACCATTGGGAGAATTTTTTTGTTGTTGTTGTTTTCAAGATAGTGTTTCTCTGTAGCTTTGGGGCCTATCCTGAAACTAGCTCGTGTAGACCAGGCTAGTCTCAAACTCCCAGAGATCCAACTGCCCCTGCCTACCGGGTGCTGGGATTAAAGGCATGCACCACTAATGCCCCGCTAATGGGAGAATTTTAATTTGGCATAAACTCTGTGATACTTTCTAAGATTTAAACCTCACTAAAGGTTTTCACAAGTTTCTTATCTTTATGTTCCTATTATATATACTGTTGTTATTTGCAAGCAGAGAATACCAGAAAATGGTATGTCACAGTATTTACAATGGTATTTTTCTCTCTATATTTTAAGAATTGTAATATGGATAAAGGATATATCAGTCTTGACAGTTGTAAGGCTTCTTTCCAATACAAATATTCTGATATGTTTTAATAGTTTGCATCTAGTAAAAGATTTGTCACATTCCTTACAACTGCAAGGTCTCTTGCCAGAATGGACCTTCTGATGTTTTATAAAATGTAACATCTTGGTAAAGGACTTTTCACATTCAATACATGTGTAAGGTTTTCTCCTCAGTGTGAACTCTTATGTCTTCTAAGTTGTGTGTTCCAGGTAAAGGACTTGTCACATTGCATACATTTGTAAGGCTTTTCCCCAGTGTGAATTCTCAGATGTGTTCTAAGATCTGAATCCCAGGTAAAGGACTTGTCACATTGTATACATTTGTAAGGTCTCTCTCCAGTATGAAGTCTCTGATGTCTTTTAAGATCTGAGCAACCAGTAAAGGATTTGTCACATTCCAAACAACTATAAGGTCTCTCTCCAGTATGAACTCTCTGATGTGATCTAAGAAGTGAGACCTGGATAAAGGATTTGTCACACTCCATACAACTGTAAGGTCTCTCTCCAGTATGAACTCTCTGATGTCTTTTAAGACCTGAAGAACAGTTAAAAGATTTTTCACATTCCTCACAACTGTAAGGTCTCTCTCCAGTATGAATTCTCTGGTGTCTTCTAAGACCTGAGCAAAAGGTAAAAGATTTGTCACATTCCTGACAACTATAACGTCTCTCTCCAGTATGAACTCTCTGATGTCTTATAAAATGTAATACCTTGGTAAAGGACTCGTCACATTCAATACATTTGTATGGTTTCTCCTCAGTGTGATCACTCTGATGTCTTTTAAGTTGTGAGTTCCAGGTAAAGGACTTGTCACATTGCTTGCAACTGTAAGGTCTCTCGCCAGTATGAACTCTCTGATGTTTTCTAAGATTTGAGTCCTGGGTAAAGGACTTGTGACAGTCTGTGCATTTGTAAGGTCTCTCTCCAGTTTGAACTCTCTGACATCTTCTAGGATGTGAGTCCTGTGCAAAGAATTTGTCACATTTCATGTATCTGTGATGTTTCTTTTCAGTGTGAATGCTCTGTTGTCTTCTACATTGTGAGTTCCAAGTAAAGGACTTGTCACCTTCCATACATGTGTTAGGATTATCCACAGTATGAAGGCTTTGGTGTGTTATACAGGCAGAATTCTGAGTGAAGGATTTTCCACTAATGTTGCACTGGCAGGGTTTAATTCCAGGATGAATTCTCTCATGATCAGCGAGGTCAGAGTCAGTCCTGAAGCATTTCTTGCATTTCCCACACTGGTGTGCATTTTCTTCAGTGTAGATTGTTTGTTGCAAAAGCCTGGCTGCAGAGCTCAAAGAATCATCACCTTCCTGTCTGCACTCTTTCTTTGCAGTGTAGACTCTCTCATCTTGAGTAATGTTGGAACACAAATTTGAAGATTTCTCACACTCTTTAGATCGGCAAGGTTCTTCTCCAGTGTGCATGCTTTCATGTCTGTCTGGGTTTGATGAGTCAACAGAGGCATCACTGTCATTACTGCATGTGTAGTTATTGGAGTTTTCTGTAGTTTCACTTGTTCTATAAAGTGCACAAGTGGAGGGGTCATGAAGCACTTTGCCAAGCTCATTACACTGACAAGACTCCTTTTCAGTCTTCACATGTTGATGGACAGGATCACACTTGCAATATTCTTCTGAAAATGAGTACATTTCAGATTAATAGGGCTTGTTCCAATAATAAATATGTGATAATGACTGTTTTCCCAAGTTGTCATTTAACATAGGTGAAACAGGAACTATTGAGATTAGAGCTCAAGTAATGGACAGTTTTTCACTCACTATAATTGTATGGATTCTCACAAACACAGCATGACAGCCTTCAAAGGTCAGTGAGTTATAACAGATATCTCATCTTTACCAAAACTCTCTAACTGCAAAAAGATGGAAAAAAAATAATTGATGGCCGTGAAATAGCTGTAGGATGAAGTTCACAGATATTTACAATATCTGTCTCTATCTTTAAATATTCCTTCTCAGAAATTGATGAAGATGTGTGTAATCCAATCCAAGTTTATAGTATATATACATAGTAATGGATGAAAAGACAATATTTTGCCAGGCATAACAGGCTTTAGCTCATTTGAGGCAGGGCTGTCATGGGGAGCTTGAGTAATCAGATGTTAACAGAACTGAATGCTCTTCTAGATGTCCTGATTTCAATTCCCAGCAACCACATGGTGGCTCACAAACACCCATATTAAGATCTGGTACCTTCTTCTGGCGTGCAAGCAGCTATTGCTTATTTCTGTCAGTTATTCTCAGAGCTGCACACACCACTGTGTTTCCTAACTTTCCTCATAGGGTTATTCTCAGGTCCACTCTGACTCCTGAAATTATTTCCCACAGGATGTATGTGTATCCATCATGGGGATAGAAAGAAGGATGTGATATGAAGATATGCATACAAGGAAGGCAATTAGAGAATGACATTACTTCAAAGATCCAAGTTAGACTTAAAAGTTTGAAAAATTATTCCATTCCAATTTCAGCACAGTCAAATAAAACTGCCTTTTTTAGTAGTATTAAGTCAGCACAATATATGTGTAATAAGACACAAAGCCTTCTGACAGTTATTACAACAGATAGGATGTATCCTGCAGCCAGGACACTACACTAAGTTAAAAGACCAGAAATCATATCAAATGGAATTGAATATCAAACAACAACAACAACAAAAACTCATCTCTTGCTTTCTCTTTCACGTGAAGCCTTCACTGTTCTTTTGCTCATTCACTGTCCACTCAATTTGTGGCTACTCATTCTCTCCACATTCCCGGGAAATCTCATTCTTTCCGCACAGGTGATCAAGATTTCCTTGCATACAATAATCCACCCGTTCTTTCAGGCAGTCTATAACCCATACTAGAACTTTTAGAAATAATGCAGAAGTCTAACACAGTACTGCACTCAGTATATGAAAACAGAAAGCAGAGAAATTTAAACAAGTTTTCTAGAATGATATTTCTAGTCAAATTCCTCAGTATATTTGGTGGTTTCCATGTTATTTATCTTGAATTTTTCTCACAATTAAAAAGATGTTTATTGCAATACTGGACAAGGAGCTTTAAGAAATGAGTGGAAATGTTAGATGCTACTGAGTCTTTGGATAATTCTTGGGATGAAATAAAAGTGAAACTTAAATTGGAAAGAGAAACCTACATAGCATCAAAATTTCTTCCAAACTACTAAATTTACCCTGTCTCCTCTTTGTTTTTTTCAGGATGCCTTAACAGATTTTACAACCTATTCAGTGAAAACAAACAAAAGATGGGTTGGGAATTCAACAAGCAAAATATTCTCACCCACAAAGACCAGGTTGCTGTAATTCTCCAACATCACATCAATGCACAAAGCCCTCTGAGCAGAGTCCAGGCATTCCCACTCCTCCTGGGAGAAGTCCACAGCTACATCCCTGAATGTCAACACACCCTGAAACACAAAAGAATGGTTTGACCAAGTGCTACTTGGATGTGCTTTCCTGGCTATAAGGACACAGTTGTAGAGGAGCTAAGATAATTAAGTAATCAAAAATATGATTTCTCAGTACAGTCCCATTCTGTCATGACTGATGTAACTCTGTAAAAACAGGATGAAACACCAGTCTTACAAGCAGTATACATGAAACAGGATATAAATTCAAGGTCTAGACATGGTTATCTATCTGTTATGGATGTGGTGTTTATGTCACATAGGATCTTATTATACATGTCTCTGCTTTAAATGTTGTACCTGTAGATCATTTGAAAACACTGACACATATCAATCCTGTCTGTATTTATGGCATACATGACTCTATACTAACAGAGTCAGGTGGGATGTTTACACTCTAGGTCCAATGGCACACCATTAATTAGGAAAGAGGAAGGTATAGACAGCAGAATATATGATTAATTTTATAGAGGAGAGTTTTGGATTTTTCCCACAGTAGCAGAGATTGTAACAGCACTACATACTATCAATTTTAATACTGACATATAAGGTAAGTAGCCTATGGATTTAATTTTATGACAAGATTTGGGCCAGTAGGAACAGAGAAAAATCTGCATTGGCAATATTTGATTGAATTTAAAAAAAATTCTCTAAGAATATGCAAAAGCCAACAGAGACAAATGACAATTTCAGAAGTTTTTAATAGTATTTCACTTCACTCACAAACAGGAGGAACTCCAAGAAATACATCCAAAAATGTTTAAGATATAGGTAAGAGAATCCACACCAGTGAAACTTTGAATAAGGCTAATAGCAAGAATTTACCAAAAAATAAATTAATTTAATACCGATGAAATAAAATTGCAAATCAAGAAATGGGCTAAACAGGTACTTTTCAAAGACTGAAACTCTATTGACCAATAAATACTGAAAAAGTCCTCAGGACCACAAAAAGGACCATGAAAATGCAAATTAAAAGTAGTGAAAATATTGAGTCACTGGAGATAGAATGGCTGTCATCAACTAAACTGACAATAAAGGTGAGGTGGCATAGGGAGAGGAAAGAAGCCTGACTCACTGTTGATGGAAGGGAGGGTGTAAATTAATACAGCTATTGTGGAAAACAGTTTGTAATTACTGAAAGAAAATGGAGACAGAACTAACATATGACACTCTTTCACTCCTGGCCATATACCCAGAGAACAACACACCCTACTATAGAAATATTTATACCCCATCTTTACTGCTGTTTTTATCACAAACTGGAAAGTAGTAGAATCAATGCTTTAGGTATCAACAGATGAATGAAAGGATTATGAAAATTGTTTAAAACTATGTACAATCCAGCAGAAGGGGAAAAAATTAAAATTTGCAGGAAAATGGACAGACGCAAAATATGTAATATTAATTGCAGTCATCACTTTTAGAAAGAAAACAAAATGTTTTTGCTCACGTGCATTATCTCCCAATCACATGTGTACATAGGAAAAATGTTAATGAGGACACAGTATAACTTGGAGAAAAGAGAACAGGAAGGTTAAATTACCAGGGACTGAATGCAGGTAATGAATCCAGTTATGGAAAAGGATATTAATCTAAGAGCTTGTCTAGTTCTAATTCAGTCAAAGGTTTTTGGGGTTTGGGTTGTGGATAAGCAAATCAAAATATATTGGATTGTGAAGTATGAAATCCCATGTGAGGCTCCAGAGCTTCTATGCCCTGTGACGACTCTGCCTGTATAGACTACATTGAGTTTTATAGACTTTGGGTCTGCTTATTGCAGTGTGAGTTGTCTGTTCATAGAATTGATCCTGATAAAAAAAATTAAATTATCAGAAGGAAAAAATTAAAAGCCTTTAATGAATGAGAGTATAACATATTTACATAAACAGCGGAAAGGACTACTGACCTGTGACATATTTGCTGGAGAAATAGCAATTTCTTCCTGTTTCTCTTCTTTGAGTTTCTCTTTCAGGAACAATGAACACATGGCTCACTTCCCTATAAAATAAAGGGTCAGAATATATGAGTAATACTGAAACCTGTTAGAGAACAATGTCAAATGACATGAAAAGACCCAAGAAAAAGAATATGACCAAGTGTCTAGTCAATGATCCTAAAGACAGAAGACCATGGAATGACATTTGAAGCTTACAGAGAAAAATCACCACCAAGCATCTTGGTACAGAAAAAACAGTACTCTCTTAAAATACATGAAAACTCAGGTAGTCACCAACAACACAAATGATTTCATGAAAACAGCACTGCAGATAGTAAATTAGAGGCAAAACATACAGAGGACAGTCAGAGGAATCTTCCATGAGAACATGGGAAATAATAACTTTAAAGGGAAGAGTAGATAATTACAGGAGAATTGGAAAGTAATCATCTATGAGAAAGACAGCAAATCACTATTTCTTAAAAATAAAATGACTACTATGAAAAATCCAATAGCAACAGCATGAAAAGAAAAACAAAGGAAATAAAATGCCATGATCAAAAAAACCAGCCATGCTGAACATCAAAATAGAGAATCTTCAATTAAGTAAACAAACCCTCAAGTTAAATAAATTCAGCACATATCCCAGCTGTTCCATTCCATGATATTCGCTCAAAGGACTTGACATCCTACATCACAGATACTTGCTCCCCATTTTCACTGCTGCTCTGCTCATGATCGCTACAAAATGGAAACAACCAATGTCCTTCAACTGACAAACGGACAGTGAAAATGTGGTTCATATATACTATGGAATACTGTTCAGTCTTCAAGAAAATGGACTCATGAACTTTGCAGGTAAATAGATGGACTTGGAAAAGATCCTATTGAGTGAGGTAACCAGGCCCACAAACACATCATTGCAGGTTCTCATTCATAGGAAGTTCCTAGCTCCAAATCCTCAGATGTGAGTCACAACCTTGAGTGAGTCCAGTAACCAGAAAACTAAAAAGAGACCACAGTGGGGTGGGGGTGAGTAGCAGAGAGAGGCGCAACATAGCCCAAGTGATCTCAAGGGGAACTGGAGAATAGACAGAGGAAAACACGGAAGAACGAAGGTAAAGTAACAGTAAGTATATCTGGAAAATTCATAAGGAACCAATCTCTTCCTTGAGTATTACCCATCCACCCCAAAAATCATATAATACATATACATTTAGAGTGTATATAAAAATTTCCCAACTGCACTGATGATGATCCTCACAAGAGCCACAGGATTTCTAACAAAACAGCCAACATGAGGAGCAAGAAGCCTGATTTGAAGTTGCAGATCACAGTTGTCAAGAGACTTCCAAACATTACAGGGTATTGCTGTTGCCATGGTTGCTTCCTAGAGGCAGAACTTCAGTCCCTAGTGTAGAAGAAGTCACACACTTCACTAACAAATCCTAGAGGACACCAGAAGGCACTGTCGGTAAAGGCTCCTTCCTGGGGACCAATTTTCATGGTACCAGAGGGCAACATGCAAGCTTCCAATGGAGGGAACCAGCCAACAGCCCTACCCAGCTATGACATCTAGGAACCACAATGATCTACACTGCACAAAGACCCTAAGGATGCAAAAGAGGCACTCAAACCTTGGTGGTGACCAACAGCTTCTAATTGGATTAAGACCCAACGAGAGGGAGAACATGCCTGGTACTGGAAAGCTAACCAGTTTCCCCAGGGATAGGAAACGCATGGACCCTGGAGGAGAGCCTACAACCACTACTTTCTAAGTCAGCCTAAGTCCTCACTGCATTATCAATATTGATCCTAAATTCCAACAGACAATAGCAGACAGTATAGATGCAGTGTATAGCACAGTAGGCTTAAAATATACTTTCTGATTCTTATAAAAACTCTGTTGGCCAGAGGAGAGGCTACCTTAAATGCCCTCCCCTTACAATGAGACTGATGACTGTCTTATATGCCATCCTATAGCCTTCATCCAGTAGCTGGTGGAAGTAGAAGCAGACACCCACAGCTAATCACTGAACTGAACTGGAATCCAGTTGCAGAGAACAATGAGTGATGAGCAAAAGGTTCCAGACAAGGCTGGTGAAACCCACAGAAACAGCTGACCTGAACAACGTGGAGCTCTTGGTCCCCAGACTGATAGCTGGGATACCAGCATGGGACTGATCCAGACCCCAGGAACATGGGTTTCAGTGAGGAGACCTCGGAAATCTTCGGTACCTCCTGTACTTATCCCTAGCATAGGTGTGGTCTTTGGGAGCCCATTCCACATAGAGGGATACTCCCTGAACCAAGACACATGGGGGTGGATCTAGGCCCTATCCCAAATGATACGATAGGCTCTGATGACCTCCTATGGCAAGCCTTGCCCTCCCTGGGGAGCAGAAAGGATATGTGATAGGTAGGGTTTTAGTTGGGGGTGGTGGTAGGGGAGGAGGGGAGGTAAATGGAAATGGGGATTGACATGTAAAACAATTTTGTTTCTAATTCAAATTTAAAAAAACCTCTGTTGCCATTATTTTCAGGAATGGAGACTAAAACCCTGAAGGAAGAGAATGTGCTAGGACACTAAAGGTCCAAAATTCTGGAAACTATAAATAAGCCTAATAGTATTAATTTACATCATTTTTATAATATATTAAAATCAAGGAAATGAAAATGACTCGACAATGGTATGAAAACATGATCAATGATGGGAATGAATAAGAACAACATCACTCTCATGCATAGCCAAATAAACTTTTATTTGTCTCTATTATCAATTCTTGTGAAAAATTCTTCTCATGCCCACATTAGGATAATCCTGAGATTTTCCTCAGTGGGAGTCTCTACTACTATTTCTAGTGAAATGATGGGGCAAAAGTGATTTCATGTCCCAATCCAACATCACTTAATCCTCTTTCCTGTCCTCCACCAATCCCTCCACCATACCTGTATCCTTAGCTTCTGTCTCCTCTGTCCTTCCAGGCCCCTTTGTTCTACTGCACAGGTGAGCAGGTCTGGGTGATCAGTGAGCCCTGCACATGAGAAAAAGATTGTTCAGGAAGACCCTGGATTTCTCACACAGTACTGTGTTCAGTAGATGAAGGGAAAGCTTAAATACAGGGTTATACAAATGATTCCCTAACTTTCCTGAAGGTTCAGAATACTGAAAACAAGGAGAAAGCATTTTCAGTTATCTTAACTTGAATGCCATTTCCAGTCACAGCTCAGTCAAACCTCAGGGGCAGAAATGGTACTGAATGATTGCAAAGAGACTGTTATACACTAGTGAGGTTCTGAATTGATCATGAACCAATAATGATGGATGCTTACACCTCCCAAAGGGACACACAAGAAGAGAGAATATTTCATGAAAATTTCCTTTTTTCCTTTGAGGATTTCACTTTACACTGTGGTATGTGAGACTCATTCACTCAAAACTCACACACTTGCAGATTAGTTTGTCAACAAATAGAAAGAGCAAGGGAAACTGTAAAAAATTTGTAGCCACAAAAGCCACTCTGCTGCTATTTTGCAACATCCAGTCCCAGTACCAAGCCCTCAGGGGAGGGTCCAGGCATTGCCACTCCTCCTGGGAGAAGCCCATAGTCATGCCACTAGCTATTAAGGGACTACAAAATAAAACACAGCAGTTCGAATCATCCTGTTGCTGCACACCTTGAACCCTAGTGCTTTGAAGAAACAGGTGGGAGGAACACACCTGTCCAGCCTGGTCTATGTGGTGAGTTTGGGCCAGACAGAGCAATACTGTGAGTTCAGGTCTCAAACACAGCAAACAACAGAACCATAAATAACAGTTTGATCCTGTGTCCATGGGCAGAGTGCTTTTCTTGGACCAAGGAAACAAAAGGTTATTGAAGACATTTTCTGACATACATAAGTTATTGTAATTATTCAAAAGATGCTTTACAATATTATTTTAGACTATAATTCATTAACATTTCTTTTTCATTTCTATGTTTCCATGAAACAGGGTTTTTCTGCACAGTGCTGGCAGTTCCTGAAGTCACTATGGACACCAAGCCAGCCTCCAACTGATCCTCCTTTGATCCACTTGCCTCAGCCTTCTGAGTATTGGGATTAAAGACATGGGCCACCATACACTGTAGAAAGCGCTGAATTTACATCCCACTGTCTCAGATGGAAAATTAACCTTGATAAAAGCATACTTTTAAAAGTTAATGTTCACAAGGATACTGTAGAAGTCACACAAAACAATTCTTTCAGATTCAAAGAAATTTTCAGACAATCATTGACTATACACGAAAGCACTCTGCGAATCCATGTCTCTAGGTAAATATGCCAGTCTCTTGGATATGGAAGTGTATAATATGGAAATTAGTATGAATGACTGTAAATTTCAAGAGCTTTGTCGTTTCCACCATAGCAAAGAGAAAGGTGCTTGCAAATCTCAACAGATAAATTCTAATATTCTATTCAATTAATCTTATAAGAATATTTCATTCTCAGAAAGTAATGGGGGAAAAAAAAAACAAGACTATTCCAGTTATGACGGAAAATTTACCGACAAGGAAAGATACCCACAGCAGATCTCGGAGCTGGCTTCCTGATGAGCAGCAGAGAAACCGCTCGCACCCCCGCTCCTCCCTCCCGGGTCCCAGCCCCGCAGCTCCTCTGACCTGGGAGCTTCCAGGGCCGCCGGGCTGCGGTTCCCGCCACTGCGCTGCTGACTGCTGACTTTCCCAGGCCGCCCCGCGAGCGCGGACACTGCGGATCCCGAGGTCTCAGGTCCCCGCGGACCCGCCGTGTCCTCCGCACCCGGGTCTGCAGCGCGTGGCTCCCACCGTGCAGGTCCCCGAGCAACGACAGGGAACAGGCACTCGTCACACCCTGCCTCCTTTCATCTCCATCTTCTAGGCGCTCACTTTGTGTCCCAGCGTCTGTTTACATCACTGCTCTAAACCCTCCCACCTTCCATAAACCCAGCCAATGGGCCAAATCCTTCCAGCTCCTGTTTCCGGTGACTGTCCCCACCCCATCGGGAGACCCGTCCCTCCACCTGCATCTTTGGCTGCCTTGCACACAGCTCGGCTGTCAGGCCGCCCTGGACCCGCTCTGCACAGGCTCCACACACGCTTGCTGCAGCCTAGACCAGAGCTGCAGCCAGGAGGACGCTGCACCCCGGTATCTGACCCCACAGTGAGTGCTGAGACCTTCACATAAAAGACAGGTCATGCACCCAGGATAGGTCCTGATCCCAATGCCAGGCCCCTCTGCAACAGATCAAGCCACGTAACTGTCACCTAAACTCAGAGAGCATAGTTCGACCCTGTGCAGGTGCCCCAGCTGTCAGTCCATAGTCCTTGAGATCACACTAGCTCGTGGTTTTTCCCCTTCATGTTCTTGACCCCACTTGATCATATGATCCCTCCTCCCTCTCTCCAGCTGAACTCTAGGAGTTCAGCCAAGTGTTTGTCTGTGGGTCACTGCATCAGCTTCTATAAGTTACTGTATGCAACATCTAAGGTGACAATAGGATAGTCCTTAACCTCATTAAAGGGGCAAGGCCTATTCAGGCACTCTCTGCACTGTGGGTAGGAGTCTTAGCTGAGGTCATCTTGTGGATTCCTGGGAAATTTTCCAGCACCAAGTTTCTCACTAACTCCATAATGCCACCCTCTATCAAGATATCCCTTTCATTGTTCTCACTCTGTCCCTCCCCCAACTCAGTCTTCTTGATCCCTCATATTCCCATCCCCCATCCCCTCCCTTATACTCCCCTCCCAGTTTACACAGGAGATCTTAACTATTTTCCCTTCCTGTTGCCCTCTGTGGGTGTCCCTCTTATGGTCCCCCCTTCTGGGGAAGTCACAGTCATTAACCCAATCACAGTCACACATGTTCACAAAGACAAAAGATACATTCTTTCTTAGTCTGTAGGTTTAAGGGCATTAGAAGCCCAATGTGACCAGGGGGAGTCTCAGCTTCCATTTCAATAGAATGTTTGTTTCACCTCTTGGCAGGAATGCTCCCCTGTGTGAAACCAAGACTTCTAGACCAGCAGAACTTAATGTTGAGGGAACAGGAAGCAGAATTTTCCTAACAGATCATCAAGGGTGACAGTGAGAAGAGCTATTTCCCATTCCTCTCCTTGAATCCTGTGACATCTGGATCCTCGCTATGGGAAAAACATTTTCGTGTAATGGACATGGATCCAAAGCATGTCTTCTGGAGAGCCCTGCCACAGCCCTCCAGCCTGTTGTCACCTCATTGTCACTGGACATGTTTCATTAAAAGGCCATTCCTTCTTTCTATGGGGCCAGGTGCTTCAGGATAAATCTCTCTCCCTCCAACCTTCTCTCTGCCCCCCCTCTCTCTCCCTCCCTCCCCCCCCTCTCTCTCTCTCTCTCTCTCTGTGTGTGTGTGTGTGTGTGTGTGTGTGTGTGTGTGTGTGTGTGTGTGTACATAGGGGGTTTATTGGAATGAGTGACAGGCTGCTGTCCAGCTAATGCATCCATGACTAGCTGGGAAGGGAAAATCCAAAAATCCAGTAGTTGCTTTGTCCACTGTGCTGGATGATTCCGCTGGTCTTCAGTATATGCTCACACCCAATAGAAATAGCTCTCAATGCCAGTGAAGGAATGGATGTGCTAGCAAAGAAATGAGCCAACAAGAAGACAATGAGCCAAATGCTTTATTCTTCTCTGTCCTCATAGTGGCTTCCAGGACAAGCTGTACCTTATGTTACTGGTGTTACTCCAGCCTGAAGTTCATTTTAAAAGGTATGTTGTCTTCCAACCTCAAAGATCTGAACGGCCAGTGGATTCACCCCTTTATCAAAGTACAAATAATCTCTCACAGGTGTGCTGTCCATTCATGAATTGTAGTTTTTCCACATGATCTCAAGTTGACAATTGACAGTAGCCATCCCAGCTAGTAATGCCAGAAATGACATCTCTATAATCTCACCAACATGCACACATAATGAGAGCAAAGCAATGACAAGTACGAAGGACATCGCCAGTGGATGGGAAAAAGTCCACCAGGCCTCAACCCTACACCGAGATCTGTAGGAGACCAGGGAATGCTGGGAGCAGGAGACATGGTTTCCTCTCTAGAAAACAACAATGGGCTATTGGATACCGAATATTCAGCCTGGAAAGCACACATTCCAGGTACATTACAATGACTGATTAGTTTAGGAATATATATGCATATACCTGCTCATACGTGTGTGTATTAACTGTTAATGAAAAAGAAGGCCACATGTTTGAGATAGTAGTCTGGGTATATTGGAAGATTTTATGGAGCAAACCAGAAACATAAGTTATATCCCTATGAGGAAATACAGACTAGGACTCCTTTAAGTCCCCCGTGTTACCATAGCTACAATGTCAATAATCAGAAATAGAAATGCTACCTAATATGGGGGAAGGAGGTCATACACTGTAGTGGGAGTGAGAACTAGAGAATCAATTTTTGAAACCAGTCTAGATATTCTTAAAAATGAATCAAAGAGAGAAAATGACTGCACCTATGTGTTACACTATTCCTGTAGTACCATGACAGAAATATAATTACTGCAGACAAGAATCCAAAGACAGCCGGGCGTTGGTGATGCACGCCTTTAATCCCAGCATCAGGAGGCAGAGGCAGGTTGATCTCTGTGAGTTCAAGGCCAGCCTGGTCTCCAGAGTGAGTGCCAGGATAGGCTCCAAAGCTACACAGAGAAACCCTGTCTTGAAAAACCAAAAAAAAAAAAAAAAAAAGAATCCAAAGACAAACCAAAGTTGGGAATCCAAAAACTCCAACTTGGTGATTCTTTTTGTTTTCTCTTTTTAGGTGTCTTGTCTGCATGTGTAACATGTGTGTTACATTTACTAGAAAATGAGAAGAGGGCATTGGATGCCCTGGAGTGAGGTTACAGATTGAGGGTCCATATGACTGTGCTGGGAAATCAAACCAAATGATCTGAAAGACCAGACAGTGCCTTTTTCCTCTGAGTCACCTCTAAATCTAAGTGGACCAGTGAGTTTTACTGGGGTGACATACAAGAGTGTGGGAGAGGGGTTATTCATAGAGACACAAAGAACTCAATGATAGCTGCATCACCCATGCAGGGTGATGTCTTTATGAAGTGTGGAACCTGGGGATCACTGCACAGGTTTCAGGCAGCTCAAGGGAGGTAGAAAGTGTCTTTCAAGCCACTCACTACCTTCCCCGGGTATCTTGCCTTGTGTGGTCCAGGCAACTTGAGGGCTGTTTGCTTCATGGCTGGTGTGAGAATCTTCTATGCAGCTCACATTCTCTGACAGTGTCAGTAGTCCTTACTGAACATATATGCTTGATTCAACAGGGCAATCATGCTTCTTGCCAGTTTCTGTGACTTTCTGAACATATGACGGTGTCTATTTCTGATTTTTCAGGAGCTTCTCTGTTGAATGTACTGATTCAAAACAGTTCATGCCATACTTTACCTCTCTTTTAATATCCTGTGTTTTTAGTGAGTTTTATTGAAATTGATGGGTTTCCTGGTGCAGAGCCCTGCTTTCTAGCCCTAGCCCCTGCCCCTCCCTTATACACCCATCCCTAGGGACCAGGCATCAGCAATCATACTTGATTAGCATGGGAAATGCATCCAGAACAAGGCAGAACCAGGAAGACACAGACAATAGAAGTTATAGGGTTAGCATTGCATACAAATACAGTGTTTCTTTTCACTGTCCTGAAGATAGCCAAAAGGACATAAAATAACCCCTACAATAGCTGGTGTGGACCCCAGGAGCACCAGCGGGTAGAGGGTACAGTGACAGACTATGAAAATGGACTCGGCTACTGTTGTTCAAATGTCTAGGATAGAGCCCAGAACATAGCCCAACACTGAGCAGCAGCACTATAATGTGTCAGTACTTCCTAAAGCTTTTGCTCCAGTTGTAGTATGTACTCTTCCAAGAACAAAAAGCTGCCAAGTAACGTTATTTCCCAACACCATGGATTTATAGTACCTTTTATATCTGCAATTTGGGTTCTCTGTGAAGAGTTAACAGCATGAAAACGAAATAAATTGTACTTAAGTAATTTAGCTATGAGCTGACGGCAAAGAGATAAATAATGCCATCCAAACGGTTAATTATAGTTTAACATAACTCCACATCTGCAACCAGTGGAGTCACTCTCATCTGATGTGTCTGGGCATCTTCTAGTCTCATTTTGATATGGGTTCACAAGCTTAAGAGCACAGGGAAAGATCCAACTCTCATGAAAATGTGTAGACTGAACAAGTCAACTTAGAAATAAAATCCCACTCAAAACTCCAACTGCATGCCTGCCTGAAGCCACTGTTCATCTTAGATGAACACTGAGGGCTCTGCAACAGAACTCTACTACTAAAATTCAACTCTGACCTTGGAAGAACTACATTAGAGACCTTGGTTTACCGGAGAGTCTTTTTCTCTGAGGAGAAAAGGAGACTGACCATAAAACATATCAATACTGCACAATGCCCTGTGGCCAGAAAAAAATGCATTTTTTTCTCTCAACAAAAGGGAATCTTTTATCTTTTGTGGACTTCCAAAGCTTGATTTATAGTTAGGTACAAAGTTCACTACTTTTGGAAGTTTATAGAAAAATTATTAGAACAACTAATTTAAAATTTCAGGCACAGACTTGAACTACCCATCCAATATTCATAATTTGTGTTTTCAGTATGAAAGTTTCTCATAGTGAATGCCCCACAATTGTCTCACTCAGTCATCACAGCCATTTAAGACCCAACCACTCACTAACTAGCGGTGTTTTCCCAGCCCTGGATACCTGTCAACCATCTGTTGTTTCTAGGCACCTTTGTCTGGGTAATACAGGAATCCACTAGATAGAGGCAAATGATTAACATCACATTGTGAGTGAAAAATCCTAATGGCCAGCTCTGTGCTTCTTATGGCTGTACTGTCTGATTCACATGAGAGAAGACCTAGGTAATACTCTTTAGGGACAGGGGTTACTTTGTCTTGAATGGCTCCTCTCAAAACTGCAAAACCCAACTTTCTGTTTATAGTGCTACTCTTTTTAAAAGAAAATCCTGTACAACTGACTGCATAGGGAGTTCAAAGATCCCATCATGTACAGTGGACCTGCAGAACTCTACGGGGCAGATACACTGCAGGCTGCAAGGAAAAGTCCTATTCAGTGATATCGTAAGCAATGCTTTAAAAACTTGCAAGAGCTGGGTCTTTATAATGTCACAGAAGCTGAGTGAATGTGGAGGAGTGAATCTCACAAGGGTCCTGGGCATGTAAGCTGAGTTGTTGTTCTTTTATTTGATTTTGGTTTATGGGGCCCATGGAGGAGGCAGAAGTTTCTGGAGAAGATGTAGTCTTCCTGAGCAGAGCCCTTGAGCAAAACCATGCTTTCAGGTCTCCCTTGCAGAAGAGCTTCTGCTTCCTATCGGTCCATCACACCCCAGGAACGGGGATTCCCTGTGATCTGAAGCAAATCCGGTACAAGGCAGTGTGTGCAATAGATCTGCATATGAACTTTCCAAGCTCCCTGTCTGCTTAGGTACAAGTGGCTATCTCAGGACACCTGGTGCTGCTTCTGTCTCCTTTATTTCAGACACAGAGTGGTTGAATCCTCTTCTGAATCACAATTCATTTGTGGAACTGCAGAACTGTGTCCACTTAGGTTATCCCAGTTGGATAACTTTGGTTCCACAACGGGTTGATCTGTGCAGTAGGTTCAAATGTGTGTATTGGTTGCAATGGGAGGGGCACCACCCTTTCTTCGATACCAAGCTGTCCCTAAGAGCACATATTCTTCATCTTCTGCAGACACTAGTGAGGGATCATATGTCAAAAATGTTGGATGTGGGCTCAAAGGAGCTGTATGCTGCTAAATCCAATGCCACTTTTGTGCTAAATCTGAGGCAGCAGCAAAAGAGCATTTCTCCAGCATTACTTCCGAGAGATGAATTTTTCTTTTATTGGGAGAGAGGCTTTGGCTACTTCCTGTAAGTTCTCATGTGGAAACACAAACCCACAGAGAGTAGGAGTCTCCTCTCGAAAGCCTTGTTCTCAGGATGGCACGCAAGTCATTCTCCTTCTCAATGCTTATTTCAACAACCTGAGGGAACCTCTGAGGCAGAGTTTTTGTTTCATCTTGAAAAGGTCTTTGAAAGGCTGACTCCCAGCTGTAAGGGACTGCTTTGGTGTTGGGGAGTGGACTCTCCCAGACTGATGCATTTCTGTCTGACACACACACACCTGCTGGAGCTCATGTCTACATGTATTGGGTTTAGTTGTGTTGAGATCACAGTGCGCTTTGACAGGAGGGAATTTCTTTATAGGTTTTCTTCAACTCTCTATAAAGGAGGTCCTCACTAGCTTTTTGAGTAAGTCCCAAGACAGGGGCTTCAGTTGGAACCTCCTCCAGTTTTCTCCATGCTGGTAGCCCTATGGCTCACACCTGATCCCTGTACTGATCAGGAATGGGAGCCTGCTGAAGGCCTGTAGAGAACTGGTCAGCAGTTCCTGAGAACATCCCGAAAGTGACAGGGACTGGGGGCTGAGCAGCCATAGAAATAGGATAAAATAGAGGCATCTGAGACTGCTTCAGAGCCATTAATCCCTTCCATCTGAAAAGGTCAGAGTAGCCACACCTGTGAGCATCTCTGAGCTCCTTCTGAGAAAAGGTAATGGCTAGCACCTGGCCCCAGACTTTGGTAGAGGATTCCTGCCTACCCCCAAGTGTGTACACCTAATCACAGTCCAAAGGCATAGGAGAGAATGTAGGGGATGCCTCTGAAAAGGATTAGTAGGATATGGGGGAGTGGCTCCTTGGCAGGCCAGGGGGTGCTGCTGTAAGGGACTAGGGACAGATACAAGGGCTCAGGCTGGCATAAGGGACTGGGGTTAGGTTTGAACAAGAACTGCCCCATAATTTATGGGGGAACAATCACCCGAAGATCAGTTGGCCCATCATCATTCTTCTGTTAGAGAGGCACAAATTCCTCACACGGGGCACCAGCTGGTCTCTTCCTGGGGCTAAGCAGATGAGTGTTAACACTCGGAACCCCCTGTCAATTACCAGAGAGAACCACACTGAGTCCAGAGACTTGAAGCAGTCTCATTTTATTGTAGCAGGCATGTACTTACATAGCATTGTGAAGAAGGGTGGAGATCTCAGGATGGGGTGAGGTGTGAGAGCCAATATTTCACATTAGCAGTAGGGCAGAGGCAGTCACTCCTGGGAAATGATAGGCCAAAGACAGGTTTCCAAACTCTAGCCAGGCACAGAGTTCCACAAGGCCTTGTGTCCAGGCTTTTTTAGGCCCAACAGCCCCTAGTGACCCCTCCCAAACCCCACACCTCAACACCCACTCCAGAATGGGAAATAAGTCCCTGGGCAGGTGTTTGTATTCAGGCATCTGTACTGTCCTGCCCTTGTGGTTCTGACAGGATATGCCCATAGCTGCAACCACCAAGAGCACCACCAGTACACATTCATTGAGTTCCCTTTTAAATGGGCCTGGCCTACTTCTGATATTTCCTCTGTTTCTTATTGGCCTGCCTGTCTGTCTCCATCTCTCTCCACATCTTTCTCTTCAGCAGCTCCTGTTCTCTCAGGCTGTTTCCATCTAACCACGCCCCTCCCATTCCCTTTTCCCTAATAAAAACCCCTACACACAAGCTGTTTCTTATGGTGTTCTTCTCTTTTTAAAACTGAAATAGGGGGAGGAAGGGGGAAGGGTTATTTGCCAGGTCACCCTTGAATTTTTTGGTGGTCCAGTTTTGGAACTAAGTAAAGTAACTGTCAGATAAAATGCATTTCAGGGAGATGACATCCAATAAATGAGAAGACAGGGAAATTATAAGAGCATGTTTTTATACGGCTGGTCAGAAGCATGAATTTTGTGATGCACAGCAAAATTAGAGACAAAATTAAACTTTGTCTGCATTATGATTGTTTAGAGACAGGATTAATGTAATCCTTGTTGTCTTGGAACTAACTGTAATCAGGAAGGCCTCAAACAAAGACAAGCCCCTCACGCTGTCTGATGAATGAGGGATTAAAGGCTTGTACTATCATGCCTGGCATTGTTAATGAATCTTTGGGTGTGGAACAAAAGATAAATGTTTTATGACAGCTTTTCCCAGGGGCTGGAGATATCACTTAGTGGTTAGGAGCACTGAGTGCTCTTTCAGAGGACAAGAGTTCAATTCCCAACACAGATACAGCAGCTCACAATTGTCTGGATCTCCAGTTGGGGGCATTATGGCCTCCTCCTATACCAGGACTTCATGGAGTGCACAGCAAAACAAGCAGGCAAAGCACCCATACACAGTAAAAGAAATAAGAGGCTTTTACTGCAGTAACATTGGGAGAATTTTAATCTGGCATAAACACTGTGATATTTTCTAAGACTTAAACCTCAATAAAAGTTTTCACAAGTTTCTTATCTTTATTTCTATTATATATACTGTTGTTATTTGTAAGCAGAAAATGGTATATCACAGTATTTACAATGGTATTTTTCTCTCCATCTGTTAAGACTTGTAATATGGGTATAGGAAATGCCAGCCTTAGCATTTGTAAGGTTTCTTTCCAGTATGGATATTCTGATGTGTTCTAACTTGTTTGCCTCTAGTAAAAGATTTGTCACATTGCTTACAATGGTAAGGTCTCTCTCCAGTATGAACTCTCTGATGTTTTATAAAATGTGACATCTTGGAAACGGACTTGTCGTATTGAATACACGTGTATGGTTTCTCCTCAGTGTGAACTGAGATGTCTTCTAAATTGTGCATTCCAGGTAAAGGACTTGTCACATTGCATGCATTTGTAAGGTTTTTCCCCAGTATGAACTCTCTGATGTGTTCTAAGATCTGAATCCCAGGTAAAGGACTTGTCACATTCCATACATTTGTAAGGTCTCTGTCCAGTATGAACTCTCTGATGTCTTCTAAGATCTGAGCAATAGGTAAATGATTTGTCACATTCCAGACAACTATAAGGTCTCTCTCCGGTATGAACTCTCTGATGTGTTCTAAGATGTGAGTCCTGGGTAAAGGATTTGTCACATTGCTTGCAAATGTAAGGTCTCTCTCCTGTATGAACTCTCTGATGTGTTCTAAGAAGTGAGACCTGGGTAAAGGATTTGTCACATTCCATACAACTGTAAGGTCTCTCTCCAGTGTGCACTCTCTGATGTCTTCTAAGACCTGAGCAACAGCTAAAAGATTTGTCACATTCCTGACAAGTGT
Source organism: Cricetulus griseus (assembly GCF_003668045.3). Taxonomy (NCBI): domain Eukaryota; kingdom Metazoa; phylum Chordata; class Mammalia; order Rodentia; family Cricetidae; genus Cricetulus; species Cricetulus griseus. The sequence continues at coordinate 19,525,806 of NC_048602.1, read as the reverse complement.
AAGGTCTCTCCCCAGTATGAACTCTCTGATGTCTTCTAAGACCTGAAGAACAGTTAAAAGATTTGTCACATTCCTCACAACTGTAATGTCTCTCTCCAGTATGGACCCTCTGATGTCTTATAAACTGTGACATCTTGATAAAGGACTTGTTACAATCCATACATTTGTAAGGTTTCTCCTCAGTGTGAACACTCTGATGTCTTCTAAGTTGTGAGTTCAAGGAAAAGGACTTGTCACATTCAATACATTTGTAAGGTTTCTCCTCAGTGTGATCACTTTGATGTCTTCTAAGTTGTGAGTTCCAGGTAAAGGACTCGTCACATTCTATGCATTGGTAAGGTCTCTCTCCTGTATGAACTCTCTGATGTTTTCTAAGGCCTGAGTCCCGGGTAAAGGACTTGTCACATTCTATGCATTTGTATGGTCCCTCTCCAGTGTGAACTCTTTGATGTGCTCTAAGATCTGAATTCCAGGTAAAGGACTTGTCACATTCTATGCATTTGTAAGGTCTCTCTCCAGTGTGAACTCTCTGATGTCTTCTAAGATCTGAATCCCAAATAAAGGACTTGTCACATTCCATACATTTGTAAGGTCTCTCTCCAATATGAAATCCCTGATGTCTTCTATGATTTGAGTCCTGGGTAAAGAACTTGCCACATTTGATAGATTTGTAAGGTTTCTCCTCAGTGTGAACATTCTGATGTATTCTAAATTGTGAGTTCCAAGGTAAGGACTTGTGACATTCCTTATGTGTGAAAGGTTTCTCCACAGTATGAAGGCGTTGGTGTATTTTACAAGTAGAAAGCTGGGTGAAGGATTTTTCACTAACAGTGCTCTGGCAGGGTGTAATTCCATTATAAATTCTCTGATGATCAGTGAGGTAGGAGGCAGTCCTGAAGCATTTCTTGAATTTCCCACACTGGTGTGCATTTTCTTCAGAATAGATTGGTTGTTGCAAAAGCCTGGATGAGGAACTCAAAGAGTCATCACCTTCTTCCTGTCTGTGCTCTTTCTCTGCAGTGTAGACTCTCTCATCTTGAGTCATGTTGAAACACAAATTTACAGATTTCTCACACTCTTTAGATCGGCAAGGTTCTTCTCCAGTGTGCATGCTCTCCTGTCTGTCTGGGATTGATGAGTCAACAGAGGCATCCCTGTGATTACTGCATGTGTAGTTATTAGAGTTTTCTGTAGTTTCACTTGTTCTATAAAGTGCACATGTGGAGGGATCATGCAGCACTTTGCCAAAGACATTACACTGACAAGACTCCTTTTCAATCTTCACATATTGATGACCAGGAACACATTTGCAATAGTTCTCTGAAAATGAGTACAGTAAAGATTAATAGGGCTTGTTCCAACAATAAACATGTATTAAATGACTGTCTTCCTAAGTTGTCATTTAACTTACGTGAACATGGAATTATTTAGTTTAGAGCATCTAGTAATGGACAGTTTCCATTCACTATAATTTTATAGATTTTCACAAACACAGCATAGCAACCTTCAAAGGTCAGTGATTTAAAACAGATATCTCATCTTTATCAAAAATCTCTAACTGGAAAAAGATGGAAAAAATAATTGATGGCCTTGAATTAGCTGTAGGACAGAGCTCACTGAGGGATTATATCTAGAATACATGTCTTTATCTTTAAATCTTTCTTCTTAGAAAGTGATCAAGAGGAGTGTAATTCAAAACCAGGCTTACAGTGTTCATACTTAGTAATGGATGCAAAGACAATATTCTTAAGACATCACAGGCTTTAGCTCATTTCAGCCAGGGCTGTTGTGGGCAACTATTGCTTATTTCTGTCAGTTAGTCTCAGAGTCCCACACACCACTGTGTTTCCTAACTTTCCTCATAGGGTTATTTTCAGGTCCACTCTGACTCCTGAGTTTATTTCCCACAGGATGTATGTGTATCCATCACCAGGGATAAAATGAAGGATATGATATGAAGATATGCATACAAGGAAGGCAAGTATAGAATAACATTACTTCAAAGATCCAAGTTAGACTTAAAAGTTTGAAAAATTATTCCAGTCCAAATCCAGCACAGTCAAATAAAACTACAATTTTAGTAGTAATTAATCACCACAATACAGGTGTAATAAGACAGAAGGCTTTCTGACAGTTATTACAGCAGACAGGATACATCCTGGGGATAGGACACTACAATAAGTTAAATGACCAGGAATCATATCAAGTGGAATTCAATATCAAAAAACCATTCTCAGCTCTTGCTTTCTCTTTCACTTTAGGCCTTCACTGTTCCCTGGCTCATTCACTAGCCCCCTCTAGTGGTGGCTACTCCCTACTCTCCACATTCCAAGGCAATCTTATTTTTTCCAGACAGGTGATCACGATTACCTTAGATACAAACATCCACCAGTTCATTCAGGCAGTCTATAACTCATGCTAGACATTTAGAAATAATGAAGAAGTCTAACTCAGTAGTGGGCTCAGTATATGAAAACATAAAGAAGAGGAATTTCAACAAGTTTTCTAGATTGATATTTCTAGTGAAAATCCTCAGTATATTTAGCATATTCCATGTTATTTATCTTGAATTTTTCTCACAATTAAAAAGATGTCTATTGCAATAATGGACATGGAGGTTTAAGAAATGAGTGGAAATGTTATTTGCTACTAAGTCTACAGATGAATCTTGGAACCAAATAAGTGGAATGCAAATTAGAAAGAGAAACCTAAATAGCAAGAATATTTCAAACTACTAAATCTGCACTGTCTTCTGTTTGTTTTTTTAGGAAGCCTTAACAGATTTTACAACCTATTAAGTTAAACCAAACAAAAGATGGGTTGGGAATTCAACAAGCAAAATGTGCTCACCCACAAAGACCAGGTTGCTGTAATTCTCCAACATCACATCAATGCACAAAGCCCTCTGAGCAGAGCCCAGGCATTCCCACTCCTCCTGGGAGAAGTCCACTGCTACATCCCTGAAGGTCAACACACCCTGAAACACAAAAGAATGGTTTGACCAAGTGCTACTTGGATGTGCTTTCCTGGATAGAAGGCAACACAATGTAAAGGAGGAACTAAGATAATTACTCAAAAATAAGATTTCTCATTACAGTCACATTCTATCATGAATGATGCAACTCTGCAAAAAGAGGATGAAACAACTGTCTTACAAGCAGTATACATGACACAAAAAATAAATTTAAGTTTTAGACATGGTTATCTCTCTGTTATGGATGTGGTGTTTATGTCACATAGGATCTTATTATACATGTCTCTGCTTTAAATGTTGTACCTGTAGATCATTTGAAAACACTGACACATATCAATCCTGTCTGTATTTATGGCATACATGACTCTATTCTAACAGAGTCAGGTGGGATGTTTACACTCTAGGTCCAATGGCACACCATTAATTAGGAAAGAGGAAGGTATAGACAGCAGAATATATGATTAATTTTATAGAGGAGAGTTTTGGATTTTTCCCACAGTAGCAGAGAATGTAACAGCACTACGTACTATCAATTTTAGCATTGACATATAAGGTAAGTAGGCAATGGAGTTAATATTATGACAATATTTGGACAAGTATGAATAGAGAAAAATCTGCATCAGTATTATTTGATTAAATTCAAAAATTCCCTAGGAATATGCAAAAGCTAACAGAGACAAATGACAATTTCAGAAATTTTTAAGAGTATTTCACTTCACTCACAAACAGTAATAAAAATTGAAGGAACTGTAAGAACTGTATCAAAATATGTTCAAGGTAGAGGTAAGAGAATCCATACCAGAGAAACTTTGAATAAAGCAAATAGCATGAATTTACCAAAAATTAAATTAATTTAATACCAAGGAAATAAAATTGCACATCCACAAATGGGCTAAACAAACAGTTTTCAAAGACAGAATTTCTACTGACCAACAAATATTGAAAAAGTGCTCAGGATCACAAAAAGGCAACCATGGAAATGCAAATTACAACTACTGGGATATAGCGACTCACCCAAGACAGAATGGCTGTCATCAACTAAACTGCAATAAATGTGAGATGGCACAGGGACAGAAAGGAGCCTTACTCACTACTGATGGAGGGGAGGGTGTAAATTAATACAGCTAATGTGGGAAACAGTTTGGAGATTACTGAAAATAACTGAAGATAGAACTAACATATGACCCAGCCGGACAGACCCAAAATGTGTAATATTCAGTGCAGTCATCACTTTTAGAAAGAAAACACCATGTTTTTGCTCATGTGCATTATGTCACAGTCACATGTGCATATAGGGTAAATGTTAATGAGGACACAGTATAACTTGGAGAAAAGAGAACAGGAAGGTTAAATTATCAGGGACTGAATGCAGGTAATGAATCCAGTTACGGAAAAGGATATTAAGCTAAGAGTTTTTCTAGTGCTAATTCGGAGAATGTTTTTTGGGGTTTGGGTTGTGGATAAGGAAATCAAAATATATTCAATTGTGAAATATGAAATCCCATGTGAGGCTCCAGAGCTTCTGTGCCCTGTGACGACTCTGCCTGCATAGACCACACTAGGTTTTATAGACTTTGGGTTTGATTACTTCAGTGCGTGATTTTATTGCTGTCTGTTCACAGAATTGATCAGGATAAATTTTTTTTTTAAATTCTCACAGGCAATATATTAAAAGCTTTTAATCCATGAAAGTAGAACATACATAGAGAGTGGAGAGGACCACTGACCTGTGATATATTTACTGGAGAATTAGCCATTTCTTACTGTTTCGCTTCTTTGAATTTCTCTTTCAGGAACAATGAACACATGGCTCACTTCCCTATAAAATAAAGGATCAGAATGTAGCAGTAATATTGAAACCTGTTAGAGAACAATGTCAAACCACATGCAAAGAGCCAAAAAGGAGAATATGACCAGGTGTCTGGTCAGTGATCCTAAGACAGGAGAGCATGGAAAGACATTTGAAGCTTGAAGAGAGAAATCACCATCAAGCATCTTGTTACACAAAGAACAATACTCTCTTAAAATTGATAGAGACCAAGACAGCCACCAAACAACACAATTGATTTCACTAAAGCGGCACTGCAGATAATAAATTAGAAGCAATACATACAGCAGTGAGTCGGAGGAATTTTCCATGAGAACATGGGAGATAATAAATTTCATGTGAAGAGTAGATAATTACAGGAGAAATGAAAAGTAATCATTCATGAGCAAGACAGCAAACCACTATTTCTCACAAACATAGATGATGAGTACTACCAAAAAAAAAAAAAAAAAAAAAAAAAAAAAAAAAAAAAAAAAAAAAAAAAACAGGTCACACTGAAAATCAAAATAGAGAATCCTCAAATAAATAAACAAACCCTCAAAACTCGACATCCTACTCCACAGATATATGGTTACCCATGTTCACTCCTAATCTCCTCACAATAGCTATAAAATGGAAACAACCTAAATGACCCTGAACTGGATGAATGGATAGTGAAAGTGTAAATTTTCAGCTGTAAAGAAAATTGAAATCATGGGATTTGCAGGTAAACAAACAGACTTGAAAAAGATCATATTGAGTGAGGTCACCCAGATCCAGAAAGACAGACAGCGCATGTTCTTTCTCATAGGAAGTTCCTAGCTGCACATCTTCAGATGTGAGTCCACAACCTGGAGTGAGTGCAGTAACCAAAAAAGGAATAAGACAGCACTGGAAGGTGGGAGGGATTAACAGGGACGTGAGTAACAGGGAACAAGTGATCTCTAGGGGAAAGTGGAAAGACAGTGATGAGGATTTAATTATGCAGAACACCTGGATATAAACACAGAAGAATGAGGGAAAAATAATAGTAAGGGTGGCTGGAAAATTCATATGGAAGCCACTTGTTTCTTGACTACTATCCATCAATGTGGTGATATCTTGTTTGTAAAAATAAAGCCTGTCTGAGGGACAGAGAATGGAGCTAGGTGTTGGTGGCGCACACTTTTAATCCTATCAATAGGGAGGTAGAGGCAGGTGGATCTCTGAGTTGTAGGCCATCATGATCTACAGAGCGAGGTCTAGGCCTGTCAGAGCTACACAGAGAATCCCTGTCTTGGAAAAAAAAATCATTTCTACTCAGAAGGGGCACCAGATCGCATTGCAGAGTGTTGTAGACCACCATGTAGTTACTGGGAATTAAACACGGGACCTGTGGAAAAACAGCCAGTGCTCTTAACCTCTGAGCCATCTCTCCAGCCCCCACCCCTTTTTTGAGGAAAATGCTGAGAGATCAGAGAGAAGGAGCAATACACAGCTACACCTTATCTCCTTAGCATCTCAGCAGACAAGAGAGGGAGGGACTGTTTCTCCCTGCTTATATCCGTTTTAGACCCAGGCATATCACTTCCTGTCTGTCTGTACAGACCTAAGGACCTCTATGCTTAGCTAGAGGCAAGCTCCATTCTCTGACCTTCAGACAAGCTTTATTTATATAAGCAAGATTATCAGCACACATCAACTACAAAATTCCTACAATACATAAAGTCTCTGACCAACTGTAGTTAGCTATTAAGTGATAATTTCCCAAATGTATTGAGGATGCTCCTCACAAGAGCCACAGAGTTTCCACCAAAACAAGCAATGCCAGGAGTAGGGAGCCTGCTTTGAATTTGTTGGACACAGTTGTCGGAGAGAATTCTAAATATTACAGGGTATTGCTGTTGCACATGGTTGCCTCCCAGAGGAAGAAGATTGAGCTCCTAGTGTTGAAGAAGCCACACAATTTCCAATTTCCACACAAATCCTACAGGACTAGAGATGAACCTGATTTTAAGGCTTGCTGCCTGGCAACAACCTTTCATGGTACCAGAAGGCAACAAGCAACCATCCAAAGGACAGTGCCAAGCAACAGTCCTACTCAGCTGTGACACCTCTGAACCACAACAATGCACTGTATGATAGCCCTAAGGGTGCAAGGGTGGCACACATACCTCAGAGGAAACCAACATACTCTAATTGGACTAAGACACTCTCAACAAGAGAAAACACATGCTGGTACTGGAAACCTACCCACGTCTCCAGGGCTAGGAAAGGCATGGATCTTGGAGGAGAACCCCAAACCACTACTTTACTGCAACAAACCACAAGATCACACAGTAATTACACAGCCTACAAATCACCAGATAACTCAGAAGAATTAAGGATTCTTCTGATGGATGAAACTAGCACAAAGCTGTACCTGGTGTTATAATCTCATGAATAAATTGGCTGTGTCTTGCTATAGATTCTTTCTGTAGCATTTTCCTTCCTGTAAAAAACTTGGGATTTACTTCCCACAGTTCTGCACCATCTGATCTTTCACAGGCAACAAATTTCTCCCATGCATTTTGAGTTTTACTGATTACACTCCCTAGCTATGTGTAAAACCTGTTCTCCATTAACAAGTCCTAGTTTGCTGATTGCGTTCCTTAGCAATGTGGGAGGCCTGTTTCCCACTATCAGACCCTTGTTCTGCTCTCCTTTGTTAACTGAAGAGATCTAGCTTCCTGCACTTAATTATCCTCACTGACAGGCATTGGTCAGTGTTTAGAGCCCAGGCAAAGGCATCTCAGCTAAGACTTTCCCAAACATCCAAGGATATAGAATGACTACACCTCCAAAGTTGTTGATTCATAGCTGTCTAGATGGATAGAAAAAAAATAAGCCTGCCCTTGGCTTTGCTGTGTCCAATAAGAGAGGGCCCCAAGGCTTCAAGGAGCCGACAATACCAGAATGAAAGCATAAGAAAGTTTTTAGTTCCAATAATCAGCTAACAGGGGCTTTATTCTGTTGGGAGAGTTGAAGCCCCAACCACAAATGCAAGGCAAATTTAAAGGTAAAAGGGGAGAAGGGAGTCCTGAGACCACAAGTCTCATGTTGCAAGTTTCCCATGGTTACAGAGATTACCTAGCACACAGTTTCCATTCAAGGTTATCATGAAACAAAGGGCCTTGAGGAAGGCAGTAATTGTCACCTGGTTAGGTTACGAATAATTGGCACATCTGTGGGCCGAGGGCTTATGATCAGTGCACATCCTGTGATCTGAAAGTTTTATGACCCATAGGGCAAGAGGCTATCTGGTTCCCAGTCTTCTTAAGGCAAGGGGGTAGGGACAGATTTCTGTTGCAGCTGCTAGTGGGTTCGAGCTTCTGGTCATGTACTCCATGTTCAAAGGGTTCTCTCTTAGTTTGGGTCTTTTATTTTTCCCCCCTCATAGGCTTTACCTAACTAGCAGAGAGAGAAGCAATAACCTAAACTAACCCTGCACTAAAAGATTCTCAAACTTCTTGTTTTATTAAGTCAAGATTATAGCTCAGAAATTTACTGTCCCCTCCTGTTTCCCCTGAAAAGATAAAGACAAAGGTAATCAGCCCATTTACTCATCCTCAGGGAAAAGTAAACTTTCCTGAAGGCTTGTGTTGCCACTGAGGCCACAGCAGTGGAAGACTCCAGGGTTTGCTTCTTGTGCAAATTAAACTTAGACCCTCTCTGTGACCCACAGCCCTATGCAACTAAAGCTAAAAGTTTCTCCTAGCAGTTTTAGTTTTTCCTCTGTGTGTAAATTTTATCTGCATGCTGACCCTGAGAAACTCAAGCCTCATATTGTATTATAAAAAGAATCCCTGTTGCAAATGTATGTATACCTGTAACGCCAAGAACTGGCGTAGACAAAGAATTTGAAAGACAAAGAAATGGAGAGATAGAAACAGAGAAACAGAACAGCAAGATAGAAAGATAGCAAAGGAAGAAGTATAAAGAACATGCAGAGGAGCAATTGTGTCTGAGTCAATTCCTTTTTCCTTCAGATTTTAGTTTCCTTGCTTCTTTATAGTTCCTTTTTTTGAACCTGAGCAAAAAATTTAGAAGCTGGACTTTTTTTCCTTTTTCCCTTTTTCTTTTTCTTTTTTCTTCCCATTTTTTTATTTGAATTAGAAACAAGATTGTTTTACATATCAATTCCAGTTCCCTCTCCTTCCCATCCTCCCCCCAACTAAAACCCTACCTATCCCAAACCCTTTCTGCTCCCCAGGGAGGGTGAGGCCTTCCATAGGGTGTCTTCAGAGTCTGTCATATCCTTTGGGATAGGGCCTAGGCCCACCCCCTGTGTGTCTAGTCTCAGGGAGTATCCCTCTATGTGGAATGGGCTCCCAAACTCCTTACCTATGCTAGGGATAAGTACTGATTTATTACAGGAGGCCCCATAGATTTCTGAGGTCTCCTCACTGACACCCACTTTCATGGGGTCTGGATCAGTCCCATGCTGGTTTCCCAGCTATCAGTCTGGAGACCAAGAGCTCCCCCTTGTTCAGCTCAGCTGTTTCTGTGGGTTTCACCAGCCTGGGCTGGACTCCTTTACTCATCACTCTTCCTTCTCTGCAACTGGAATCCAGTTGAGTTCAGTGTTTAGTCATGGGTGTCTGAGAAGCTGGACTAACAAAGTTTTCAATACTTAACTGAACATATTCATCCTAAATTCCAACAGACAATAGGAGACAGTATAGTTGGAGTGTAGGAGGCTGTAAATATACTTCCTGATTCTTTTTTTTATTTTTTTTTTTCCCCCGAGGCAGGGTTTCTCTGTGGCTTTGGAGGCTGTACTGGAACTAGCTCTTGTAGACCAGGCTGGTCTCGAACTCACAGAGACCCGCCTGCCTCTGCCTCCCCAGTGCTGGGATCAAAGGGTGTACCACCACCACCTGGCTTGATTCATATGAAAACTCTGTTGGAATTATTTTCAGGAATGGAGACAAAAAAATACTAAAGGTAGAGAATGTGCAAGAATACCAAATGTCCAAAATTGTGAAAACAATAAATAAACCAAAAAGTATAAATTTTCAATCATTTCATCATATGTTAAAATGATTTCAATAAACATTATTCAATAATGGTATGAAAACCTGGTCAGTGGTGTGAATGAATAAGGACAGTATCACTCACATGCATAGTCAAGTAAGACTCCATTATCAATTCTGAAGAAAGTCTTCTCCTGAGGAGATTGTTCTCCTCAGAACTATTGCTAGTGAAACACAATGTGGCAAAACAAATTTCATGTCCCACTTCCTCCTTCCATTGATCACTTTCCACTCTCTAACCAATCCCTCCACCATACCTGCATCCTTAGCTTCTGTCTCCTCTGTCCTTCCAGGTCTCCTCTGCTCTGCTGCACAGGTGAGCAGGTCTCGGTGATCAGTGAACCCTGCACATGAGCAAGAGATTGTTTAGAAGCCCCTGGATTTCTCACACAGTACTGTGCTCAGCAGATGAATAGAAAACTAAATACAGGAATACACAAATGATTTCCTGACTGTCATGCAGTGTCACAATACTGGTAATATTTGGGAGGCATTTTTAGTTGGCATCTCTTGAATCCTGCTTCCAATCACACCTCAGTCATAACTCAGGGGCAGAAATGGTACTGAATGATTAGGGAGAGAATATTATACACTGGTGAGGTTCTGAATTTATCGTGATGGTGCCTTACATCTCCCAAAGGGACACACAAGAAGAGAGAACATTTCATGAAAATTTCCTTTTTTTTGCCTTTGAGGATTTCATTTATTCTGTGGGATGTGAGACTCATTCACACAAAGCTCACACACTTGCCAATTAGTTTCTCAAGAAATACTGTGGAGGAGCAAGGGAGACTACAAGCAAACAATTCTTAGCCATAGAAACCATACTGCTGCAATTCTGCAACATCCACTCCAGTACAAAGCCCTCGGGGGAGGGTCCAGGCATTGCCACTCCTCCTGGGAGAAGTCCGAAGTTACAACACTGTCAACAGACCACAGAAATAAAAACAACATTTGAACACTCATGTTGGTGCACAAGTTTAATCCAAGCACTTGGGAGATAGAAGTTGGTGAAATTTGGTGTTTTCCAGTCCAGTGTGGTCTACCTGGTGAGCCAGACAGAGTAATGCTAGAGGTCACGCCTCAAACACAGCAAACACCACAATCAAAACACAACAGTTTCATCATGTGTCCATGGACAGAGTGCTTTCTTGGACCACAGAGGAAAATGAATCTGACATTTTTCTGATATGGATGAGTTATCGTAATTATTCAAACCATGCTAACATCATTCTATACTCGAATGCATTTACATTTCTTTTGTTGTTTTCTATTTTCCTCTGAAACAGGGTCTTTGTGTGCAGTGCTAACTGTCCTTGAAGTCACTATGTACACCTTAGCAGCCTCCATCTTATTTGGATGTACCTGCCTCGGCCTTCTCTGAGTGTTGGGTTTAAAGGAGGGTGGTGGTGGTGGTGGTGGTGCACACCTTTAATCCAAGCACTCCGGTGGCTCAGGCAGGCAGATCTCTGAGTTCGAGGCCAGCCTAGCCTACAGTTCTAGGACAGCCAGCGCTACATAGAGAAATCCTATCTTACACCAGGCCTGGCAAAGACAATGTTCAGAATGCTGTCTGAGCCTCACAGGGTTCATATGTCTCAGACGGAAAATTGGTATTGGATATAAGTATGCTTTTAAAAGTTTATATTTACCAGTACACTGTGGGCCTCGAAACAAACAAATTTTCAGGCATTCCTTGACTACAATCTACAAGCTCTCTGCGAATCCAAGTCTCAAGGTAAATGTGCCACGCTTTTGAGTACGGAAGTGTATAACTTGGAAATGAGAATGGATGACTGTGAATTTCAAGAGCTTTGCTGTTTGCACCACAGCAAAGAGAATCGTGCTTGCAAATCTCCAGATAAATTCAAAAATTCGAATATTTTGGCAATCAGAAGATCAACTGAAAATACCAGGTGTATTCCATATGATCTAAAATACACCAAGGGAAAGACATCCACAGCAGAATTTGGGATCCGGCTTCCTGATGAGCAGCAGAGAAACCGCTCGCACCCCCGCTCCTCCCTCCCGGGTCCCAGCCCCGCAGCTCCTCTGACCTGGGAGCTTCCAGGGCCGCCGGGCTGCGGTTCCCGCCACTGCGCTGCTGACTGCTGACTTTCCCAGGCCGCCCCGCGAGCGCGGACACCGCGGATCCCGAGGTCTCAGGTCCCCGCGGACCCGCCGCGTCCTCCGCACCGGTTCCGCAGCGCGTGACTTCCGGAGTCCTACAGGGAGGGAAGGAATTTCCGGTCCTTTCACCCGGGTTCCGTGGAAACGGATCTCCCTGGATCCTCCCACTTAACAAAAAGAAAGAAATCCACTTTGGGTCACGTTGCTGTTGCAAAAATCGCCTACGAGGGGTATGGCTTATTTTCTTGATCAGTTTCCCAGCTCCACTCCCCAGATTCTTTCCCTCTGATTAGACCGTTGTCCCCGCCCCACTGACCGTCCCTCCCCCTGCATCTCCCGCCGCCTTGCACACAGCTCAGCTGTCAGGCCGCCCTGGACCCGCTCTGCACAGACTCCACATGCTTGCTGCAGCCTAGACCAGAGCTGCAGCCAGGAGGAAGCTGCACCCCGGTATCTGACCTCACAGTGAGTGCTGAGACCTTCAGAGAAAAGACATGAACATGTCCGCTTAGAAATAAAAGCTCACTCGAATCTCCAACTGCATGTCTGCCTGAAGTTACAGCACTCATCCCAGATGAATACTGAGGGCTCTGCTCACAATTCTACTACTATCCTTTAACTCTGACCTTTGAAGAACTATCTTAGAGGCCTTGATTTACTCTAGAGCCTCTTTCCCTGGGGCAAAAAGAAGACTGACTATAAATCATCAATACTGCACAATGCCCTGTGGTCAGAGAAATTACATTTTTTTAAAGATTTTATTTATTATGTATACAACATTCTGCTTCCATGTATATCTGCACACCAGAATAAGGCACCAGATCTCATAACTGATGGTTGTGAGCCACCATGTGGTTGCTGGGAATTGAATTCAGGACCTCTGGAAGAGCAGCCAGTGCTCTTAACTTCTGAGCCATCTCTCCAGCCCCCGAAATTACAATTTTTTCTCTCAGTGGAAGGCAGTCTTTTCTTATTTGATTTGGGCTTTCAAATTCGATTAATAGGTGAATACAAACTTCAATACTTTTGGAAGGTTATAGAAAAATTACTAGAAAAACCAATTTCAAACATGAATCACACAGTCGAACTACCCATGCAATATTCATAATTTGTTTTTCAGTATGAAAAAGTTTTTCATAGCAAATGCCCCACAGTTGTCTCACTGAGTCATCAGAGTCTTTTAAAACCAAACTGCTCTCTGACCCGCTGTATTTTCCCAGCCCTGGACACCTGCAAACTATCTGTTGTTTCTAGGTACCTTTGCCTGGGTAATAGAATATAACACTGGACAGAAGCCAATGATTAATCTCACAATTTGGATGAAAAATATAGAGACCCAGTCTGTGATTCCTATGGCCGTACTTTCTGATGCACTTGAGAGAAGACTTAGGTAATACCCTTTGGGGACAGGGGTTACTTTGTCTTGAATGGTTCTTGCTCAAACCTTCAAACCCTAACTTTCCCTTTATAGTGCTACTCTTTAAAAAAAAAAATGTAACACCGATGCAGAGAGAGCCCACTGTCCCCATTATACATAGTCAACCTGCAGATCATTATGGGGCAGATACACTGCAGGCTGAAAGGAAAAGTCCTCTTCAGTGATTTCATGAACAAGGGTTCAAAAAACATGCGAGAGCTGGGTCTTTTTTTTTTTTTTAAAGATGTATTTATTATGTATATAGTTTTCTGTCTGCATTTATGCCTGCAGGCCAGAAGCGAACACCAGGTCTCATTACAGACGATTTATGAGCTACCATGTGGTTGGTGGGAATTGAACTCAGGAACTCTGGAAGAGCAGTCAGTGCTCTTAACCTCGGAGCCATCTCTCCAGCTCTAGCTAGGTCTTTATAATATTCCAGAAGACCAGTGACAGTGGAGGAGTGAAACTCACAAGGATCGTGGGCATTGAAGCCCAAGTTGTTGTTTCATTATTCGATTTGAGGGTGCCGGGATCTGGTGTAGCAGGGGCAGCTCAAGGAAAAGATGTAGTCCTCCTGAGCAGAGTCCCTGGGCAAAACCTTGTCTTCAGCTCTCCCTTGCAGAAGGGCTTCTTCTTCCTATGGGTCCATCACACTCCAGTAACAGGGATTCCCTCTGATCCGAAGCAAATCTGTTACAAAGCAGTATATGAAATCGATCTGCATTTGAACTTTCGAAGCTGCCTGCCTGCTTAGGTGCAAGTGGCTGTCCTGGGACACTTGGTGCTGCTTCTGCCTCCGTGACTGCAGGGACAGGGTGGTTGAGTCCTCTTTGGAGTCACAATTCCTTATTTCTGCCATCCCAGGGGGCTAACTTTGATCCCAGTTGGTACAATGGATTGAGCTGTGCAGTAGCTTCAAATGTGTGTACTTGTTTCAGAGAATGGGGTGTGTGTGTGTGTGTGGGGGGTGTCTACCCCTTCTTTGATTCAAAGCCATCTTCCCTCTCAGAGCAAACCTTCATCTTCTGCAGACACCAGCGAGGGATCAAATCTACCAAAAAAACGTTAAATGTGGGCTCACAGAGGCTGTATGCTGTTTAATCCAATGGCACCCTAGGGCTAAATCTGAGACGGCAGGAAAAGGGCTTTTCTCCAGCATTAATTCAGAAAGATGACCTTTTCCTTTATTGGAAAACAGATTTTGACTGCTTGCTGGAAGTTCTCAGAGGGAATGACATACCCACAGTGTCCTCAAGCCTCTGCCTCAGAGAGCTGCTCCAGACTACAGGGCTGGAACCACTGTCTATGCAATGCATGGAACTCCGTAGGGCTCTGCAGCCTCCAAAGGCCGCTTTGAGTCCTACCAGGCTTTTTCTCTGTATCCAATGAACTCTAGGTATTTGTGGGTCTGAAATGTTTCTTCTTCCCTCCCCACAGGGCATGTTGAGAGTAGGAGTGTCTGTGCAAGCCTTGTTCCCAGGGTAGCACAAAACTTAATGTTTTTCTCAATGCTTATTTCAACAGCCTGAGGTATCTCCAGGAGATAGTGTTGGTTTCCTCTTAAAAGGGTCTTTGAAGGGCTGAGTCCCAGCCGTAAGGAAATGTTTTCTCTTAAGGGAGTGCTCTGATGCTGGGGACTGGACTCTCCCAGACTGATGCTTTTCTCTTTGTCAGACAGAAGACACCTGCAGGAGTTCATCTCCATACTCTCGGTGCACCTTACCCCTTCATGGCTGCCTGGCCCCTGTGCTTTAAGTTGTTTCACATTTTCTCCACTTTATCCATTGATTAGAAGAACCAGCGCCTACTTGCATGCAAGCTCCCTCTCCTCATGATAAGGTGTGCGGGGGTGGAAGGCCCTGGCTTCTCTTCCTCCTCCCAGTCTTTCCATGGAGTGCCAAGGGCCGTGCTGCTTGAGCAGAGAATCCCAGATGCTCACGCTAGAACTGCACCAGGTGCGGGGACCCTGGCAAGGATAGCTGGATTCTTGAGGGGCACTGGGCAAATGTGAGGAACACTAAGCAGTCAAGACACACAGGGCAACATCATTCAGGGCACCTGCCAAGCCTGCTCAGCCTTGCTTCCTCCAGGTGGAGCCTGGGGACTCCAGCTCAGACAAATATTCCTTCCAGCCTCCACCAGTTCCTGGCAGCATCCTCCTCATTATCCCCCGCTCTCCCTCCCCCTTAACCCTCCACCACTGGGGCCACCCATGAATTTTTTCTGTTATGTGTACAATTTCAGAGCTAGATAAAGAATCTGTCAAGCTGAATGTGTTTCAGTGACAGCTGCTCTTTCAGTGGACCGGGAATCAATTCCCAATACAAGCAGAGCAGCTCATTATTGTCTAGAACTCCACCTTCAGGGGACCTGATGACCCTTCTGGCTTCCACCTGCACCAGGGCTACATGGAGTGCACAGTAACACAAGCAGGCAAAGCACACAAACACATGAAAAGAAACACACTTTTGCCACAGTGACATTGAGAGAATTTTATTTTGGCAGAAACCCTGATATTTTCAAAGAATTAAACCTAACTAAAGGCTTTCACAATTTCCTTACCTTTTTGTTTCTATTTTGCATATTGTGATTTGTAAGCAGAGAACACCAAAATGCTATGTCACAGTATTTACAACGGTGATTTTCTCTCTAGTATGGATTTTCTAATGTCTCCTTAGACTTACTTATACTATAAAGGATATGTCAGTCTTTGCATTTGTAAGGTTTCTTTCTTAAATGAATTTTCTGATGTGTTCTAAGTTGATCACACTTAGCAAAAGATTTGTCACATTCCTTACAACTGTAAGGTCTCTCTCCAGTATGAACTTTCTGATGTCTTCTAAGTTTTGAGGGCCGGGTAAAGGACTTGTCACATTCCATAGATTTGTAAGGTTTCTCCCTAGTATGAATTTTCTGATGTGTTCTAAGATTTGTGACCTGGCTAAAGGACTTGCCACATTCCATACATTTGTAAGGTTTCTCCCCAGTATGAACTCTCTGATGTATTCTAAGACTTGAGCAATTGGTAAAGGATTTGTCACAGTCCTGACAACTGTAAGGTCTCTCTCCAGTATGAATGCTCTGATGGCTTCTAAGATGTGAGTTGTGGATAAAGGACTTGTCACATTCCTTACATTTGTAAGGTTTCTCTCCAGTATGAAGTTTCTGATGTGTTCTAAGAGATGCACGTGTAGTTAAAGATTTGCCACATTCCTTACATTTGTAAGGTTTCTCTCTATTATGAAGTCTCTGATGTGTTCTAAATTTTGAGTATTCGTTAAATGATATGTCACAGTCTTTACATTTGTAAGGTTTTTCTCTAATATGAATTGTCTGATGTGTTCTAAGATATTCGTACCTAGTAAAAGATTTGCCACATTCCTTACAACTGTGAGGTCTCTCTCCAGTATGAACTCTCTGATGTCTTCTAAGATGTGAGCAAGTGGTAAAAGATTTGTCACATTCCTGACAACTGTAAGGTCTCTCTCCAGTATGAACTCTCTGATGTAGTTTAAGACTTTCCATATGGGCAAAGGATTTGTCACAGTCTTTGCATTTATGTTGTTTCTCTCCAGTATGAATTTTACGATGTTTGATTAAACTATAATATTGGACAAAAGATTTGCCACATTCCTGACAACTGTAAGGTTTCTCTCTAGTATGAACTCTCTGATGTGTGCTAAGATTTGACATGTGGTTAAAGGATTTGTCACATTGCAGACATTTGTAAGGTTTCTCTCCAGTATGACATCTCTGATGTTTTCTAAGACTTGCAATATGAATAAAGGTTATGTCACAGTCTTTGCATTTAGGAAGTTTTTCTGCAGTATGAGTTTCTTGATGTCTTCTAAGATCTGAGTGTTTGGTAAAGGATTTGTCACATTCCATGCATTTGTAAGGTCTCTCCCCAGTATGAATTTTCTGATGTGTTCTAAGAGTTGAGTCCCAGGTAAAAGATTTGTCACATACCTCACATTTGTAAGGCTTTTCACCAGTATGGATTCTGTAATGCCTGTTAAGAAGAGATAATTCAAGAAAGGACTTACCACATTCTTTGCATTTATGAACCTTCTCTAGAGAATGAGTTCTCTGATGCTTTCTCAATGATGACTGGTGGAGAAAGGATCTGTCACAATCATTGCACTTGAAAAGCTTCTCTCCAGTATGGAGTCTGTAATGGCTTTTAAAATGTAAAAGCTGATGAAAGACCTTGCCACATTCTTGACATCTATAGTATCTCCTAGCAGTGTGCAATTTCTGATGTTTCTTGAAAGTGGAAGAGTGGGCAAAGGATTTGTTACATTCCTTACGTTTGGAAGGTTTCTCACCAGCATGCAATTTCTGATGGTTATGAAAGGCTGACAACAGATGAAATGACTTTCCACACTCTTTGCATTTGTAAGGTTTCTCCCCTATATGAAGTCTTCCACGTATTTTAAGACTTGAACGCTGGGTAAAAGATTTTCCACAAATGTTGCGCTTGTTGGGTTTAATTCCAATATGAATTCTCTGATGTACACTGAGTCTTGAGGCCATACTGAAGCATTTCCCACATTTCCCACACCGGTGTTGTTTCTCTCCAATGTAGATAGGTTGTTGAAAAAGATTGTATGTGTTGTCCAAATAGACATCATATTTTCCCTGCCTGTGCTCTTTCTTTGCAGCATAGACTCTCTGATCTAGAGTACTGTTGGAACACAAATTTAAAGATTTCTCACAGTCTTTAGATCTGCACAGTTCTTCTCCAGTGTGCATGCTTTCCTGTCTGTCTAGGTTTGGTGAGTCAACAGAGGCATCCCTGTCATTACTGCTTGTGTAGTTATTGGAGTTTTCTGTAGTTTCACTTGTTCTATAAAGTGCACATGTGGAGGGGTCATGAAGCACTTTGCCAAGCACATTACACTGACAAGACTTCTTTTCAATCTTCACATGGCGATGGACAGGATTACATTTGCAATACTTTGCTGAAAATGAGTACAGTTCAGATTAGTAGGGCTTGTTCCAATAACAAATATGTGATAAATGACTGTCTCCCTAAGTTCTCTTTTAACATAAATGAGCCTGGAACTATTGAGATTAGAGCTCCCAGTAATGGACAGTTTTCACTTACTGTAGATGTATGGATTCTCACAAACACAGCATGACATCCTTCAAAAATCAGTGAGTTATAAGAGATATCTCACCTATCTCAAAAAATCTCTAACTGGAAAAAGAAGGAAATAGTAATGGATGCCCGTGAATTAGTTTTGGCGTAGAAGTCATTGAGTGATTATATTTAGAATATTTGTCTGTATCTTTAAATATTTCTTCTCAGAAACCAATGAAGAAGAGTTTAATGGAATACCAGCTTAACAGTGTTCACACTTACTAAGTGACAGGCAACGAAGAGTACTGTTCAGAAGACACAATCCCTTTAAAGTGTAAAGTCTTACTCAAAAGCATGACAGGGTTTATCTTTCTCTCTAAAAAAAAAAAAAACAAAAAACAAACAAACAAACAAAAAACAAAATAGATTCCTCAAAAGTAATAGAAGCAAAAGCAGTATTCTGATAAATATCTCAAGCTCTAGATCACTTGAGGGAGGGCTGTCATGTGAAGCTATTGGCTATTTCTGAACACTGCTGTCTGAGCTTCACATATTACTGTGTTTCTTACATTTCTTCATAGGGTCAATCTCAAGTCTAGTGTGTACACTGATTCCTGAGTTTGTTTCCCAGAACTTCATCTGTCTGTTCTCCACTGTTAAGAAAATAAAGGATATAATATGAAGATACACATGCAAAGAAGGCAATTACTGAATAGTCCTACTCCATGGATTTACATTAGACTTATAATTTTGTAAAATTATTCCAATCTGACTTCACACTCATATAAAACTGCATTTTGTGCTAGTATTAAGTCACCATAATTCAGGTGTATTAAGAAATAACACCTTCAAACAGGTATAACAGACAGGATGTATCCTGGGACCAGGATACTACACTAAGTTAAATGATCAGGAATCCTTTCAAGAGGAATTGGACACTGCAAAAACATTCTCAGCTCTGGCATTCTCTTTCTCTTGAAGCCTTCACTGTTGTCCTGCTCATTCACTAGTCCACCCTAGTGGTAGTCTCTCTCCTCTCCACATTCCAGGGAAATGTCATTCTTTCCAGACAGGTGATCATGCCTGCCCTGATACAATAATCCACATGTTCCTTGAAACAGCAATGAGCCATGGTAAAACTTTTAGAAAGAATACAGAAGTCTAAGTACTGTTCTCAGTACATGAAAAAACAAAGCAGAGCAATTTAGTCAAGATTATTCGATTGGTATTTCTTGTGCAATTCTTCAGTATATTTAGTATTTTCAGTTTGTATATCTTGCAGGTTTATCACAATTAAAACCATGTCAGTTGGGCTGGAGAGATGGCTAGAGCTTAAGATAACTGGCTGCTCTTCCATAGGTCCTGAGCTCATTCCCAACAAGCACAGGTGGCACAAAACCATTTCTAATGAGATCTGGTGAACTCTTCTGGCCCATAGGGATAAGTGCAGGCAGAACACTGTATAGATAATAAATTAGTGAAATTTTTTTCAAGATTTTATTTATTATGTATACAACAATCTGCTTCCATGTGTATCTACACACCAGAAGAGGGCACCAGATCTCATTACAGATGGTTGTGAGCCACTATGTAGTTGCTGGAAATTGAACTCAGGGCCTCTGGAAGAGCACTAACCTCTGAGTCATCTCTCCAGCCCTAAATTAGTGAATCTTAAAAAAAAATGTCAATATCAATAGTGGACTATTAGTGGAAGTACTATATGTTACTGAGTCTACAGATGAATCTTGGAACCAAACCTCTGAACCTCTGAAATGGAAAATGGAAAGAGAAAACCAAATAACATGAAAAAGTTCTTTCCTACTACTCAGCCTTGCCTTGTCTCCTGTTGTTTTTTTCAGGACAGCTTAATAGGTTTTACATCTTATGGAGTCAGAACAAACAAAAGATGGGTTAGGAATTCTACAAACAAACTGTTCTCACCCACAAAGACCAGGTTGCTGTAATTCTCCAACATCACATCCTTGTACAAAGCCCTCTGAGCAGAGTCCAGGCATTCCCACTCCTCCTGGGAGAAGTCCACAGTCACATCCCTGAATGTCAACAGACCCTGAAACAAAAAAGTATGCCTTGACCACACTTGCTACCTGTGTTTTCCTGCATATAAGGAGACGGAATTTAGATGAATGAAGATAATTACTCAAAATAAAATTTCCAATACATTCACAGTCTCACGAATATTCTAACTCTGTGAAAACATGATGACACAAGAGTCTTGCAAGCAGTATACATGAAACAAGAAATACATTTAAGGTCTGGACATGGTTATCTATATGTTATGGATGCTGTGTTTATGTCCCATAGGAGACATGTCTCAGAAGACAAATTCACGGCGGGGAAGTGTGTGAAGACTGACACAAATCATTCTGTGTGTACTTGGGCCTTAAGTGACTCTATTCTAACAGGCTCAGTGGGATGTTTAAATTCTAGGTACAACGCCCCACCGAGTAGCAAAGGTATAGTTATGGAAGGCAGAATATATAACAAATAACAATTTCAGAAGTTTTGAAGAATATTTCACTTCACTCCCAAAGCATAAAATAAACTGAAGGAAGTCCAAAAAAAAAAAAAAAAACAAAAAACAAAAACACATTTAAGGTATAGCTAAGAGAATCTGTACAAGTAAAAATTTGAATTCAGCTCATAGGAAGTATCTGTCAAAAACTAAATTAATTAAATACCAAGGAAATAAAACTGCAAATCAACAAATAGGCAATGAAACAGACCCTTTTCAAAGACAGAAACTCGAATGGCCAGGAAACATTGTGAAAGTGCTCAGGACCCCAAAGAGGCCGCCATGGAAATGGAAAATAAAACGACTTGGAAATACTGCATTACCCCAGGCAGAATGGCTGCCATGAAGCACTAACCTGACAACAAATGATTGAGAGCATATGGAGAAAAAGGAAGCCCTGCTTGTTAGTATTCAGGCATCTGTAATGGCCTATCCTTGGGGTGCTGACAGGATTAATACCCTCAGCTGCAGCCACTAGGACAACCTCCTGTGCATATTCACTATGGTCCCTTTTAAAAGGGCCCCGCCCAACCAGCATGGGACTGACCCAGACCCCCCTGAATGTGGGTGTCAGTGAGGAGGCCCCGGCAATCTATGGGGCCTCTGGTAGTCAATCAGTATTTATCCCTAGCATACGAATGGACTTTGGGAGCCCATCCCACATAGAGGGATACTCTCTGAGCCTAGACACAGGGGGTTGGTCCAGGCCCTATCCCAAAGAATAAGACAGATTTTGAATTACCCCCCCCATGGAAGGCCTCGCCCTCCCTGGGGAGCAGAAAGGGTAAGGGATAGGTAGGGTGTTAGTTGGAAGGACGGGATGAGGGGAGGGAGAGGGAACTGGGATTTATAGGTAAAACAAGCATAGAATCTTGTTTTTAATTTAAATTAAAAAAATAGGTGTCTTTCTCTTGAAAGCTGCTGTTCTTCAATTACAACACTACTCACCGTTGATAGAGGGGAGGGTACAAATTAATACCACCATTATGGAAATCAGTTCAGAGATTATTGAATAAAATTGAAGTGAGAACTAACATATTCCCCAGATTATTCTCTCCTGGCCATATACAAAGGGAACAACACAGCCCACTGCGGAGATATTTATATCCCATGTTTACTGCTGTTTCAATCACCAAAGAAAAGTAATGGAATCAAGAGAATTATCTATCAGTAGGTGAACAGATAAGGAAAACTGTATAAAAGAGAGTACAATTCAGCTAAAGGGAAAGCATAAAAAATTGCAGGAAAATGGACAGACCCAAAATGTTTAATACTGAGTACAGTCATACATTTTAAAAAGAAGACACTGCATTTTGGGAGCTTGCGTGGTGGATAAGTAAATCAAAACACATTCGGTGGTGAAAATATAAAACAGAATGTAAGGCTCCACAGCTTCTCTTTCCTGCGACAGCTCTGACTGTACAAAGTGCATTACCTGCATAGTCCTGGGGTCTGCTTAATTTCAGTGAGTGATTTTATTGTTGGTCTGATTGCAAAATTCCTCATAATAACATTTTAAAAAATGATCAGAAACAGAAAATGAAAGCCTTTTAATCTATCAAAATATAACATATTTAGATACCAAGTGAGAAGGACCACTGACCTGTGACATATTTACAAGAGAGTCAGTTATTTCTTACTGTTTCTCTTCTTTGCGTTTCTCTTTCAGGAATGAGGAATAGATGGCTTGCTCTCCTTTCAAATAAAGCGGGCAAAGAGGAAGAGTTAAAATTAATAGTGAAAGCTGTTAAAGAACAATGTTAAACCATATGAAAAGGCCCACACGACAAATACGAGCAGGTGTCTAGTCATTGATTCCAAAGACAGGAGAGCATGAAAAGATATTTGAAGCTTCATGAGTGCATTTCAAGACAGCCACCAATTAATGCAACTGATTTCACTAAAGCAACATGGCAGATAATAAATTAGAGGCAAAACATACACAGGAGAGTCTGAGGAATCATCCATGAGAACATGGCAAATAATAACTTTAATGGGAAGAGAAGATAATAACAGGAGAACTGGAAAGTAATCCCCCATGAGCAAGACAGCAAACCACTATTTCTCAGAAAGAAGGAGAATACTAGCAATAATCCAACCAGGAACAACATAAAAATAAAACCGTAGGACATAAAAAAAGATGTGAACAAAAAATACTAGCTACACTAAACATCAAAATAGAGAATCCTCAATTAAGTAAACAAGCCCTCAAGTTAAATACATTCAGCACATATCCCAGCTGTTCCATTCCATGTCATACACTCAAAGGACTCGACATCCTTCTCCAGATACTTGATCCCCATACTCACTGCTGCTCTGCTCACAACAGCTACAGAATGGAAACAACCTAATGTCCTCCAGCTGACAAATGCATAGTGAAAATATGGTTCATACACACTATGGAATAGTATTCAGTTGTAAAGGAAATGAAAATCATGACCTCTGCAGCTAAATGGATGGACTTAGAAAAGATCATAATGGGTGAGGTAAGCCAGACACAGAAACCCAGACAATGCATGTTCTTTCTCATAGGAAGTTGCAAGCTCCAAATCTTCAGATGTGAGTCCACAACCTGGAGTGACTGCAGTAACCACAGGAGTAAAAAGAGACCACTGTGGGATGTGGGGAAGTAACAGGGACAGGAGTGACAAGGGACAATGACATGAAGGGGGAAATGGAAAACCAGACTTGAAGATTTAATTAGGGAGAATGAAGAGATATAAACACAGAAAAAAGAAGGTAAAATAACAGTAGGGATACCTGGAAAATTCATAAGGAATCCATCTATTCATTGACTATTATCTATACATGAAAAAATGCCTACAAGTCTCTGTAAGAATACACATTTAGAGTGTAAATGAAAATTTCTCAACTGCCCCGATGATGCTCCTCAGAAGAAACATAGAACTTCCACCAAAACAACCAACACCAGGTGTAAGAAGCCTGGTTTGAAGTTGTCAGTCATAGTTGTCCATACCAAACATTACAGGGTATTGGTGTTGGCCATGGTTTCCTCCTAGAAGCAGAAGCTGTGCCCCTAGTGTTGAAGAAGACACACACTTCACACACAAATCCTAGATGACTTGAGATGGAACTAACCTTAAAGCCTCCTCCCGGGGCCTAGTTTTAATGGTACCAGAGGGCAACATGCAACTTTCAAATGGAGGGAGCCAGCCAACAGCCCTACCCAGCTATGACACCTGTGAACCATAACAATGGTCTGCACTGCACAATGACCCCAAGGGTGCAGGAGTGGCACACAGACCTTGGTGGTAACCAACAGCTTCTAATTGGATTAACACCCTCTCAACAAGAGGGAGAACATGCCTGGTACTGGAGAGCTAACCAGTTTCCCCAGGGCTAGGAAAGACATGGGTCCTGGAGGAGAGCCTACAACCACTACTTTCTAAGTCAGCATAAGTCCTTACTGCATTCTCAATATTTCTCCTAAATTCCAAGAGACAATCGGAGCCAGCATAGATGGAGTGTAGCAGGTTGTAAATATACTTCCAGATTCTTTTTTTTTTAAAGATTTTATTTATTCATTATGTATACAACATTCTGCTTCCATGTATATCTGCACACCAGTACAGGGCACCAGCTTATAACGGATGGTTGTGAGCCACCATGTGGTTGCTGGGAATTGAACTCAGGACCTCTGAAAGACCAGTTGGTGCTCTTAACCTCTGAGCCATCTCTCCAGCCCACCTCCTGATTCTTATCACAACTCTGTTGGCATTATTTTCAGGAACAGAGACAACAAGACTAAATAAAGGTAGAGAATGTACTAGAACACCAGAGGTCCAAAATTCCGGAAAAAAATAAATAAGCCTCGTGGTATTAATTGTCAAACATTTTTATAATATAGTAAAATTGAAGAAATGGAAATGATTCAACAATGGTATGAAAACATGATCTGTGACGTGAATAAGGACAGAACCACTCACATGCATTGCCAAATAAAATTTTATTTGACTTCATTATCAATTCTTCTGAAGAAAGTCTTCTCCTGCCTACATTAGGATAATTCTGAGATTTTTGCCAGTGAAACTCTCCAGAATTATCGCTAGTGATAGAGAATGTGGCCAAACTGATTTCACGTCTCCCTTTCACAGTCACGTGATCCCCTTTCCTGTCCTTCACCAATCCCTCCACCATACCTGTATCCTAAGCTTCTGTCTCCTCTCTCCTTCCAGGTCCCCTCTGTTCTGCTGCACAGGTGAGCAGGTCTGGGTGATTAGTGAGCCCTGCACATGAGCAAGAGATTGGTTAGGAAGCCCCTGGATTTCTCACACAGTACTGTGCTCAGCAGATGAAGAGAAAACTAAATACAGGATTATACAAATGATTTCCTAACTGTCATGCAATGTCACAATACTGGTAATATTTGGGAGGCATTTTTAGTTGGCATCTCTTGAATCCTACTTCCAATCACACCTCAGTCAAAACTCAGGGGCAGAAATGGTACTGGATGATTAGGGAGAGAATATTATACACTGGTGAGGTTCTGAATTTATCATGGACCAATAATGATGATGCCTTACACCACCCAAAGGGACACACATGAAGAGTGAACATCTCATGAAAATTTTCTTTTTTCCTTTGAGGATTTCATTTATTCTGTGGGATGTGAGACTCATTCACACAAAGCTCACACACTTGCCAATTAGTTTGTCAAGAAATACTGAGGAGGAGCAAGGGAGACAGCAAGCAAACGAATCACAGTCACAGAAACCAGACTGCTGCAATTCTGTAACATCCAGTCCTGGTACAAAGCCCTCAGGGGAGGCTCCAGACATTGTCACTCCTCCTGGGAGAAGTCCACAGTCACCTCTGCCTGTCAACAGACCATAATAGAAAAGCAACAGTTTAAATCTTCCTCCTGGTGCACACCTTTAATTCTAGCACTTGGGAGAAAGAGATGAGTGGAACTCTGTGTTTTCCATTCCAGCATGGTCTACAAGGTGAGGTCTGCTCCACATGGAGCAACACTGTGAGCTCAGATCTCACACACAGCAAACATTGGAACCAAAAAATAAGTTTGGTCATGTGTCCATGGTCAGAGTGCTTTTCTTTGACCAAGGAGACAAAAGACTATTGTAGACATTTTTCTGATATATGTGAGTTATCCTAATCATTCAAAAGATGCTTTCTATTATTCTGTACTATAATGCATTGAAATTTATTTTTTTTTCTCTTTCTATTTTCCCCTGAAAGGGGGTCTTTCTGTATAGTGCTGACTGTCCTTGAAGTCACTATGTACAACATACCAGCCTCCAACTGACTGCTATCCACCTGCATCAGCCTTCTGAGTGTTGGAATTAAAGGCCTGTGCCACGAGGCCTGGCAAAGACACCTTTCAGAATGCTGTATTTACCTCCCAGTACGCATATGTCTCAGACAGAAAATTAATGGTGGAGAAAATATAGTTTTAAAAGCTAATGTTTACAAATATAGTGTGGAACGGGCAAAAAAAAATACATTCAATTCAATGAAATTTCAGGTGTTCCTTTCATGACTATAGTATAAAGCTCTCTGTGAATCCAAGCCTCTAGGTAAATGTGCCACTCTCTTGAATATGCCGAGTATATAACAAGGAAGTTATTATGGATGATTGCAAATTTCAAGAGGTTTGTCGTTTCCACCACAGTAAGAGAATCTGATTGCAAATCTCAACAGATAAATCTATATTCTGTTGTGCCCACCAAGAGAGGGAACCCAAGGCCTCAAGGAGCCCACGAAACCCGAATGCAAGTACAAGAAGGTTTGTTTTGTTTTGTTTTGTTTTTCCAAGGAAAACCCAGCTTGCCAGGGCTTCCCTCTACCGGGAGAGGTGAAGGCCTGAACCACAAACGCAAGATGCTTTTAAAGAGGAAGGGGCGGGGGGGGGGGGGGGAAGGGAACTATGAGACAGCAAATCTCAGTTCCCAAGGTTACCATGGTTACAGCGATTACTTAGCACACAGTTTCCATTCAAGGTTATCATGAAACAAAGGGCCTTGAAGAAGGCAGTAATTGCCACCTTGTTATGTTAAGATTAATTGGCACATCTGTGGGCCAGGGGCTCATGACCAGGGCACATCCTGTGATCGTGGGTTCGAGCTTATGGTCACGTATTCCGTGATCAGAGGGCTCTCTCTCTTTCTCTGTCAAGGCCTAAACGATTATGTCATTTAGTTATTAATTTTTCCATCACAATTCGATTAGACTATTCTTAAAAGAATATTTTGGCAATCCGAAGATCAGTTGAAATCAGGCTTATTCTATATGATCTAAAATACACCAAAGGAAAGACATGCAGAGCAGAATCTCGGAGACGGTTTCCTGATGAGCAGCAGAGAAACCGCTCGCACCCCCGCTCCCTCCCTCCCGGGTCCCAGCCCCGCAGCTCCTCTGACCTGGGAGCTTCCAGGGCCGCCGGGCTGCGGTTCCCGCCACTGCGCTGCTGACTGCTGACTTTCCCAGGCCGCGCCGCAAGCGGGGGCACTGCGGCTCCCGAGGTTTCAGGTCTGCAAATACTACGCTGAATCTTCAGCCGCGAGTTCCAGACCTTGGGGCTCCTTCCTGCAGCGTCGCCAAATTGATTGGAGCAGCTCCTCCTGGGCCTTCCCGCTTTGATTCCACTTCCGGTCACCTAGTTGCTGCAAAACCGCTTTCCACTGGCTCATTTTCTTGATTAGTTTCCTAAGTCCACTCCGCTGTTTCTTTTCCCTTAATAACCTCTGATTAGACCATTGTCCCCAACATAGGAATCCCTCCCTCCCACTCGGTCTCCAGCCGCCTTGCACACAGCTCAGCTGTCAGGCCGCCCTGGACCCGCTCTGCGCAGGCTCCACACACGCTTGCTGCAGCTTAGACCAGAGCTGCAGCCAGGAGGACGCTGCACCCCGGTGTCTGACCCCACACTGTGTGCTGAGACCTTCAGAGAAAAGACAGGCAGCCCAACCTCGATTTGACAACCGGCCTCTTGGGCTACTTCTTACAGCAAACGATAACAGGCTAAATTCAGATGCCACCGTCCCATCGCCAACACAAACATGGCATGCACAAACCAAATGCTGCAATTTTGCCATGGGGAGAGACATTTTAGGAACGTTTGGGTGTCTCCAGAAGTCGGTGGTCAGCCCATTACTAACAGCCCAGGGCTGAGTTCATCCTGCTCTCATCACTAGATGGGGGTCGTTTCATTTTAGTAACTCAATGATGTTTTGTCTTCTCTGATTCATGCCAAAGGTTCTTTCAGAGAAAATACAGGAGAAAACATTAATTCAGGGGTGAGTGCAGAAATTCCTGGTTGTGATCTGAATTGGAACCCAGATGCAGATAGATGGAATACCAGCATGGGACTGATCCAGACCCAAGGAACATGGGTTTCTGTGAGGAAACCTCGGAAATCTACGGGACCTCCTGTAGAAGTCCAGTGTTTATCCCTAGCATAGGTGTGGACTTTGGGAGCCAGTCCATATAGAGGAATACTCCCTGAGCCAAGACACACGGGGGTGAACCTAGGCCCTACCCCAAAGGAAACGAAAGACTTTGATGACACCCTATGGAAGGCCTCACCATCCACGGTGGGGGGGGCGCAGAGAAGATATGTGACAGATAAGGTTTTAGTGGGGGGGGGCGCGGGTAGGGGAGGACGGGTGGGAGAAGGGAAATGGGATTGTCATGTAAAACAATCCTGTTCCTAATTCAAATAAAAAAAAGTTGGAAAAAAAAATCTAAGAAACCAAAGTGAAATCATGGGATGGGATATGTCTCATGAACAAGCCATGAGTGAAGACTCTCACCAATGTCCCAAAGTGGATTTAATATTACAAAGCACCTTCCCTGTAAAACAGATTCTTTAATTCAAATAAATTCTGAATATAAACTTGGCAAAAAAGAAAAAAAAAAAAGAAATTCCTGGCTGTCCCAGATGCAGAAAATAAGTAAGGTATGTGGTTCCAGCCCTGAAAACATTGGCGACACCTTCCCTTCCATGGCTCTGGGAACGTTGAGAAAGAGGAGTTAAGGGAGTAAGAAGGGAAAGAGGAGGAAGGGCTGAGACCTGCCATTCTCTAGACTCCATACAGCTGCTGTAATCAGTAACCAACAGCAGCTGCACTGACCTGCATTGACCTCACACGAGACCACAGTCAGTCTAGGAAAGGGAAAGGCTCACAGGGTCCACTCTTCACCCCTCAAATGCTGTCCACGGATGGATTGTAGGAGGATAATCCCTGCCTTCAGCTGCAGTCCTCTGCTCAGCCCACCAAGACCCAACACAGAACTCCAAATCCAGAGTCTCACAGATGCCTCTGGTCAGTCTCAGCGGGTCTGAAACCTAAATGAATAAAGATGAAACAATAGACATTTGTTGGAATTCTGGACTAGGAGAGTAAAGAGGCTGAAAGTCAGACAGCAGTTGAGACAGACACAAAACACATACACTCATGTGCACACACACACACACACACACACACACTATATATATATATATATATATATATATATATATATACATACATATATATAGATCCCATATGCATATATGGGATTTATGTGAATGACTTACAGCTTGCTGTCCAGCTGTTCCCAAAATGGCTAGGGGTGAACAGAACGCCCTACAATCTATTCGTTGCTCAGTCCACAAGGTTGGATTCCTCAGCTGGCCTTCAGTGTGTGATGGGATCCCAAAGAAGGAGGCTCCATGTCAGTGAAGGGATGGATGTGGTAAAAAGGCTAGGGCAAGCAGACTAGAAGCAAAACCTTCATTCTTCTATGCCCTTATATAGACCAGCATAAGTAGTGGCCCAGATTAAAGGTGTCTTCCAGCCTCGTGGTCATTTTCAAAGGTGTGTACCCTCCCACCTCAAGACATGGGTTAAAGGCGTTTGTACTCCTACCTCTAAGGTCTGGAGTAGCAGTGGATTCACACACTTCAAATCAAAGAAAAATGATCTCTCATTTGTACCCTCCATTTTTGGATTGTAGTTCAATCCAGATGTTGAAAATTAGACAACCAAGAATAGCCACCACAAATCCACTCTTTGTCAACTGGACACACAACCGTATCTCCTTATGTCATGATTAACTGCAAAATGAAAACAATAAACATAATAACGCCTGAACATTATATAACTGCCCAAATACAATCACAAATGCATTAGGTATTTAACCACATCATAATAAGACCTAACACGTGTAGCACCAGTTATAATTGTTATTAAAATTAAAAATTCAGAGTCAGCTATTAGGGGATGAAAACTGAAGGCTCAGCAAAGCAGAGCAGCCAGCCACTAGAGTTCTTACCTCTACCAATGCACAGACCAAAGGGGCGATTCTGTCCTCAGGCTACATCCTCTGACTGACTGCTACCTCATACTGACTGCTCAGACAGACTACCCAGCCTGCACTGCTCCTCAGACTGCTTTGATCTCCAGGGTCTGCCTGTCTCACATTCCTCTCTCTGCCCAGCTGTGTCACTCCTACCTCTACCTCCCTAGTGCTAAATTTAAAGGCATGTGACCCCTGTGCTGTGATTGACTTTGTGTGAGCTCTGCTTCTCTTTTGCACTGGATCAATTTCGTGTAGCCCAGGGTGTCCCTGAACTAACAAGATCTATCTCTCTCCTCGATCCTGGGCTTAAAGGTGTTTGACACCACTCTCTGTCCTCTGTTTGTTAAAACACAAGCAAAATATCATTAGAAACATGATATAACTCGTGCTTGTACAACACCAAACACATTTGAAATTTAGAATAGGTGTCAATGTCTCTTGTGGAACAGGACTTTGGTATCTCATATTTAAATATGGTCACCATTTAAATTCTCTTAATTGATGTTATATCACTTGATAAAGAAGTGAAGAGAGATACTCTCTATGGTGCCACCAGTGTCAGCGGCAGTGGTGTCTGTCCTGAGTCCTGAGGCTTCCAACTTTCGCTGCGGATCCGAGTGTGGTGGTTCTGGGGGCAGCGCGATGCCGGAGATGAAGCAGCCGGTCGACTTGGGTCTCCTGGAAGAGGGCGACGAGTTCAAGGAATTTCCAAGGAAGACTGGGCCGGCTTAGATGAAGATGAAGATGCACGTGTCTGGGAGGATAACTGGGATGATGACAGTGTAGAAGATGACTTCTCCAATCAGTTACGCGCTGAGCTAGAGAAGCATGGCTACAAGATGGAAACTTCATAGCATCCAGAAATGTTGCAAGACCTTAAACATGGACTGTGTACTAAATTCTAGGGCAGAAACGAGAATGGGCTACTTTGAAGAATAAGTTTATTTATAACAAAATAAAGGAATGTTTTGATCTAACAAAAAAGAAGTGAAGAGAAAAACCAAGTATCTGTACAAAAATATTCTTAGGAAAATAAAATAGAAATGCTAATGTCATCTATAATCTTCCCTTCTGTTTCTGGTCACATGGACTTAACAAGTGTCTATAACTACCTTCCCTTACTGCCCATTCTGTATTTCCTTCACCCTTAGCACATCTTGGCTCCATTCCTGAAAAAGGATCCATTCCTTCATTCCTGTGCCCTTTATCATCCTTCCTGGAGTAGGCTGATATAGATTCCCATTGACTTTAATCACAGGACATGGGAGCACTAAGAGACACCTTAAGGGATCTCCTGCACTGTAGACAAGATCCCGCTAACCCACATTGTGAAGTGGCAATCCAGTTTCCCCATGGTAATCTGGATCAGTCATCCCTTGTACCATGTTTATTCCTTTCTTGGTTTGTTGGTTCAAAGGCATTTAAGGGGTGGGGGAGTCTGATCTTCCAGTTCAATGGAATGTTTGTTTCAGCTCCTCGCACAGATGCTCCACTGTTTGGAACTGAAACTTCTAGACCAGCAGAATTAAGACTGAGGGATCAGAATGCAAAAATTTCATACTGGGTGAAGGAAATAAAGAATGGAGTGTGTGTGTGTGTGTGTGTGTGTGTGTGTGTGTGTGTGTGTGTGTGTGTGCGCGTGCGCGCGCGTGTGTGTGTGTGTGTGATTGATTGGAGTGAATTACAGGCTGCTGTGCAGCTAATCCATCAATAGCTAGCTTAGTTGCTACGTCCACAATGTTGGAATATTTGACTGGAGTTCTAAAGAAGTAGGCTTTAATGCCAGTGAAGGAATTAATGTGCTAACAAATAAATGAGACAGCACGCAGACAATGAGCAAAAGTTTATTCTTCTCTGTCCTTTTATAAGCTTCCAGGGGAAGGTGTGGCCTAGATGAAAGTTGTGACTTCCAGGCATCAGATCATTTGTAAACGTGTGTTGAGGTGGCAGAAGCTCCTGAAGAAGAGGTAGTCCCCCTGTTCCGAGTTCTTGAGCAAAAATATTCTTTAGGTCTCCATTGCAGAAGGGCTTCTACTTCCTATTGGCCCATCACACCCCAGTAACAGGGATTTCCTGTGATCTGAAGCACACTTGGCACAAAGCAGTGTATGTAATAGATCTGCATATGAACCTTCCAAGCTCCTGTCTGCTAAGGTGCAAGTGGCTTTCATCAGACACCTGGTGCTGCTGCTCTCTGTGATTAAAGACACTGAGTGGTTGAATCCTTTTCTGAGTCACAATTCATTTGTGGAACTGCGGAACCGTCTCCATTTATTTCCATTATCCCAGTTGGCTAACTTTGGTCCCAGTTTATACAATGAATTGACCTGTGCTTCAAATGTGTGTACTTGTTGCCTTCCTTGATACTAAGCCATCTTCTCTTTCAGAGCCCATCTTCTTCATCTTCTGCAGGCACTATTAAGGAATAAAAATTGTCAAAAAAAATGTTGAATGGTGGCTCACAGGAGCTGTATGCTGTTTAATCCAATGCCACACTTGTGCTAAATCTGAGCCAGCAGGACAGGGCATTTCTCCAGCATTAATTCAGAAAAATGAATTTTTCTTTTATTGGAAAAGAGAGGCTTTGACTGCTTCTTCTAAGTTCTCATGGAGAAACACATAACCAGTGTGCTTGAGCCTCTGCCTCAAGAGGGGCTCCAGATTGCAGGGCTGGAAACAAGGTCCATATTTTTGATGGAGATGACTCCGTAGCACCTCTCTTGCCTCTGATAGCCACTTCCAGTTCTACCAAACCTTTTCTCAGTATTCAATCAACTCTGCCTGTTTGTGGAACAGGAATGTTTCTTCCTCCCTCACAACGTGGAATGTCAACAGTAGGAATCTCTTTGCATAAGTCTTGTTCCCAGGGTGGCACAATGCTTCTCAATGCTTATTTCAACAACCTAAGCGATCTCCATAACACAGTTTTGGATTTGTCTTGAAAAGGTCTTTGAAGGGCTTAGTCCCAGCTGTAAGGCAACATTTTCTCGTAAGGGGCTGCTCTGCTGCTGGGGCGTGGACTCTCCCAGACTGATGCTTTTCTCTTTGTCAGACACCTGCTGGCGTTCAGGTCCACACTATGCAGGGATGCTTCCTCCCTCATGGCTAAATAGAACCTGGCATCTGTATTTCAAGTTGTTCTACATTTTCCCCACATCATCCACTGAGAGTCTACTGGGTGCAAGCTCCCACTATGCACCGTAAAGTGCACAGGGACTCAACGCCCTGGCTTGTCTTCCTCTTCCTGGTTTATCCATCCCCGGCAAGGGCCCTGCAGCCTTCAAAGAGGTACCCAGGCGTCTGTTTGAGCACTGTGCTGGGCACAGGGAACCTGGCAAGGAGCAGCCGCTGCTTGTGGACACTGGGCGACCACAAGGGACACTCAGCAGCCAGGGCACACGTGTTGGCCTCATCCAGTGAACCTGGAGTCAGGCAGAATGGTCCTGGCCAGGGAAGTCAGTGATAGGGAGAATCAGACTGCTTGTGAGTCTACTGCCAAGCCGAGCAGCCTAGCTTCCTCAGGAAGGAACTAGGGGACTCCAGCGCGGCTGGATGCCCTCACAGCCCCCACTGCTTCTTGGCCTACTGTCCCTGGTTACCCCCTTCCCTAACCCCCACAGCCCCCCTTACACGGCAATGGGTGTTGGTATTCAGGCAACTGTACTGGCCCGCCCTTGGGATTCTGACAGGATACACCCTCAGCTGCAGTCATTAAGAGCACCACCTGTGCACATTCACTACTCTCCTTTTTAAATGGCCCTGCCCATCTCCCATCTTTCTCTCTGAGCTTCTCTGCCTAGGCCCCCTCTCTTCTCTTCTGCTGCTCCTGTCCCTAAAGGTCGGCTTCCCCTCTTCCCTCCCCCTTTCTCATTCACTTTTCCCTAATAAAAATTCCCTCCACCCAAGTTCTTTTGTATGGCATCATTTAAATTACATCAGTGTATGGAGGGGGTGTTACTTGTTTGGTCATCCATGCATTTTTTTTAATGTGTACAATTTCGGAACTAGGTAAAGAATCTGTTAAATGTAATGCATTTCAAGGAGGGAACTTCCAATGAAGAGCAAGAATTATAAAAGTATGCTTTTATATGGACGGTCAGGAGCATGGAACTTAGTGATGTACAGCAAAATTAGAGACAAAACTCATGGCCTTTCCACATTTTTTATGTTATTATATTTTGTCCTCCTTTTGATTTTTTTTGAGACAGGGTTAATGGAACTCACTATGGAGATCAGGAAGACCTCAAACTCAAAGATTACCCCCGCCCTTGTCTCCTGAGTGAGGGATTAAAGGCTTGCACCATCATGCCTGGCACTGTTATGACTTTTTGGAAGTTGAACAAGAGAAATATTTTTATGACAGCTTTGCCCAGGGACTGGAGATATCACTTAGCATTGGCTGCTCTTTCAGAGGACTCTGGGTTCAATTCCCAAAACACGGCAACTCACAATTGTCTGGAACTCTAGCTTCAGGGAATCTGATGACCCTCTGGCCTCTACCTATACCAGGTCTTCATAGAGTGCACAGTAGAACAAGCAGGCAAAGCATACAAACACATTAAAAGAAATAAGCTTTTACCACAGTAACATTTGGAGTGTTTTATTTTGGCATAAACTCTGATATTTTCTAAGATTTAGACCTCATTAAAGGTGTTCATAAGTTTCTTATTTTATGTTTTTATTATATATACTGTTATGATTTGTAAGCAGAGAATATCAGAAAATGGTATATCACATTATTTACAATGGTGATTTTCTCTCTAGTATGAATTTTCTAATGTCTCCTAAGACTTGTAATATGGATATAGAATATGTCAGCTTTCAAGTTTTTAAGGTTTTTCTCCAGTATGAATTTTCTGATGTGTCCTAAGATGTTCATACCTGGTAAAAGATTTGTCACATTCCGTACAACTGTGAGGTCTCTCTCCAGTATGAACTCTCTGATGTCTTCTAAAATGTGAGCAAGTGGTAAAAGATTTGTCACATTCCTGACAACTGTAAGGTCTCTTTCCAGCATGAATGCTCTGATGTGTTCTAAGTAGTGAGTATTCACTAAAGGACATATCACAGTCTTTACATTTGTAAGGTTTTTCTCCAGTATGAATTTTCTGATGTATTCTAAGATGATCATACCTAGTAAAAGATCTGTCACAGTCCTTACAACTGTGAGGTCTCTCTCCTGTGTGAACTCTCTGATGTCTTCTAAGATGTGAGCAAGTGGTAAAAGATTTGTCACATTCCTGACAACTGTAAGGTCTCTCTCCGGCATGAATGCTCTGATGTGTTCTAAGTAGTGAGTATTCACTAAAAGACATATCACAGTCTTTACATTTGTAAGGTTTTTCTCCAGTATGAATTGTCTGATGTATTCTAAGATGTTCACACCTAGTAAACGATTTGTCACATTCCTTACAACTGTGAGGTCTCTCTCCTGTGTGAACTCTCTGATGTCTTCTAAGATGTGAGCAAGTTGTGAAGGATTTGTTACATTCCTGACATCTGTAAGGTCTCTCTCCAGTATGAACTCTCTGATGTATTTTAAGACTTTCAATGTGGATAAAGGATACGTCACAGTATTTGCATTTATGAAGTTTCTCTCCAGTATGAATTTTCCGATGTTTCCTTAAACCATAAGAATGGGCAAAAGATTTGCCACATTCCTCACAACTGTAAGGTCTCTCTCCAGTATGAACACTCTGATGCATTCTAAGTTGTGACTCCCAGGAAAAGGATTTGTCACATTCCATACAACTGTAAGGTCTCTTCCCAGTATGAACTCTCTGATGTTTTCTAAGATTTGCCATATGAATAAAGGACACGTCACAGTCTTTGCATTTAGGAAGTTTCTCTCCAGTATGAATTTTCTGATGTGATCTAAGATATGAAGAGCTAGTAAAAGACTTCTCACATTCTTTACATCTGTAAAGTTTCTCTCCAGTGTGAACTCTCTGATGTCTCCTAAGATATGTGTGTTCGGTAAAGGATTTGCCACATTCCTTACATTTGTGAGGTTTCTCCCCAGTATGAATTTTCAGATGTCTCGAAAGGTATGAGTTCCAGGTAAAGGATTTGTCACATACCTCACATTTGTAAGGCTTTTCACCAGTATGGATTCTGTAATGCCTGTTAAGAAGAGATACCTCAAGAAAGGACTTACCACATTCTTTGCACTTGTGTAACTTCTCTAGAGAATGAGTTCTCTGGTGCTTTCTCAATGAGGTATAGTGGGGAAAGGCTCTGTCACACTCATTGCACTTGTAAGGCTTCTCTCCAGTATGGAGTCTGTAATGGATTTCAAATTGTGAAAGCTGATGAAAGACCTTGCCACATTCTTGACAATTATAATATCTCCCAGCAGTGTGCAGTTTCTGATGTCTCCTGAAATTGGAATAGCGGGCAAAGGATTTGTCACAATCTTTGCATTTGTAAGGTTTCTCTCCAGTATGAAGTCTTTGATGTGTTTTAAGACTTGAACGTTGGGTAAAGAATTTTTCACAAACGTTGCACTTGTAAGGTTTAACTCCAACATGAATTCTCTCGTGTTCGGTGAGGCTTGAGGTGGTTCTGAAGTATTTCCCACATTTCCCACATTGATGTGGTTTCTCTGCAATGCAGATTGGTTGTTGAAAAAAAGTGTATGCATAGCTGAAATAGTCATCATATTCTTCCTGCCTGTATTCTTTCTTTGTAGTGTAGACTCTCTGATCTAGAGTAATGTTGGAACACAAATTTAAAGATTTCTCACAGTCTTTAGATCGGCAAGGTTCTTCTCCAGTGTGCATGCTTTCATGTCTGTCTGGGTTTGATGAGTCAACAGAGGCATCCCTGGGATTACTGCATGTGTAGTTATTGGAGTTTTCTGTAGTTTCACTTGTTCTATAAAGTGCACATGTGGAGGGGTCATGAAGCACTTTGCCAAGCTCATTACACTGACGAGACTCCTTTTCAGTCTTCACATGGTGATGGACAGGATCACATTTGCAATAGTTCTCTGAAAATGAGTAAATTCAGATTAATAGGGCTTGTTCCAATAATAAACATGTGATAAATGACTGTCTCCCTAAGTTGTCACTTAAGATAAGTGAACATGGAATTATTTAGTTTACAGCATCCAGTAATGGACAGTTTTCATTCACTGTAGATGTATGGATTCTCACAAACATAACATGACAGCCTTCAAAGGTCAGCGCATTATAACAGATATCTCATCTATCTCAAAAATCTCTAAATGGGAAAAAGATTAGAAGAAATAATTGATGGCCGTGAACTAGCTTTGGGATAGAACTCCATGAAAGATTATATTAAGAATATATGTCGCTATCTTTAAATATTTCTTCTTGCAAATTGATGAAGAGTTTAATCCAATACCGGGCACACAGGATTTATACTAAATGATAGGCAATGAAGAGTCGTCTTCAGAATACTCAATTCCTTTAAAGATTAAAGTCTTTAGAAAAACACATTAGAGTCTTCAATAGTAATGGGTGCAAAGAGAGCATTCTTCCAGACATCAGAGGCTCTAGATCATTTGAGGCAGGCCTGTTATGGGCAGCTTTTTCTTATTTCTATCCTCCACTGTCTGAGCTCCACACACTACTGTGTTCTTAACTTTACTCATAGGGTTGTTCTCAGGTCCACTCTGTACACTGACTCCTGAGATTATTTCCCAGAAGACTGTCTGTGTACTTAGCATGGGGAAGAAAATGAAGGATGTAGCATGAAGATATGCATACAAGGAAGGCAATTGCAGACTAAGCCTACTCCATGGAGTCACTTTAGACTTAAAATTTTGTCAAATTATTCCAATCCAATTTCAGCATGGTCAAATAAAAATGCATTTTGTACTAGTTTTATGTCACTAGAACAGAGGTGTAACAACATGCAAAGCCTTGTTGCAGTTATTACAGTAGACAGGATGCATCCTGCAGCCAGGACACTACACTAAGTTAGAGATCAGGAATCCATTCAAGAGGAATTGAATATCACGGAAACATTCTCAGCTCTGGCTTTCTCTTTCACTTGAAGCCTTCACTGTTGTCTTGCTCATTCACTAGTCCACCCTCGTTGTGGTTCTCTCTCCTCTCCACATTCCAGGGCAATCTCATTCTTTCCAGACAGGTGACCATGCCTGCCTGATACAATAATCCACATGTTCTTTGAGGCAGCAATGAGTCATGGTAGAACTTTTAAAAAGAATAGAGACGTCTAAAACAGTCCTATTCTCGGTACATGAAAAGACAAAGCAGAGGAATTTAGTCAAGGATTCTCCATTGATATTTCTTGTCAAATTCTTGAGTATATTCAGTATTTTTGGTCTGTATATATTAAGTTTTTCTCACAAATAAACTATGACAATTGCAATAACAGACATAGGGTTTTAAGATATGAGTGGAAATATTATATGCTACTGAGTTTATGGATGAATCTTGGAATGAAAACAAAGAGGAGATGACACCATTGAAATGGAAATGGAAAGAGGAAACTAAATAGCATGAAAAACTTTTTTCCTACCACTACACTTTGCCTTATCTTCTGATGGATTTTGAGAATGCCTCAACAGATTTTACATCGTAAGAAGTCACAACAAACAAAAGAGGGGTTAGGAATTCTACAATCAAATTTCACTCACCCACGAAGACAAGGTTATTGTAATTCTCCAGCATCACATCAATGCACAAAGCCCTCTGAGCAGAGTCCAGGCATTCCCACTCCTCCTGGGGGAAGTACACAGCTACATCCATGAATGTCAACAGACCCTGAAACAAAAAAGGTATGATTTAACCGAGTGTTATCTGGAACTGTTTTCCTGGATATAAGGAGACAGAATGCAGGGGATCTAAGATAATTACTCAAACATATGACAATACAGTCACATTCTATCATGAATGTTCTAACTCTGAGAAAACAGGATGACACAATAGTCTTACAAGCAGTATACATGAAACAGGAAATACATTTAAGGTCTGGACACAGTTATCTATCTGTTATGTATGCTGTATTTATGCCCCACAGGATCATAGTGTACATGTCTCAGAAGGAAAATACATGATGAGGAGATGTGCTTTAAAATCAATCCTGTGTGTTATCGTGGGCCTTACATGACTATATTCTAATATGCTCAACTGGGATGTTTAAACTCTAGGTCCAATGGCACACCACTACACAGCAAAGGGGTAGGTATGGAAAATAGAATATATGACTGATTTTATATTCGAGAGTTTTGTTTTTTCCACAGTAGCAACGATTGTAACAGTACTACATATTGTTTACTTTAACATTGACAAATAAGATAAGTAGTGTGTGGAATTAATTTTATGAGATTAGGGCCACTACAGACAGATAGAAAAATCTGTATCAGCCATATTTGTTATAATTAAAATTTTCCCTAACAATATGCATAAGCCAACAAAGACAAGTAACAATTTCAGAAGTTTTACAGAATATTTCACTTCACTCTCAAAGAGTAATAGAAACTGAAGTTAGTCCAAAACATACATCAAAAAATATTCAAAGTAGAGTGAAAAGAATCTGTACCAGTGATATTTTGGATAACGTTCATAGCAAAAATTTACCAAAAATTAATTTAATTAAACACTGAGGAAGTAAAACTGCAAATCAACAAATGGCCTAAATAGACATTTTTCATAGACAGAAACTCAAATGGCCAATAAACATTGCAAAATCACTCAGGATGTAAAAAAGGCCATTGTGGAAACTACTTCAATTAAAACTACTTCAAAATACGACCAGATTCCAGACAGAATGGCTGTCATCAACTAACCTGACAACAAATATCAGAGGGGATATGAAGAGAAAGTCTTATTCCCTGTTGATGGAGGGGAGGGTGCAAATTAATACAGCCATTATTGTAAGAATCAGTTTGGAGATTATTGAAAAAATGGAAGAGAGAACTAACATATGACCCAGCTCTTTCACTCCTGGCCATATACCCAGAGAACACACAGGCCTCTACGGAGATACTTATATACCATGTGTACTGCTGTTTTAATCGCCAAAGGAAAAGTGCTGAAGTCAAACTAATTTTCTATCAACAGATGAATGGAAATGAAAAGTGTATAAAATGGAGGTTTAAATGATTATCATTTTTTAAAGTTTTATACAAAAACTGTTTATCTGAAGAGAAAAATATAGTAAAAATTTGCAGGAAAATGGACAGACCCAAAATATGTAATATTCAGTGTGGTCATCTATTTTTAGAGAGAAGACACCCCATTTTTGCTCACATGCACTATCTCCCCAGTCACATGTGTATATAGGAACAATGTTAATACGGACACAGTATAACTTGGAGAAAAGAGAACAGGAAGGTTACATTATCAGGGACCGGATGCAGGTAATGAACACCAGTTATGGAAAAATTAATTAAGCTAAGAGCTTTTCTAGTTCTAATTCTGTCAAAAGTTTTTGGGTTTTGGGTGGTGGATCAGTAAATCAAAATATACTCAGTTGTGAAATATGAAATCCCATGTGAGGCTCCAGAGTGTTCCTTCCCTATGATGACACGAACTGTATAAAAGTACACCAAGTTTTATAGTCTTTGGGTCTGTGTAATTGCAGTGTGTGATTTTGTTGTTTGTCTGTTTGCAGAATTGATCAGAATAAAATTTTGAAAATTATCAGAAACAGAAAATTAAAGGCTTTTCATATATCAAAGTATAATATATTTAATGAAGAGTGGGAAGGACCACTCACCTGTGACATGCTTACTGGAGAATCAGCCATTTCTTACTGTTTCTCTTCTGGGAGTTTCTCTTTTAGGAACAATGAATAGACGGCTTGCTCCTCTTTGAGAAATAAAAAAAAGAGTCAAAAAGGAAAAGTTAAAATTAATACTGAAAGCTATTAAAGAACAACGTCAAACAACA
This sequence comes from Cricetulus griseus, assembly GCF_003668045.3. Taxonomy (NCBI): domain Eukaryota; kingdom Metazoa; phylum Chordata; class Mammalia; order Rodentia; family Cricetidae; genus Cricetulus; species Cricetulus griseus. The sequence continues at coordinate 19,484,595 of NC_048602.1, read as the reverse complement.
TGAAAAGAGCCAAGCGAAAATATACCACCAGGTGTCTAGTCAATGATCCCAAAGACAAGAGTGCACAGAAAGATATTTGAACCTTTAAGAGACAATCACCATCAAGCATCTTGTGGCACAAAGAAGATTATTCCCTTAATTTTGATGAAGACACAAGTGCATTTCAAGACAATCACCAATCAACACAGTTGATTTTACTAATGCACCAGTGCAGATAATAAATTAGAGCCAAAACATACACAGGAGAGTCAGAGGAATCAATCATTCATGAGAACATGGGAAATAGTAAGTTTCATGTGAAGAACAGAGAAATACAGGAGAACAGGGAAGAAATCATCCATGAGCAAGACAGCAAACCACTATTTCTCAAAGAGAAGGAAGAATACTACCAATAATTCAACCATCAACAACATAACGACAAAACAATAGGAAATAAAGATGCCTTGAACGAAAAAACTAGCCACATGGAAAATCAAAATAGTGACTCAAATTGAGGACTCAAAATAGTGAGTCCTCAATTAAATAAACAAACCCTCAAGTTAAATAAATTCAGCACCTGACCCAGCTGTTCCATTCCTCAAAGGACTCGACATCCTTGCTCACTCATGTTCAGTGCTGCTCTGCTCACAAGAGCTACAAAATGGAAACAACCTAAATATCCTTCGGCTGTCAAATTGACAGTGAAAGTGTGGTACACATACACTATAAATATTATTCAGTTGTAAAGATATTGAAAATCACAAGCTTTGCAGGTAAACAGATTGACTTTAAAAATATCATATTGACTGAAGTAACTCAGACCCAGAAAGACAGATATTGCATGATCTCTCTCATAGGAAGTTACTAGCTCCAAATCTTCAGATGTGAGTCCACAACCTGGACTGACTGCAGTAACAAAAAAAGTGGAGTCTGTGGGAGTAACAGTGACAGGAGTGACAAGTAACAAGTGATGTCAAGGGGGGAAATGAAAAACAGGGGTGGGGACAGATATAAAAACAGAAGAAGGAGGTTAAAAAAACAGTAAGGATACCTGGAAAATTCATAAGGAACCCACGTATTCCTTGACTATTATCCACCCACCAAATAAACAAACAAACAAATAAATAAATAATGCCTGAGTCTGTAAGCAAGAAAGTTAGAGTATAAATGAAAATTTCCCACACCGGCCTGGTTTGAACTTGTTGGTCACAGCTGTCTAAGAAACTTCCAAACATTAGAGGGCATTGCAGTTGCCCATGGTTGCCTCCCAGAAGAGGCAGAAGGTGAGTCCCTAGTGCTGAAGAAGCCACACACCTCAGACACAAATACCAAAGGACTCGGGATGAAACAGATCTTAAAACCTCCTTCCTGGGGACTAGGTTTCATGGTACCAGAAGGCAACATGGAAGTTTTCAAAGGAGGGAACCAGCCAACAGCCCTACCCAGCTATGACACCTGTGAACCACAACAATGATCTGCACTGCACGATGACCCTAAGGGTGCAAGAGTGGCACTCAAACCTTGGTGGTGACCAACAGCTTCTAATTGGATTAAGATCCTCCCAACGAGAGGGAGAACATGCCTGGCACTGGAAAGCTAACCAGTTTCCCCAGAGCTAGGAAAGCCATGGGTCCTGGAGGAGAACCTACAACCACTACTTTCTAAGTCAGCATAAGTCCTCACTGCATTCTCAATATTTCTCCTAAATTCCAAAGACAATAGGAGCCAGCATAGATGGAGAGTAGCAGGCTGTAAATATATCTTTCTGATTCTTATCAAAACTCTGTTGGCATTATTTTCAGGAACAGAGACAAAAACACTAAAAGGTAGGGAATGTGCTAGAATACCAAAGGTCCAAAATTCTGAACACAATAAATAAACCTAAAGATATTGTCAAAAACTTTTATACTATATTAAAATGATATAAATGAAAATGATTCACTATTAGTATGAAAACATGGTCAGTGATATGAATGAGTAAGGACAGTATCACTCACATGCAGAGTCAGATAAAATTTTATTGACTCTATTATCAGTTGTTCTGAAGAAAGCCTTCTCATGCCCACATTAGAATAATCCCAAGACGTTCCTCAGTGGGAGTCTAGACTGTTATTTCTAGTGAAACAGAATGTGGTCAAACTGATTTCCTGACCCACTTCCCCACTCACTCAATCCCTTTCCTCTCCTCTGCCAATCCCTCCACCAAACCTGTATCCTAAGCTTCTGACTCCTCTGTCCTTCCAGGCCCCTTTGTTCTGCTGCAGGTCTGGGTGATCAGTGAGCCCTGCACACGAGAAAGATTGTTCAGGAAGCCCCTGGGTTTTTAACACAGTACTCTAATCAGTAGACGAAGAGAAAACTAACTACGGGATTATACAAATGATTCCCTAACTCTCTTTCACTGTCAGAATACTGAAAACAATTAGAAAGCATTTTTAGTTCTGTTTGAATCCCACTTCCAATCACAGCTCAGTCAAAACTCAGGGGCAGAAATGGTACTGAATGACTGAGAAGAGGATGTCACACACTAGGGAGGTTCTGAATTGACCATGGACCAATAATGATGGATGCTCACACCTCCCAAAGGAACACACAAGAAGAAGAGAGAACATCTCATGAAAACTTTCTTTTTTCCCTTAGAAGATTGCACTTTATTCTGTGGGATGTGAGACTGACTCACACAAAGCTCACACAATTGCCAATTAGTTTGTCATGAAACACTGAGGAGGAGCAAGGGAGACAGCAAGCAAACCAATCCCAGTCACAGACACCAGACTGCTGGAGTTTGCAACATCCAGTCCCAGTACAAAGCCCTCATGGAAGGGTCCAGGCATTGCCACTCCTCCTGAGAGAAGTCCACAGCAACACCAATTGTTGTCAACAGACTACAGGGCAGGGGTGGGGGTGTGGGGGTGTGGGGGTGTGTTTAAATCTCCCTGTTGGTGAACACCTTAAATCCTAGCAATTGGGACAAAGAGGTGGGTAGAACTTAGTGTTTTCCAGTCCAGCCTGGTTGGGCCAGAGAGGGCAACAATGTGAGTTCAGGTCACAAACACAGTGAACACCAGAACCAAAAAATAACAGTTTTGTCATGAGTCCATGGACAGAGTGCTTTTTTTTTTTTTTTTTTTTTTTTTTTTTTTTGGACCAAGGAGATAAAAGACTAATGTAGAGATTTTTCTGACATAGGTGAGTTATCATGATTATTCAAAAGATGCTTTAAAATAATATTCTATGTTATAATGAATTTACATTTCTTTTTCCTTATCTACATTCCCCTCAAACAGGGTTTTTTTTCTGCATAGTGCTGGCTGTCCTTGAAGTCACTATGAACACCTTGACAGCCTCCAACGGATCCACCTGGCTTTGCCTTCAGGTTAAAGGCCTGTACCACCAGGCCTGGCAAAGACACGGTTTAAAATGTTGTATTTACATCCCCCTGTGCATATGTATCAGATGGAAAATTAATTGTGGATAAAAAGCTACTTTTAAAAGTTAATGTGCACAAGTAAACGGTTGAACTCACACAAAAACATACTTTTAGATCCATTGAAATTTGCATGCGTTATTTTCATGACTATTATCTGAAAGCTTTGGCGAATCCAAGTCTCCGTTTCCATGTGCCACTCTCTTGGATATGGAAGTTTCTAACACGGAAATTAGTATGGATGATTGTAAATTTCAAGAGCTTTGTCGTTTCCACCACAGCAGAGAGAATCGTGCTTGCAAATCTCAACATATAAGTTGAAACATCCTATTAGATTATTTTTACAAGAACATTTTGGCAATCAGTACATCAATTGAAAAAATAAAGTATCTAAAATACACCAAGGGAAAGACATGCACAGCAGAATTTGGGAGCCGGCTTCCTGATGAGCAGCAGAGAAACCACTCGCACCCCCGCTCCTCCCTCCCGGGTCCCAGCCCCGCAGCTCCTCTGACCTGGGAGCTTCCAGGGCCGCCGGGCTGAGGTTCCCGCCACTGCGCTGCTGACTTTCCCAGGCCGCCCCGCGAGCGCGGACACCGCGGATCCCGAGGTCTCAGGTCCCCGCGGACCCGCCGCGTCCTCCGCACCCGGGTCTGCAGCGCGCGGTTCCCTCCGAGCAACGACAGGGAACCGGCACTCGTCACACCCGGCCTCGGTCCATCTCCAACTTCCCGGCGCTCACTTTGTGTCCCAGCGTCCGTTTACATCACTGCTCTAAACCCTCCCACTCTTCCATAAACCCAGCCAATGGGCCAAATCCTTCCAGCTCCGGTTTCCGGTTTAGTGTCCCCACCCCGTCGGGGAACCGTCCCTCCCCCTGTATCTTTGGCTGCCTTGCACCCAGCTCTGCTGTCAGGCCGCCCTGGACCCACTCTGCACAGGCTCCGCACACGCTTGCTGCAGCCTAGACCAGAGCTGCAGCCAGAAGGACGCTGCACCCCGGTATCTGACCCCATAGTGAGTTCTGAGACCCTCAGAGAAAAGACAGGCAGCCCAACCTCGACTTGACAACCAGCCTCCCGAGCTACATACTTACAGCAAAAGGATCACAGGCTAAATTCAGATGCCACCGTCCCATCGCCAACACAATCATGAGAAGCCAAAACCAAACACTGCAACTGTGCCTTGGGGAAGAGACATTTCAGGAACTTGGATTTTGAAATCTCAAGAAATCAGTGGTCAGCCCATTGTTCACAGCCCAGGGCTGAGTTCATCCCACGCTGTAAGGCTCTTGCCACTAGATGGGGTTCTTGTCATTTTCCTGATTCAAACAAGTTTGGCTTCTCTGACTCAGGCTTAAGGTTTTAGGTAAAACATAAAATAAATAATACAATTTTGAAAACGCAATGCTGAATTCGGAGACTCCTGCTGTCCCAGATGCAGAAAATAAGTAAGGTATGTGGTCCCAGGCCTAAGAATGCCAGTTAAAGGGAACACTGAGGAAGAGGGGGAGGAAAGGGACTAAGAAGGGAAAGAGGAGGAGGGGCTGAGACCTGCCATTCTCTAGACTCCATACAGCTGCTGTAATCAGTAACCAACAGCAGCTGTACTGACCTGCATTGACCTCACAGTAGACCATAGTCAGTCTAGGAAAGGGAAAGGCTCACAGAGCCCATTCTTTACCTCTCAGATGTCGTCTATGGATGGATTGTAGGAGGACAATCACTGCCTTTAGCTGCAGTCCTCTGCTCAACCCAGCAGGCTCCAACACATAGGTCCAAGTTCACAATCTCACAGATGGCACTGATTAATGTCAGTGGGTCTCGAGGCAAAAGGAATAGAAATGAGCACAATAGAGGTTCCTTGTGTTTGTGGACCAGGATAGTAGAAGAAGAGTAGCAGGGGAGAGTGGGCAGTATTTGAGTTAAGTCTCTCTCTCTCTCTCTCTCTCTCTCTCTCTCTCTCTCTCTCTCTCTGTCTCTCTCTCTCTCTCTCTCGTGTGTGTGTGTGTGTGTGTGTGTGTGTGTGTGTGTGTGTGTTTAATAGCTCATAATAACAATTTTTTTTAAATGTTCACAACAGTCTGCAATTTCTTTTTGGTTGTATCAGTAACTGGTTTAATATCAGTTAATACTAATAGTTAGGAAGTCTTCTTTTTTGTGTCAAGAAATATTTCCAGTAGCTTTGATGTTAGTTCTTCTTTGAACTTTTGAAAGAATGCTGTTTATTGGATCCTGGGGTTGTTTTTAGGGGACTATTTTATTACTTCTTCAGTCTCATTGCTACTTGTAGCTGTGTTCACATTATTTGTACAATGTGGTTTAAATACAGTATGTTATATGCACCTGGAAACTCGTCTATTTCAGTTAAGAGTTTCCAATTCAGTGGAACAGAGTTCTTTACTGTCAGGAGACAAGAGATCCACTTGATTGCTCATTTCTATCAACTAGGCAATTCAGTTACTTTGGGTAGTTGTCAAGACATGATAAGAAAAAGTTATGTATGGTTGCAAGATCATGCAAGTCTTTAAACACAGAGATCAAGGAGCAGAAGAACAGAGAACTCCGAGTACCAGACCAGACTGATCTACATAGTGAGTTAGGACAGCTGGCAATACACAAAAAGAGCCTGTCTGAAAACAAAGAATACCACCCCTGCCAAATGGTTTTTATGGTATTGGAAGTACTATGCAAGCTTTCAAAGGAGTGATCCCATGAACCATCCTAACCAGCTTTGTTGCCTTAGAACCACATGAGTGATCATCAAGACACAATAACACTCATGGTACACTATTGGCAACCACACCTTGGTGGTAACCGACAGCTCTCTAGTTTTATTTAAGACACACTTAACCAAAGAGAAACCGTGGCTGGTACTGGAAACCTAGGGAACTACTCAGTGCTGGTGAAATCATTAATCTGAGAGGACAACCAACAAACACCACTCTAGTAAACCAGCATAATCCATAACAATAATCTAGATATCTTTCCTCTAGCCACAAATAAGCCTTGTCTTCAACCCTCATCAAAGAAACGTCTCTTTGCAACAGAGACCACTACAAAAAAACAAAACAAAAAAACAAAACAAAAAACCAACCACAACAGCAACAACAAAACCAATCAACTAATTCTTGTCCAGGGAGGGTCTAGTGGATACATCTACAATACACTCCTGCACCTAAGGCTCAAGGGTTATATTTGATGATGGGATAGAAAAGCTGTAAGAGCCAGAGGATCAGGGAGTTTGCTTTGAGGTTGTGTTTCCCAGAAATGCCAGAAACTACAATAAAATGTCACCAACATGACCACACAATCGTGACCTGAGCAAGGACGACAACAATGGACATGCCAAAGTGGATGGAGATAATCCCACAATGCCTCAGACCTATACAGAATACTGCAGGCAACTGGTGAGTGCTGGAGCAGGAGAAATCAATTTCCCTGGGAAAAGGCAAATCCATTGGTTATCCCATATCAAGGCCGTCCTTGAAGACATAAATACAAGTAAGAGCGCATGGACTGCGCAGGTCATATTTAGGAATATATATGCATATGCAGATAGGCATATGTATTCAATAACAATGAAAAGGAGGCCGTGAATTTGAGAGAGATCGGGGATGTGTATGTAGGATGATACAGTAGGAGGAAAGGGAAAGGAGACATGTTGTAATGATATTACGATCTCAAAAATTTCAAAAGTAAGAACAAGTAAAGCAAAGCAAAACAAAAACAAATACACAAAGAACAACAACAGTATACCAAAAATTAAACCAAAACAAATGACAAAATTCAGAAATTCAGACTAGGGCACCACAGAGAGTCCATTTTGCTCTAGTTAGAATGGATATCATGAATCGAAATGATATCTAACGTATGACAAACAGAGGCCATACACTTCTGTGTGAGGGAGAACTAGAGAACTGAATTTTTATTTTTATTTTTTATTTTTTGGTTTTTCGAGACAGGGTTTCTCTGTGTAGCTTTGGAGCCTAACCTGTCACTCGCTCTGGAGACCAGGCTGACCTCGAACTCACAGAGATCCGCCTGCCTCTGCCTACCGAGTGCTGGAATTAAAGGCGTGCGCCACCAACGCCCAGCTAGAACTGAATTTTTAAAGCAGTGTAGACATTCTCAAAAAATACAGGAATAATGGATAAATGATAAAAATCCTACTGTGCGACACAGTTACAAAACTAATCCTTGTGGCACTATTCCTGTGGAAACAATGACAAACATCCACTTATTGCAATTAAGGAATCAATGACAAATCCATGTTGGAAAACCAAGAAAATCCACCTTGGGGAACTAATGTCCTTTCCTTTCTCGGGGTGGGGGTGGGGGTTGTCTGCATGTATGCCTGTGTACCGTGTGTGTTCCTTGTGCTCCTATCTGCCTGGACCTTAATGCTTTCACTCAGGGTACAAAAAGAGAAGCTGCAATAAGCATCGGATCTGTCTGGGGGCTGTGGAAAAGGAACCGTCTCTCTCACACATTCTTTCTGT